>NC_090438.1:41847651-42147651 GCF_031143425.1 Pleurodeles waltl
CAGTACCAAGTAACCGATGCTCACAACAACACACTTTGCCACCCCATGGCTGTTGTTAATCTCAACTGGGGGGGGGTTACTGGTCCAAAGAAAGTTGTGGTAGCCACAGATTTACCTGTAGACTGTCTACTAGGAAATGATTTGAAGACATCAGCTTGGTCAGATGTGGAGTTGGAGGCCCATGCAGCAATGCTGGGCATCCCAGGGCATATTTTTGCTTTGACAAGGGCTCAGGCCAAAAAGCAAAAAGGACAGGGAAGCTTGGATCCTGGAACAATGGACCAAGTGCTCCCTAAAGCTAGGGCTAGTAGAAGCAAACCACTTCCTACTATCCCTCCCTCTACAGTGGATTCAACTTCTGGGGAAGAAGAATTCCCTCCCTGTGCAGAACCTACACCAGAGGAGCTGGAAGCAGACACTGCTGAGCTTTTGGGTGAAGGGGGGCCTGCCAGAGAGGAGCTGAGTGTGGCACAGCAAACCTGTCCCACATTAGAGGGTCTCAGACAGCAAGCTGTCAAACAGGCTAATGGGGATGTCAGTGACTCTCACAGAGTTTACTGGGAGGACAACCTCTTGTACACTGAGCATAGGGATCCTAAACCTGGAGCTGCCAGGAGATTAGTGATTCCTCAGGAGTACAGAAAGTTCCTCCTAACCCTGGCACATGACATTCCCCTAGCTGGGCATCTAGGACAAATGAAAACTTGGGACAGGCTTGTTCCCCTGTTTCATTGGCCTAGAATGTCTGAGGACACAAAGGAATTTTTTAAGTCCTGTGAAACCTGTCAAGCCAGTGGCAAGACAGGTGGCACCCCAAAGGCACCCCTTATCCCACTGCCTGTGGTTGGGGTTCCCTATGAAAGGGTAGGGGTTGACATAGTTGGCCCCCTTGACCCTCCTACTGCTTCAGGCAATAGATTTATCTTGGTGGTAGTGGACCATGCCACAAGATACCCTGAAGCAATTCCTTTAAGGACCACTACAGCACCTGCAGTGGCAAAGGCCCTCCTGGGAATATTTTCTAGGGTGGGCTTCCCAAAGGAAGTAGTATCAGACAGGGGAAGCAATTTCATGTCTGGATACTTAAAGGCCATGTGGAAGGAGTGTGGTGTAACTTACAAGTTCACAACACCCTATCATCCACAAACAAATGGACTGGTGGAGAGATTTAATAAAACTCTCAAAGGCATGATTATGGGTCTCCCTGAAAATCTCCGCAGGAGATGGGATATCCTTCTACCATGCCTCCTTTTTGCCTACAGGGAGGTACCCCAGAAAGGAGTGGGCTTCAGCCCCTTTGAACTTCTTTTTGGACACCCTGTTAGGGGTCCACTCACACTTGTAAAGGAGGGTTGGGAACAACCTTTAAAAGCTCCTAAGCAGGATATTGTGGATTATGTACTTGGCCTCAGATCAAGGATGGCTGAGTACATGAAAAAGGCCAGCAAAAACCTTCAGGCCAGCCAAGAGCTCCAGAAGCAATGGCATGACCAGAAGGCTGTTTTGGTTCAGTACCAACCAGGGCAGAAAGTGTGGGTCTTGGAGCCTGTGGCCCCAAGAGCACTCCAAGATAAATGGAGTGGACCCCACACAATTGTTGAAAAGAAGGGAGAAGTCACCTATTTAGTTGACTTAGGCACTGCCAGGAGTCCCCTTAGGGTGCTCCATGTCAACCGCCTGAAACCCTACTATGACAGGGCTGATCTCACCCTGCTCATGGCAACTGATGAGGGACAGGAAGAAGACAGTGATCCTCTACCTGATCTCTTCTCTTCCACAGAACAAGATGCTCTTGTGGAAGGTGTAGTTTTGGCTGATTGTCTTACTGCTGAGCAGAAAGACCATTGCATAAATCTCCTAGATCAATTCTCTGAACTCTTCTCTACTGTGCCAGGTACCACTTCTTGGTGTGAGCACACTATAGATACTGGAGACAGTTAACCTGTCAAAAGTAAGATCTATAGGCAGCCTGACCATGTCAGGGACTGCATAAAGCAAGAGGTCCAGAAAATGTTAGAACTAGGAGTGGTTGAGCACTCTGAAAGTCCATGGGCTTCTCCTGTGGTACTTGTACCAAAACCCCATTCCAAAGATGGAAAGAAGGAAATGCGGTTTTGTGTAGACTATAGAGGCCTCAACTTGGTAACCAAAACTGATGCTCACCCTATACCCAGGGCAGATGAGCTCATAGATACACTGGCATCTGCCAAGTATCTAAGCACTTTTGATTTGACTGCAGGGTATTGGCAGATCAAATTGTCAGAAGATGCTAAACCTAAGACTGCATTTTCTACCATTGGAGGACATTACCAGTTTACTGTAATGCCTTTTGGTTTGAAAAATGCACCTGCCACTTTTCAAAGGTTGGTGAACACAGTCCTGCAAGGGCTGGAAGCTTTCAGTGCAGCATATTTGGACGATATAGCTGTCTTTAGCTCCAGCTGGGATGATCACCTGGTCCACCTATGGAAAGTTTTGGAGGCCCTGCAAAAGGCAGGCCTCACTATCAAGGCTTCAAAGTGCCAGATAGGGCAGGGTAAGGTGGTTTATCTGGGACACCTTGTTGGTGGAGAACAGATTGCACCACTACAGGGGAAAATCCAAACAATTATTGATTGGATTCCCCCTACCACTCAGACTCAGGTGAGAGCCTTCCTAGGCCTCACTGGGTATTACAGGAGGTTCATTAAGAACTATGGCTCCATTGCAGCCCCTCTTAATGACCTCACATCCAAGAAAATGCCTAAAAAGGTATTATGGACAGCAAACTGTCAGAAAGCTTTTGAGGAGCTGAAGCAGGCCATGTGCTCTGCACCTGTCCTGAAAAGCCCTTGTTACTCTAAAAAATTCTATGTCCAAACTGATGCATCTGAATTAGGAGTAGGGGCAGTCCTATCACAACTTAATTCTGAGGGCCAGGATCAGCCTGTTGCTTTTATTAGTAGGAGGTTGACCCCTAGAGAAAAGCATTGGTCTGCCATAGAGAGGGAGGCCTTTGCTGTGGTCTGGGCTCTGAAGAAGTTGAGGCCATACCTGTTTGGCACTCACTTCATTGTTCAGACAGACCACAAACCTCTACTTTGGCTAAAACAAATGAAAGGTGAAAATCCTAAATTATCGAGGTGGTCCATATCCCTACAGGGAATGGACTATACAGTGGAACATAGACCTGGGAGTAGCCACTCCAATGCAGATGGACTCTCCAGATATTTCCACTTAGACAATGAAGACTCATCAGGTCATGGCTAGTCTTATTGTCCTTCGTTTGCGGGGGGTTGTGTAGGAAAGTACCATCTTGCCTGGCATGTTACCCCCATTTTTCACTGTATATATGTTGTTTTAGTTGTATGTGTCACTGGGACCCTGGTAACCCAGGGCCCCAGTGCTCATAAGTGTGCCTGAATGTGTTACCTGTGTAGTGACTAACTGTCTCACTGAGGCTCTGCTAATCAGAACCTCAGTGGTTATCCTCTCTCATCTCTTTCCAAATTGTCACTAACAGGCTAGTGACTAATTTTACCAATTTACATTGGCTTACTGGAACACCCTTATAATTCCCTAGTATATGGTACTGAGGTACCCAGGGTATTGGGGTTCCAGGAGATCCCTATGGGCTGCAGCATTTCTTTTGCCACCCATAGGGAGCTCTGACAATTCTTACACAGGCCTGCCACTGCAGCCTGAGTGAAATAACGTCCATGTTATTTCACAGCCATTTTACACTGCACTTAAGTAACTTATAAGTCACCTATATGTCTAACCTTTACCTGGTAAAGGTTAGGTGCAAAGTTACTTAGTGTGAGGGCACCCTGGCACTAGCCAAGGTGCCCCCACATTGTTCAGAGCCAATTCCCTGAACTTTGTGAGTGCGGGGACACCATTACACGCGTGCACTACATATAGGTCACTACCTATATGTAGCTTCACAATGGTAACTCCGAATATGGCCATGTAACATGTCTAAGATCATGGAATTGCCCCCTCTATGCCATCCTGGCATTGTTGGCACAATCCCATGATCCCAGTGGTCTGTAGCACAGACCCTGGTACTGCCAAACTGCCTTTCCTGGGGTTTCACTGCAGCTGCTGCTGCTGCCAACCCCTCAGACAGGTTTCTGCCCCCCTGGGGTCAAGCCAGGCTTGTCCCAGGATGGCAGAACAAAGGACTTCCTCTGAGAGAGGGTGTTACACCCTCTCCCTTTGGAAAATGGTGTGAAGGCAGGGGAGGAGTAGCCTCCCCCAGCCTCTGGAAATGCTTTCTTGGGCACAGATGTGCCCAATTCTGCATAAGCCAGTCTACACCGGTTCAGGGGACCCCTTAGCCCTGCTCTGGCACGAAACTGGACAAAGGAAAGGGGAGTGACCACTCCCCTGACCTGCACCTCCCCTGGGAGGTGTCCAGAGCTCCTCCAGTGTGCTCCAGACCTCTGCCATCTTGGAAACAGAGGTGCTGCTGGCACACTGGACTGCTCTGAGTGGCCAGTGCCACCAGGTGACGTCAGAGACTCCTTGTGATAGGCTCCTTCAGGTGTTGCTAGCCTATCCTCTCTCCTAGGTAGCCAAACCCTCTTTTCTGGCTATTTAGGGTCTCTGTCTCTGGGGAAACTTTAGATAACGAATGCAAGAGCTCATCCGAGTTCCTCTGCATCTCTCTCTTCACCTTCTGCCAAGGAATCGACTGCTGACTGCGCTGGAAGCCTGCAACACTGCAACACTGCAACATAGTAGCAAAGACGACTACTGCAACTCTGTAACGCTGATCCTGCCGCCTTCTCGACTGTTTTCCTGCTTGTGCATGCTGTGGGGGTAGTCTGCCTCCTCTCTGCACCAGAAGCTCCGAAGAAATCTCCCGTGGGTCGACGGAATCTTCCCCCTGCAACCGCAGGCACCAAAAAGCTGCATTACCGGTCCCTTGGGTCTCCTCTCAGCACGACGAGCAAGGTCCCTCGAATCCAGCAACTCTGTCCAAGTGGCCCCCACAGTCCAGTGACTCTTCAGTCCAAGTTTGGTGGAGGTAAGTCCTTGCCTCACCTCGCTGGGCTGCATTGCTGGGAACCGCGACTTTTGCAGCTACTCCGGCCCCTGTGCACTTCCGGCGGAAATCCTTTGTGCACAGCCAAGCCTGGGTCCACGGCACTCTAACCTGCATTGCACGACTTTCTAAGTTGGTCTCCGGCGACGTGGGACTCCTTTGTGTAACTTCGGGTGAGCACTGTTTCACGCATCCTCGTAGTGCCTGTTGCTGGCACTTCTCCGGGTGCTACCTGCTGCTAAGAGGGCTCCTTGTCTTGCTCGATGTCCCCTCTACCTCCTGGTCCAATTTGCGACCTCCTGGTCCCTCCTGGGCCGCAGCAGCGTCCAAAAACGCTAACCGCACGATTTGCAGCTAGCAAGGCTTGTTGGCGTTCTTTCGGCGGGAAAACACTTCTGCACGACTCTCCACGGCGAGAGGGATCCGTCCACCAAAGAGGAAGTCTCTAGCCCTTTTCGTTCCTGCAGAAACCTCAGCTTCTTCTGTCCAGTAGAAGCTTCTTTGCACCCGCAGCTGGCATTTCCTGGGCATCTGCCCATCTCCGACTTGCTTGTGACTTTTGGACTTGGTCCCCTTGTTCCACAGGTACCCTAGATGTTGGTTTGTGTCTTCCCTGCATTATTCCTCTAACACAACTTCTTTGTCCTTAGGGGAACTTTAGTGCACTTTGCACTCACTTTTCAGGGTCTTGGGGAGGGTTATTTTTCTAACTCTCACTATTTTCTAATAGTCCCAGCGACCCTCTACAAGGTCACATAGGTTTGGGGTCCATTCGTGGTTCGCATTCCACTTTTGGAGTATATGGTTTGTGTTGCCCCTATCCCTATGTTTCCCCATTGCATCTTATTGTAACTATACATTGTTTGCACTGTTTTCTAAGACTATACTGCATATTTTTGCTATTGTGTATATATATCTTGTGTATATTTCCTATCCTCTCACTGAGGGTACACTCTAAGATACTTTGGCATATTGTCATAAAAATAAAGTACCTTTATTTTTAGTATAACTGTGTATTGTGTTTTCTTATGATATTGTGCATATGACACTAAGTGGTACTGTAGTAGCTTCACACGTCTCCTAGTTCAGCCTAAGCTGCTCTGCTAAGCTACCATTATCTATCAGCCTAAGCTGCTAGACACCCTATACACTAATAAGGGATAACTGGGCCTGGTGCAAGTACCCCTTGGTGCTCACTACAAGCCAGTCCAGCCTCCTACACCGGCCTTTAGCACGGGCGAGCTGTGCCCAGGCACAGGGCACCAGTATTCTGAGGCCTTGTCTGTTGGTTTCTGTCAGACTTACCAGTTTAAAGTGTTTTTAATAATGCATTGTCATAACTGATGTTTTAACGCCCCATCTTGGTCCCCCCTTCACCAGTGACCCCTGCTGACACATCAACAAAACCATCAGGCGAGGCAGCTCAGCTACGGGTGATGCAGGTCAGCTGGGGGGGTCCGGAGGTGTTTGTGTCCAGGGGTCAGTCGCTGCTCACCCAGGCACTGACCAGTAAACACAGAGGGGACCCCCTGCTGCCTCGTCTAATCATTGCCATCAACAAGGGCGCCAAACTTCTCTCCGCCCAGGGCGCTGTCTCAGCCAAGGCCGGCTCTGCACATCTTGGGGTGAAAGCGCCCCTACTTCACATGATGCTCCCCTGAGTTCAATCTTGCCTCCTTTCCTTGGTAGACTGCCCCCTCTCATGATGTACCCCGAGTTCAATCTTGCCTCCTTTCATTGGTAGACTGCCAACCTCTCATGGTGTACCCCAAGTTAAATCTTGCCTCCTTTCATTGGTAGACTGCCCCCCTCTCATGATGTACCCCGAGTTCAATCTTGCCTCCTTTCATTGGTAGACTGTTGAGGACAATGCAGAGGTCACGTTCACACCACCTCACCCAATCACAAGGTAGATTTCATCAGCCAACTTCTGAGGGTTCAGCGACGCCAGCCCAAAGGGGACGGGCTAGAGGAGGGGGGAGGGTCTTGAGTGATGGGACTCGGGGGGCTCTGTGAGCCCAGAGGAGAAGGGGTGACCAGTGAGCACCTATCGAGAGGGCTGAGGCCCCTCTCAGGTCTACCCCATGCCTCTCATTACAGCCTTCTGCAGTATATCTGTCAGAATGCAAAACGTATTAATTCTGTAAATACCAAATACTGGGTGGTGTGGCAAGGTTAGGGGAGGACTCGTATTTGTTGCACTTTTACGTAGGAAAATGTGAGCATCAGAGCATTTGTATGAGCACTAGTTACAGTATATAAAGAACATTCATTTTTTAGGCACAGGGAGTTTAAAGTGATTTGCCCAGAATCACAGGATGTTGGGCAGACGCTGGGACTTGAACTTGGTTCCCCAGTTCCCAAGTCGGTAGCTCTGGTCGTGCAGTGCTTAATTTGTAAATAAAAACGTGCCGGTGCCCAAAGCTCTTCTCTGAAACATGCGGCTGCTGCCATTGAATGTGCGAGCGCGGAATACTGAGACAGCTGATTCTATGTCAGGACCGGAGGCTTCGCATTATGCTTCTCTTCACTTTACTGACAAACACAGCAGCCAATAAAAGTGTAACAAATTCAAAAACTACAAATCCTATGAACCCCAGTCGACCAATCATGGGTCTATGCTGTCCATAAATAGCCTGAACGCTATAGTCCTTCCTCTTTCTTTGCTGCTCCAGCAGCCAGTTAAGTGCAGCGCGCTTCTTGTGCTTGTGTTTATACATTATTTTTTGTCTAACGGCAGCGAGCGCGCTGGCGAGCGCTTCTTGTTTATAGAGTGCCTCGTTCATTTAGTAATTCCAAAACTATTGTTTTCTCGGCGGCGTGGAGTGGGGGCAGGCCGTCTCAACTGAGGACGTTGTCCTCTTTCTACTTCCGCGTTCGTGCATGCGCGTTGAGAAAAAAAATCGGAAAATCCTCATTCCGACCGGCTTTCTCAACGCGCGTGTGCTTTGGGGAAGGCAGATCTTTCAGAGTTATTACCCAAACGGCCAACGATCGCCCATAGGGGCTGCAATAATACAGTGAGAGCTCTGCTCAGGGGACTAAAGAGTATTTTCCTGGTTAGCTCCTTTTTAGCATAACACAGGTTAAACTCTGTAAGCAGGTGGCTCCCTCCACAACAGACTGCCGGCAGTACAGCTACTATACAATATAATTATAAAAATCTCCTGCTCAGGGTTTTTTGTGTCCCCCTGCTAACTCCTCCCTTATCACTACCTTTAACATGGCGTACTACGCCAATGATGATGAGCAGTATGAAGAACTGCAAGAGATGCCAGCTGAGCACCAAATGGAGGAAAGGCTTGTGGAGGCACTTGGTCATCACGTGCAAGACTCCGTGAATTGGGCCCTAATCCAGGCCCTGAAACCCTTTACACAACCCCTGTCGAACTTTGCTAAAAGGGAATTTTTGGGCGAGAATAGCCAGCAGCCTCGCCTTCAATCCGGAGATTCCGGTGAAACGGTGGCTTTACACTTGCAACGTTCAAATAGCAGTTCCTCTGCAGAAATAATGTCGCAAATGGCAACCTCTGGGTTGCGCGACCATGCCTATGGAGGTTTTCCCCAACCTCAAGAACTATCATCTAACTTCCTGCAATCCTCGCATTCTAGCTATCAAGATCCTTCTTCCTCAAAATCAGACTCAGACGAGTCTCAGGCATACCCCCAACCATGCAAAAAACAGCGCAAGACACGACACAATATGCTCGAGAACAACCCCCCTCAGGGCAAAAACCTGCTATTTTCAGCGGAGGATAATATCCATCCTCGCTCCACAGAATGGACCCCTAACCAGGAGGTCGCCAATTACGTCCAAGATCGACTACGTAAAAGTTTTGAGAAGGAGGTACGCAACACCCTTCGGTCAGAATGTCCTCGGCCTTCCCTTCTCGGTAAAGTAGCAGAAACTCCCGAATTAGATCCAAACATGGCGTATTTTCTCCGAAAGTTCACTAAAGATCCAAAGAAGGGTCTGGATCGTGCCTGGAGAGGATGCCAGGACAAATTATTGGACGTGTCAGGTCCCTTAACGAAAATTTTGGATCTAGCCATTCAATCTAAGGAAACAGAGTTGGACACGGGCGAAGAGAGCAATCTGCCTTCTTGGCAATGCCAACTGCACCATGTCAACAGAACGGCGACGTTCCTTCCTCATTTGCTTAGACCCAAAACTTGCAGATTTGGCCACTAATGAGGCTGGGCCCTCGGCCAATGGTATGCTCTTTGGAGATAAATTAATTTCCAATTTGAGCAAGTATGTGGCTACTTTTACAGCCCTCAACAAGGCTCAATCCAACATCAAAAAGGTGTTCAACAACGCTCTTTTTATCCGGGCCGGACGTTTCAGGGGTCGAGCATCAGGCCGAAGATATCAGTCTCCCGGACACGCCGCTCAGGGCAATCGTGGGGGTTACTCAGACCAGCACAACTTTTACCCCAATCGCTACAGGGGTCGTGGTCGATCCTCCAGAGGATATCGTGGAGGTAACTCCAATCAGGACAACTCAAACGCAGGTGAGAATTATTCCTCCTTCGGAGGTCATTTTGGGGGGCAGGATACAACATTTTCTCCCAGCCTGGAGACTTATTACACAAGACCCCTGGGTTCTCCAGACACTTCAGGGTTTTCAACTAGAATTTTACGCCCCTCCGAAGCAATCGACTTCTCCTATGCCTCTCCTTTTTTCCCTTGCAGATCGCAAATTTATAGAAGAAGAAATATTCTCACTCCTTCAAAAAGGAGCGGTGGTGATGTCCTCCCCACATCCTCGAGGCTTTGCCAGCACAATCTTCTTAGTCCAGAAGAAGGGCGGGGGAACCAGATTGGTCCTGAATCTCAAACATTTCAACTCCTGGATGGTGTATCGCCATTTCAAGATGGAGGGCATTCACCTCCTCAGAGATCTTTTAAGAGACAAAGGGGGTGATTCTGACCCCGGCGGCCAGGGTCGGCGGGAGCACCGCCAACAGGCTGGCGGTGCCCTGCAGGGCATTCTGACCGCGGCGGTTTGGCCGCGGTCAGATGCGGAAAACCGGCGGTCTCCCGCCGGTTTTCCGCTGCCCTGGGAATCCCCCGCCATGGTTCTCCCGCCAGGAACAGGATGGCGGTATGGGTTGTCGTGGGGCCCCTGGGGGCCCCTGCAGTGCCCATGCCAATGGCATGGGCACTGCAGGGGCCCCCGTAAGAGGGCCCCACTTTGTATTTCAGTGTCTGCATTGCAGACACTGAAATACGCGACGGGTGCCACTGCACCCGTCGCACCTTCCCACTCCGCCGGCTCAATTCTGAGCCGGCGTCCTCGTGGGAAGGGTCTTTTGCACTGGGCTGGCGGGCGGCCTTTTGGCGGTCGCCCGCCAGCCCAGTGCAAAAGCCAAAATACCCTCAGCGGTCTTTCGACTGCGGAGCGGTATTTTGGAGGGGGGAAGTCTGGCGGGCGGCCTCCGCCACCCGCCAGACTCAGAATGACCCCCAAAGACTGGATGGTGCGCCTAGACCTCAAAGACGCTTACCTCTCAATTCCAATTTTTGCCCCTCACAGGCGTTTCCTCCAATTTCAATGGGGTTCCCATTGGTTCGAGTTGAAGGTTCTTCCCTTCGGCCTCTCCTCAGCACCCTGGTGCTTCACCAAACTCTTGCGCCCGGTGGTACATTACGAGAACATTAAGAGAACGAGGAGTACGTCTAATTATTTACCTGGACGACATTCTAATTATGGCCCAGGAGAGGGATCTCGTTCTGACCCATTTAAATTGGACGTTGCAATTACTCCAAGACCTCGGGTTTGTCATAAATTCCGAAAAGTCGTGTCTAGTACAAACTCAGAAGATAGAATTCCTGGGGTTCCAAATAGATTCTTTGGCAGCCCTATTAATTCTTCTGATCAGCAAACGAAACCTGATCAAGAAAGAGTTGAGGAGAGCGCTTGCCTGTCCGACTATATCATTGAGGACGTTAGCACGCCTTGTCGGTCTGCTAGCCTCGTCCATTCAAGCGATCTTTCCAGGCCCCCTACATTACAGAGCCCTGCAGAGGCTGAAGATCCTCCACCTGCAGAAGGGCCTTCAATACTCGGAACTAGTTCCCCTTTCGGTAGAAGCCAAGACGGAGATGTCATGGTGGCTAGATCACATGGATGCATGGAATGGCAGAGCGATTTTTCTGTCCAGTCCGGACGTGGTGATAGAGTCAGATGCCAGCCGTTGGGGCTTGGGGGCACGTTGCGGCCCGGTGGAGACCGGGGGTCGTTGGTCTCAGGGGGAGTTGGCTTTCCACATCAATTGTCTGGAACTCCTTGCAGGATCCTTTGCCATCAAGTCCCTGGCCCCTCGCCGGGCTCATTGTTGTATCCTTCTGCGGATGGACAATGTCTCTGCGGTCAGATACATCAATCGCCTAGGGGGGACCAGATCTCGCCTCTTAGCAGAGATAGCGAAGGAATTCTGGCATTTTTGCCTCAGTCAGAAGATTTCGGTGGTAGCGGAATACATTCCGGGCATTGCCAATACAACAGCGGATTGGAACTCGCGATTTCTCCGGGAGGGCAGCGACTGGAAGCTCAATCCAGACATGTTTCAAGCCCTTCAACTTCACTGGGGGACATGTCAGATGGATTTATTTGCCTTCCGATTGAACAGTCAGGTCCCTTGTTTTTTCAGTTGGAGACCGGACCCTCAGGCGAAGGGGACGGATGCCTTTCTACAGTTATGGCCGAAGAATCTCCTTTATGCCTTCCCACCATTTGTGATGATTCCTCGCGTCCTGGCACAAGTTAATCGCCAACGCTCGGAAATCATTCTAATAACTCCCTTGTGGAGTGCTCAGCCCTGGTTCCCTACGGCAATGAACTTGTCGTGTGACCTTCCGGTGAGGATTCCATGGTCAGTGGACCTTCTCACGGACCCATTGAACAATTCTCATCCTCTAATTGTGCAGGGATTGTTGACCCTGATGGCCTGGAGACTTTCAGGCGACGATGGCAAGTGCCGGGAGTTTCAGAGTCAGCAATGTCCTTCTTATCCCAATCTTGGGCCCCTTCCACTCAGAAAAGATATGAACAGGCCTGGAGGAAGTGGGTACGTTGATGCAAATTTCAAAGAGTCTGGACCCCCTGGGGTCAGAAATTCACGTCATAGCCAATTTCCTCTCTGAATTGGCTTCCCGGGGTTTGGCATATAGGACAATTAACAATTGTCGCTCAGCTCTTTCGGCTGGACACCCCCATATCCAAGGGAAACCTGTTGGAGAACACCCTTTAATCAGCAAATTACTTAGGGGTATTCGTATGGTAAAACCTCCACAACCGAAATATTCTTCCTTATGGGACGTGAACATTGTCTTACGGTTCCTCAGGAATTGGCTGGATAATGAAGGCTTATCTCGCAAGCAATTATCTGCAAAATTGACGGTGTTATTATGCTTGCTTTCCTGCAGAAGAGTCTCGGATGCTAAAGCCCTGGATTTATCAGGTAGAGTATTTACTCCGGAAGGAGTATCTGTTTCCATCTCTAGATGTACAAAAACCTCATCAAAATGTATTTCATACCCCTCTTTTCCGCACAACAAAAAACTGTGTGTTGTTCAATGTCTGAAGGTCTACGAAGATTCCACAAGGGAATTCAGACAAAATGTTTTTGGGCAGGTTTTAATTTTGTTACAAAAGCGCTTACGTCCAGTCTCTGCAGCAACTTTGGCTCGTTGGGTTAAGTGGTTACTGGCTGAATCTGGTATTGATGTGTTTTTGGAGCTCACTCAGTTAGAGGAGCCATGGCCTCAAAGGCTTTTGCTACTGGAGCCAGATTAGAGGATATTATGGCTGCAGCAGATTGGTCGAATGATTCCACTTTTAAAGTTTTTTTATCATAAACCCATAGTCAATGTAGTATTAGAAGTAGTAAATAGACTTTAAACTAGCATAATCCGAAGCCTCCGGTCCTGACATAGAATTAAAAGTTTTCTAGCTAACGCGTCAAGAATTTTAGATTCTATTAAGGACACGGAGGCGAGGATTATCCCACCCGCTATATACAAATTTTGCCATGTGTGTCACACACGTCAGAAGGGCAGTTATTACAAGAGGACGCCAGAGTACAAACTGAACCCAAACACAACACTTCTCTTTTTTTAGGCCTGGTATCTTTTGCCACACACCGCCCTCTAGCTAAACATTTCCCTTATAAATGTAGAATTTACAAAACACTATTTGCAGGGTGCGACTATAGGCTTCTGAGGTGGACACAGAGTAAACCCAGAATTGAAGACCAGTTCTAGTACATAATCGAAATACTCAAAAATAATAGAGACCCCTTTTAATATATATCACGCGTGGACGTGCAGGCGTGGTCTCTTCGGAGAGACGGTCTGTGTTCTACTGTTTCACGCAGGGAGCAGTGATGGGCAGCGTGAAACCTGGCCTGCCTGTGCCTCAAAGCAGGGCAAAAATAGTATTTGTCAAGGAACAACCTTTCAGAGGGGTCTTGTGACAGTGTGTACTTTATTTAGCATCTTTGGTTTAAAACGATTATAAATCAGGGTACTACACCCACAAACTGTGGGGCACCGCGCTGCAGAGCTTGCCTGCTCTTGATACATCATTTTGCAAACATTGATGTATAATTGGTCTTTACTGCTGCATAACTGCCCCACAATTGCTGCGTTAGTGCCCCTCGACTGCTGCGTAAATGCCCCTCTAATGCTGTGTAACTGTCCCTCCACTGCTGAATACTTGTCCCTCCACTGCTGCATAACTGCCCCAAAACTGGTGCATAACTGTCCCTCCACTGCTGCGTTACTGCCCCTCCACTGCTGCGTAACTGCCCCTCTAATGCTGCATAATTGTACCTCTATTGGTGCATAATTGTTGGTCCTCTACTGCTGCACAATTGTCCCTCCACTGTTGCATAATTGGCCCTACACTGCTGCATGATTGGACCGCCACTGTTGCATAGTTGTTGGTCCTCCCGTGCTGCATAATTGGACCTCCACTGCTGCATAATTGTCCGCCCAACTGCTGCATAATTGGACCTCCACTGTTGCATAATTGTCCCTCCACTGCTGCTTAAATGTCCCTCCACTGCTGCATAATTGGCCCTCTACTGCTGCATAGCTGTCCCTCCCCTGCTGCACAATTGTCCCTCCACTGCTGCATAATCGGCCCTCCACTGCTGCACAATTGTCCCTCCACTGCTGCATAAATGCCCCTCCTCTGCTGCATAATCGGCCCACCACTGCTGCATAGTTTCAGTGGTTCCATGTCAAGAATCATTGAATATTGCTGTGTGCCGAGTCTTTACCCATCGCCTGGTATCTGTGGTTTACCACTAAGCCTGCTGCACTTCCCTGCATCACGCACACTGCTACTGCTTGCACACACCCTTCGCCAGGCTTAATGCCTGTCAGCAGGGAGGCCTGGGAGAGCTCAGCTAAGTCTAATATAGGACAGGATTCAGAGGGTCTGTTTTGAGGCACCTTGTGTAATGCCATTAATCTGAAGCTGATAGGAGGCCTGTTGGGGATGCTCACAGACCCATTGCTGGAGTTTGTACAGGCAACCACTTACCACATAATGCAATCCCAGGTGCTTGGACCAGCATCCCAAGGGAGGGTGAAGGCTGCACCCAGAACACACACATGGAATCCAGAACAGGCTTCACGTGTCTTTGTCCCCCCTTGATTAAGGCCCCCAGTTTTCAATTTTTACTGATTCTTACAGATAAACACAGACAGAAAACAATGTGTTCCGTTCTGTATTTTAAAAGCAGAAAATACTGAAAATGATGCTTCTAGTGAGTGACTTTTCAGGCTATCTGTTGTGAATTCCAAGACAGCATATGAGCAGATAGACAACAGTGGGAGTTAAAAAACAGATTCAGATATCTTTAAAAACAGGCACCTGTGAGTGTAGTGTTTTGCTACATTTGGCTGCTGAATTTGCTAAAAAGTGACAGGTATCAAAGTATGAGTGCACGTGTACTGGTTAAATAAATGCAGAAATGAACCTTTTTGAGTTCACTAAATGGCAAATAACAAAATAAATATGAATAAATACTAATAAAAGGGGCACAGTGAAATATGGATAAACACAAGATGGAAATGTTAAAAAAAAAAAAAATACCATAAAACTGGGAGCTCTACTCATGATTGACACCACCCTTTCCTGAAGCATTACTTTGTGCAGGACTGTACACCATGCAGTCCCACCAGATGTGCAATTTGTAACAAACCATAAAAATGTACACATGTGGTCAAGAAAGAAGAGACATTGACATCTTGTGCTAGAGAAAGATTAGAAAATATTCAAAATACTAATGAGACCTTAGATATTGGGTTGATCTCAAGCTTAGGCGGTAACAGGCCTCCACTCTGCAGTCATCAAGACCTCAATATCTGGGGTTTTAGAAAGACTTCTAAGCACTTAAATGATAGGCTGACCTCAGCCTCATGTGGTCACAAGGACAAGTTCCACTGGACTACAGCAATCGCCAAAGTCTTAATGTTTTTTTTTTTTGAAGAGAGAGTTCTAAAATCTTCGATTGTGTTTGGCATCAATAAGGTCACAATAATCAAGGCCGAGCTCCCGCAGTCACTAAAACTTCGATATTTGGTGTTTTCAAAAGATGTCCAAGACTTTTGTTGGTGATTGGGCTGACTCCAAGCTCATGTGGTCCAGGGCCGAGCTCCACGGGTCGCCCTGTCTCGTCTGAGTTAAGCTTCAACCAACAAGGCCCCATGCAGACCAGGCCCTCCGTGGAGAGTGTGAAATGTATGTGCAGCGGCACCCAAACTGCAGTCCAACAAGGAGAAGACTTGGGTGTTGTCGGTGTACATATGAGAAGGGACACCAATAGAAAGACTCGTGCTTCGCCTTCCCCAGGCGGACTCCACATCACCCGGCACCTCAGAACCCTACATTGGTTCTCGATCCAAAAGAGACACTGACCCACACATACAAAGCCCTGCACAAGGAAGGACCAGCACACATCCATAAACGCATGAGCTTCCACCAGCCAAGCAGACCCCTTCCTCCTCGCAAACACCTACTGAGAACGTACAGCCAACAGTGGAGGAAGCTCCTTCTCACCAGTAGCAGCCAAAGCCTGGGACAACCTTCCCCCGCCCCCCGCACCATGGCTCCAGGACCTCAGGAAAGAACCCGAAATCTGGTGGTTGAGATGAACAGCCGCACCCAGCGCCTGGAGACCCCCACGGCTTTACAGAACCCCGACTGAGGGACTGAGAAGTACAAGCTGAGGCTCTGCGCAGATACCAGGCGACCGGACGCCCCAGAGAGCCGCTCCGTGCCGGCAGCACAACAGAGCACCAGCGTGCGAGCAGAAGCAGATGCTGGTCCGGCTTGTACGGAGGCTCTCGCGGTTCTTACACCCAGGGGCCTCCGTCACTCCCACCCCTCCCGGACTCCTCACTACCGCCTCTCCCGGATGGACCGAGGCTAAAGGTTGTGACGCCACTTCCTGTGACGTCATAAACAGGACCAGGGTTGTGTGGGGGTGAGGCCTGGATGGAGGGACAAGACCCGACGACGCCTCCCGCTCTCTAAGTGATGGCCCCGCCCACAGCATTTGAAAGCAGAGGCGGCGACAGGACGTGGGCAGCGCGCTCTCGGGAGTCTGACGGAAGCACACGCGCACCGGCTCGCGCTCGGCTACGAGGACAGCACCCGTCTCGCGCCCCAGACGACTCGGCGCCTCGCGACCGCTCGTGCCCCGGCTGTCCTCGCGCCTCCAGTCACAGCCGCCAGCGAGCGCGCGGCTCCCGAGCACCGGTGAGTGACGGAGGGGGCGGGACTCGGGCTGAGGGGGGTCTCGCAGGCCCAGGAGCACACGGAGTGTCACAGAGAGCCGGGGGGGGGGTCGGCGTCATGCTGCCCAGGATCACACCTGTGGCACCCGAGGAGTCGGTGTGGGGTGCCAAGAGCATCGTGTCCAAGATCACACCGAGTGTGAGAGATGCCGGCGGGTAGTGTGTATGTCTGAGCAAGCAGTGGGGAGGGGTCACACCGAGTGTCT
This sequence comes from Pleurodeles waltl, assembly GCF_031143425.1. NCBI lineage: Eukaryota > Metazoa > Chordata > Amphibia > Caudata > Salamandridae > Pleurodeles > Pleurodeles waltl. The sequence continues at coordinate 41,864,708 of NC_090438.1, forward strand.
GGGAGGCTATTGGGAGGGGGGTCAGTGGGTATGCCTCAGATCACAGCGTGTGCCAGGGAGGCGCCGGGACTCAGGCTGGGAGTTGATGGGGGGGGTCAGTGGGTATGCCTCAGATCACACCGCGGGCCAGGGAGGCGCCGGGACTCAGGCTGGGAGATGATGGGGGGGTCAGAGGGTATGCCTCAGATCACAGCGTGTGCCAGGGAGGCGCCGGGACTCAGGCTGGGAGATGATGGGGGGGGGGGTCAGAGGGTATGCCTCAGATCACAGCGTGTGCCAGGGAGGCGCCGGGACTCAGGCTGGGAGATGATGGGGGGGGGGTCAGAGGGTATGCCTCAGATCACAGCGTGTGCCAGGGAGGCGCCGGGACTCAGGCTGGGAGATGATGGGGGGGTCAGAGGATATGCCTCAGATCACAGTGTGCGCCAGGGAGGCGCCGGGACTCAGGCTGGGAGATGATGGGTGGGTTGGGGGGGGGTCAGAGGGTATGCCTCAGATCACAGCGTGTGCCAGGGAGGCGCCGGGACTCAGGCTGGGAGATGATGGGGGGGGGGTCAGAGGGTATGCCTCAGATCACAGCGTGTGCCAGGGAGGCGCCGGGACTCAGGCTGGGAGATGATGGGGGGGTCAGAGGATATGCCTCAGATCACAGTGTGCGCCAGGGAGGCGCCGGGACTCAGGCTGGGAGATGATGGGTGGGTTGGGGGGGGGGTCAGAGGGTATGCCTCAGATCACAGCGTGTGCCAGGGAGGCGCCGGGACTCAGGCTGGGAGATGATGGGGGGGGGGGGTCAGTGGATATGCCTCAGATCACACCGCGGGCCAGGGAGGCGCCGGGACTCAGGCTGGGAGATGATGGGGGGGGGGTCAGAGGGTATGCCTCAGATCACAGCGTGTGCCAGGGAGGCGCCGGGACTCAGGCTGGGAGATGATGGAGGGGGGTCAGTGGATATGCCTCAGATCACAGCGTGTGCCAGGGAGGCGCCGGGACTCAGGCTGGGAGATGATGGGGGGGGGGGGGGGGTCAGTGGATATGCCTCAGATCACAGCGTGTGCCAGGGAGGCGCCGGGACTCAGGCTGGGAGATGATGGGGGGGGGGGGGTCAGAGGGTATGCCTCAGATCACAGCGTGCGCCAGGGAGGCGCCGGGACTCAGGCTGGGAGATGATGGAGGGGGGTCAGTGGATATGCCTCAGATCACACCGCGGGCCAGGGAGGCGCCGGGACTCCAGAGTTCAGGCCATGAGTGCTGCCCGGTTGCTGTCCCAGAGTCCACTGGAGTTGGTGTGTGGCGGGACACGAGGATCACATGCGGACTCTGCCACGATCCTTTGGCACAAGATCACACAAGCCTAGTTCCTGGAGGATGCTGTGCTCTGGGCAGCACTGGGCCGGTGAGGTCTAGTGGCAGAGGCTCCTGAGCGGGCACTAGTGCAAGCAGAGGCCCCTGGTGAGGGGTGGACCCTGCACGTAGGACTGGTGCATTAGGCACACAGCCGGCCGTGGAGGCCCCTGTAATGGGATGGGACCTGTGCTGCCCACAACCCCTCCCCCGGCACTGAGGTGACTGGGCACCACTGGAACAGCTGGCAGCAGTGCCAGTGTGCCGAGGGCTTCTCTGGAACGGTTGGCAGGGGCAGTGACCCCACGGGGTGCTGTGAAGTGAGCACCGGCTCTTGCAGCCTCGGGTTGGGGTGTTGTGTAGCGTGGCACTGTTGTCTGCACGGGTAGTCCTGTAACACTGAGATGTGGGCTGTATTTAATGCTGATGGTGTGGCACTTTATAACACTGCTTGCACTAGTGCAGTGGCCTCATCTCCAGGGTGATGTGTAATCTGGTGTTGTGTTGAGTGGCACATCTGGCTCTGCTGGGGCAGTCCCGTAACACTGAGATGTGGGCTGTATTTAATGCTGATGGTGTGGCACTTTATAACACTACTTGCACTAGTGCAGTGGCCTCATCTCCAGGGTGATGTGTAATCTGGTGTTGTGTTGAGTGGCACATCTGGCTCTGCTGGGGCAGTCCCGTAACACTGAGATGTGGGCTGTATTTAATGCTGATGGTGTGGCTCTTCGTAACACTGCTTGCACTAGTGCAGTGGCCTCATCTCCCTGGGTGATGTGTTGTGAGCTGGGTAGAGTAGCACGTCTGCCTGCACGGGTAGCCCTGTAACGCTGAGATGTGGGCAATATTTAATGTTGATGGTGTGGCATTTTGTAACACTGCTGTGCATAACTGCAGTGGCCTCCTCCCCCTGGGTGATGTGTTGTGTAGTGTGAGGTGCGTAGAGTGGCACATCTGTCTGTGCTGCGTAGTCCTGTAACACTGAGATGTGATCTGTATTTAATGCTGATGGTGTGGCACTTTGTAACACTGCTTGCACTAGTGCAGTGGCCTCATCTCCCTGGGTGATGTGTTGTGTACTGTGAGCTGGGTAGAGTAGCACGTCTGTCTGCACGGGTAGCCCTGTAACACTGAGATGTGGGCAATATTTAATGTTGATGGTGTGGCATTTTGTAACACTGCTGTGCATAACTGCAGTGGCCTCCTCCCCCTGGGTGATGTGTAGTCTAGTGTTGTGTAGTGTGAGGTGCGTAGAGTGGCACATCTGTCTGTGCTGCGTAGTCCTGTAACACTGAGATGTGGTCTGTATTTAATGCTGATGGTGTGGCACTTTGTAACACTGCTTGCACTAGTGCAGTGGCCTCATCTCCAGGGTGATGTGTAGTCTGGTGTTAGTGTTGTGTAGGGTGAGGTGTAGAGTGGCACTTCTGTCTGTGCTCGGGCAGTCCTGTAACACCGAGATGTGGGCTGTATTTAATGTTGGTGGTGTGGCACTTTGCCACCCCTCCACTGGTGGTCTGTAAAGTGTATATGCCATCCCTCCTCTGGTGGGCTGTAGTTTGTACATGCCGTCTTCTAGTGATCTGTAGTGTGCGCATGCCATCTCTCCCTTGGTGGGCTGTAGTGTGCACGTCACCCTCTGGTGGGCTGTGGTGTGCGCATGCCATCCTCTGGTGATCTGTATGTAGTGTGCGCATGCCACCCTCTGGTGATCTGTAGTTTGTACATGCCACCCTCTGGTGATCTGTAGTGTGCACATGCCATCCCTCCTCTGGTAATCTGTAGTGTGCACATGCCATCCCTCCTCTGGTGATCTGTAGTTTGTACATGCCACCCTCTGGTGATCTGTAGTGTGCACATGCCATCCCTCCTCTGGTAATCTGTAGTGTGCACATTCCATCCCTCCGATAGTGATCTGTAGTTTGTACATGCCATCCCTCCTCTGGTGATATGTAGTGTGCACATGCCATCCCTCCTCTGGTGATATGTAGTGTGCACATGCCACCCCTCCTCTGGTGATCTGTAGTGTGCACATTCCATCCCTCCGATAGTGATCTGTAGTGTGCACATGCCACCCCTCCTCTGGTGATCTGTAGTGTGCACATGCCACCCCTCCTCTGGTGATCTGTAGTGTGCACATGCCACCCCTCCTCTGGTGATCTGTAGTGTGCACATGCCACCCCTCCTCTGGTGATCTGTAGTGTGCACATGCCACCCCTCCTCTGGTGATCTGTAGTGTGCACATGCCATCCCTCCTCTGGTGATCTGTAGTGTGCACATGCCATCCCTCCTCTGGTGATCTGTAGTGTGCACATGCCACCCCTCCTCTGGTGATCTGTAGTGTGCACATGCCACCCCTCCTCTGTGCACATGCCACCCCTCCTCTGGTGATCTGTAGTGTGCACATGCCATCCCTCCTCTGGTGATCTGTAGTGTGCACATGCCATCCCTCCCCGGTGTTGCATCACCCACTCCCCGTCAGGACCAGCCCTCCCTGCTGTAACCCGCCGGCCTCTTGCGTCAGCTGAAGCCTCGGTATTTCCGGTTGTGCTTCCTGCAGGGGGCCCCGCCCCCGCCACTATTGTTAGCAACGCTCACTGCCGCCAAAATAGCACAGTGTGCGACACCCAGCGCCCGGGGGCGGCTGTCGGTGCGCTGGGCGCTATATATGGACCAGTCAGTCTTTCAGTGCCTTATGTGTGTCGAGAGGCGGGTGTCGTTGCACTAGGCGCTATTTAGAGATCAAACACACCAACTAGTACCATGTCTGGAGGGCACCAGCTGCACCACAACGAAGCCCAGTTGTGTCCAACCTAGCTCCAAGAGAGGGCTGCCGGTGACACTAGGCGCTATTGTTTTACATTATTTATATAGCGCTTGCCACTCTGCTTCGACAGATGCATGTTGTTTCTGTGCCCGCCGCTTGCACTGCGGTAGCGTCACAGACTTAGGCGCTGCTTGTGCGGCACTATCAGCAACGACACATCCTGTGCACGTTAGTGTCCGAGAATACACACACTGCATGCACACGGCTATGACCACACTACAGTGCACGTTAGTGTCCGAGAATACACGCACTGCATGCACGGCTATGGCCACACTACAGTGCACGCTAATGTCCGAGAATACACACACTGCATGCACACGGCTATGGCCACACTACAGTGCACGCTAGTGTCCGAGAATACACACACTGCATGCACGGCTATGGCCACACTACAGTGCACGCTAGTGTCCGAGAATACACACACTGCATGCACGGCTATGGCCACACTACAGTGCACGCTAGTGTCCGAGAATACACACACTGCATGCACACGGCTATGACCACACTACAGTGCACGTTAGTGTCCGAGAATACACGCACTGCATGCACGGCTATGGCCACACTACAGTGCACGCTAGTGTCCGAGAATACACACACTGCATGCGCGGCTATGGCCACACTACAGTGCACGCTAGTGTCCGAGAATACACACACTGCATGCGCGGCTATGGCCACACTACAGTGCACGCTAGTGTCCGAGAATACACACACTGCATGCACGGCTATGGCCACACTACAGTGCACGCTAGTGTCCGAGAATACACACACTGCATGCACGGCTATGGCCACACTACAGTGCACGCTAGTGTCCGAGAATACACACACTGCATGCGCGGCTATGGCCACACTACAGTGCACGTTAGTGTCCGAGAATACACACACTGCATGCACGGCTATGGCCACACTACAGTGCACGCTAGTGTCCGAGAATACACACACTGCATGCACGGCTATGGCCACACTACAGTGCACGCTAGTGTCCGAGAATACACACACTGCATGCACGGCTATGGCCACACTACAGTGCACGCTAGTGTCCGAGAATACACACACTGCATGCGCGGCTATGGCCACACTACAGTGCACGCTAGTGTCCGACAATACACACTGCATGCACGGCTATGGCCACACTACAGTGCACGCTAGTGTCCGACAATACACACTGCATGCACGGCTATGGCCACACTACAGTGCACGCTAGTGTCCGAGAATACACACACTGCATGCACGGCTATGGCCATACTACAGTGCACGTTAGTGTCCGAGAATACACGCACTGCATGCACGGCTATGACCACACTACAGTGCACGTTAGTGTTCGAGAATACACACACTGCATGCACGGCTATGGCCACACTACAGTGCACGCTAGTGTCCGAGAATACACACACTGCATGCACACGTCTATGGCCACACTACAGTGCACGCTAGTGTCCGAGAATACACACACTGCATGCGCGGCTATGACCACACTACAGTGCACGCTAGTGTCCGAGAATACACACACTGCATGCACGGCTATGGCCACACTACAGTGCACGCTAGTGTCCGAGAATACACACACTGCATGCACACGTCTATGGCCACACTACAGTGCACGCTAGTGTCCGAGAATACACACACTGCATGCACGGCTATGGCCACACTACAGTGCACGCTAGTGTCCGAGAATACACACACTGCATGCACGGCTATGACCACACTACAGTGCACGTTAGTGTCCGAGAATACACACACTGCATGCACGTCTATAACCACACTACAGTGCACGCTAGTGTCCGAGAATACACACACTGCATGCACGTCTATAACCACACTACAGTGCACGCTAGTGTCCGAGAATACACACACTGCATGCACACGTCTATGGCCACACTACAGTGCACGTTAGTGTCCGAGAATACACACACTGCATGCACGGCTATGACCACACTACAGTGCACGTTAGTGTCCGAGAATACACACACTGCATGCGCGGCTATGGCCACACTACAGTGCACGCTAGTGTCCGAGAATACACACACTGCATGCACGGCTATGGCCACACTACAGTGCACGCTAGTGTCCGAGAATACACACTGCATGCACGGCTATGGCCACACTACAGTGCACGCTAGTGTCCGAGAATACACACACTGCATGCACGGCTATGGTCACACTACAGTGCACGTTAGTGTCCGAGAATACACACACTGCATGCACACGGCTATGGCCACACTACAGTGCACGCTAGTGTCCGAGAATACACACACTGCATGCACGGCTATGGCCACACTACAGTGCACGCTAATGTCCGAGAATACACACACTGCATGCACACGGCTATGGCCACACTACAGTGCACGCTAGTGTCCGAGAATACACACACTGCATGCACGGCTATGGCCACACTACAGTGCACGCTAGTGTCCGAGAATACACACACTGCATGCACGGCTATGGCCATACTACAGTGCACGTTAGTGTCCGAGAATACACGCACTGCATGCACGGCTATGACCACACTACAGTGCACGTTAGTGTTCGAGAATACACACACTGCATGCACGGCTATGGCCACACTACAGTGCACGCTAGTGTCCGAGAATACACACACTGCATGCACACGTCTATGGCCACACTACAGTGCACGCTAGTGTCCGAGAATACACACACTGCATGCACGGCTATGGCCACACTACAGTGCACGCTAGTGTCCGAGAATACACACACTGCATGCACGGCTATGACCACACTACAGTGCACGTTAGTGTCCGAGAATACACACACTGCATGCACGTCTATAACCACACTACAGTGCACGCTAGTGTCCGAGAATACACACACTGCATGCACGTCTATAACCACACTACAGTGCACGCTAGTGTCCGAGAATACACACACTGCATGCACACGTCTATGGCCACACTACAGTGCACGTTAGTGTCCGAGAATACACACACTGCATGCACGGCTATGACCACACTACAGTGCACGTTAGTGTCCGAGAATACACACACTGCATGCGCGGCTATGGCCACACTACAGTGCACGCTAGTGTCCGAGAATACACACACTGCATGCACGGCTATGGCCACACTACAGTGCACGCTAGTGTCCGAGAATAAACACTGCATGCACGGCTATGGCCACACTACAGTGCACGCTAGTGTCCGAGAATACACACACTGCATGCACGGCTATGGTCACACTACAGTGCACGTTAGTGTCCGAGAATACACACACTGCATGCACACGGCTATGGCCACACTACAGTGCACGCTAGTGTCCGAGAATACACGCACTGCATGCGCGGCTATGGCCACACTACAGTGCACGCTAGTGTCCGAGAATACACGCACTGCATGCGCGGCTATGGCCACACTACAGTGCACGCTAGTGTCCGAGAATACACGCACTGCATGCACACGTCTATGGCCACACTACAGTGCACGCTAATGTCCGAGAATACACACACTGCATGCGCGGCTATGGCCACACTACAGTGCACGCTAGTGTCCGAGAATACACACTGCATGCGCGGCTATGGCCACACTACAGTGCACGCTAGTGTCCGAGAATACACACACTGCATGCGCGGCTATGGCCACACTACAGTGCACGCTAGTGTCCGAGAATACACACTGCATGCGCGGCTATGGCCACACTACAGTGCACGCTAGTGTCCGAGAATACACACTGCATGCACGGCTATGACCACACTACAGTGCACGCTAGTGTCCGAGAATACACACACTGCATGCGCGGCTATGGCCACACTACAGTGCACGTTAGTGTCCGAGAATACACACACTGCATGCGCGGCTATGGCCACACTACAGTGCACGTTAGTGTCCGAGAATACACACACTGCATGCACACGTCTATGGCCACACTACAGTGCACGCTTGTGTTCGAGAATACACACACTGCATGCACGGCTATGGCCACACTACAGTGCACGCTAGTGTCCGAGAATACACACACTGCATGCGCGGCTATGGCCACACTACAGTGCACGCTAGTGTCCGAGAATACACACACTGCATGCGCGGCTATGACCACACTACAGTGCACGCTAGTGTCCGAGAATACACACACTGCATGCGCGGCTATGGCCACACTACAGTGCACGTTAGTGTCCGAGAATACACACACTGCATGCACACGTCTATGGCCACACTACAGTGCACGCTTGTGTTCGAGAATACACACACTGCATGCACGGCTATGGCCACACTACAGTGCACGCTAGTGTCCGAGAATACACACACTGCATGCGCGGCTATGGCCACACTACAGTGCACGCTAGTGTCCGAGAATACACACACTGCATGCGCGGCTATGGCCACACTACAGTGCACGCTAGTGTCCGAGAATACACACACTGCATGCACACGGCTATGACCACACTACAGTGCACGTTAGTGTCCGAGAATACACACACTGCATGCACGGCTATGGTCACACTACAGTGCACGTTAGTGTCCGAGAATACACACACTGCATGCGCGGCTATGGCCACACTACAGTGCACGCTAGTGTCCGAGAATACACACACTGCATGCACACGGCTATGACCACACTACAGTGCACGTTAGTGTCCGAGAATACACACACACACACTGCATGCGCGGCTATGGCCACACTACAGTGCACGTTAGTGTCCGAGAATACACACACTGCATGCACACGTCTATGGCCACACTACAGTGCACGTTAGTGTCCGAGAATACACACACTGCATGCACACGTCTATGGCCACACTACAGTGCACGCTAGTGTCCGAGAATACACACACTGCATGCACGGCTATGGCCACACTACAGTGCACGCTAGTGTCCGAGAATACACACACTGCATGCACGGCTATGGCCACACTACAGTGCACGTTAGTGTCCGAGAATACACACACTGCATGCGCGGCTATGACCACACTACAGTGCACGTTAGTGTCCGAGAATACACACACTGCATGCGCGGCTATGACCACACTACAGTGCACGTTAGTGTTCGAGAATACACACACTGCATGCACGGCTATGGCCACACTACAGTGCACGCTAGTGTCCGAGAATACACACACTGCATGCACACGTCTATGGCCACACTACAGTGCACGCTAGTGTCCGAGAATACACACACTGCATGCGCGGCTATGACCACACTACAGTGCACGTTAGTGTTCGAGAATACACACACTGCATGCACGGCTATGGCCACACTACAGTGCACGCTAGTGTCCGAGAATACACACACTGCATGCACACGTCTATGGCCACACTACAGTGCACGCTAGTGTCCGAGAATACACACACTGCATGCACGGCTATGGCCACACTACAGTGCACGCTAGTGTCCGAGAATACACACACTGCATGCACACGTCTATGGCCACACTACAGTGCACGTTAGTGTCCGAGAATACACACACTGCATGCGCGGCTATGACCACACTACAGTGCACGTTAGTGTTCGAGAATACACACACTGCATGCGCGCTATGGCCACACTACAGTGCACGTTAGTGTCCGAGAATACACACACTGCATGCACACGGCTATGACCACACTACAGTGCACGCTAGTGTCCGAGAATACACACACTGCATGCACGGCTATGGCCACACTACAGTGCACGCTTGTGTTCGAGAATACACACACTGCATGCACGGCTATGGCCACACTACAGTGCACGCTAGTGTCCGAGAATACACACACTGCATGCACACGGCTATGGCCACACTACAGTGCACGCTAATGTCCGAGAATACACACACTGCATGCACGGCTATGGCCACACTACAGTGCACGCTAGTGTCCGAGAATACACACACTGCATGCACGGCTATGGCCACACTACAGTGCACGCTAGTGTCCGAGAATACACACACTGCATGCGCGGCTATGGCCACACTACAGTGCACGCTAGTGTCCGAGAATACACACACTGCATGCACACGGCTATGACCACACTACAGTGCACGTTAGTGTCCGAGAATACACACACTGCATGCACGGCTATGGTCACACTACAGTGCACGTTAGTGTCCGAGAATACACACACTGCATGCGCGGCTATGGCCACACTACAGTGCACGCTAGTGTCCGAGAATACACACACTGCATGCGCGGCTATGGCCACACTACAGTGCACGCTAGTGTCCGAGAATACACACACTGCATGCGCGGCTATGGCCACACTACAGTGCACGCTAGTGTCCGAGAATACACACACTGCATGCACACGTCTATGGCCACACTACAGTGCACGTTAGTGTCCGAGAATACACACACTGCATGCACACGTCTATGGCCACACTACAGTGCACGCTAGTGTCCGAGAATACACACACTGCATGCACGGCTATGGCCACACTATAGTGCACGCTAGTGTCCGAGAATACACACACTGCATGCACGGCTATGGCCACACTACAGTGCACGTTAGTGTCCGAGAATACACACACTGCATGCGCGGCTATGACCACACTACAGTGCACGTTAGTGTTCGAGAATACACACACTGCATGCACGGCTATGGCCACACTACAGTGCACGCTAGTGTCCGAGAATACACACACTGCATGCACACGTCTATGGCCACACTACAGTGCACGCTAGTGTCCGAGAATACACACACTGCATGCGCGGCTATGACCACACTACAGTGCACGTTAGTGTCCGAGAATACACACACTGCATGCGCGGCTATGACCACACTACAGTGCACGTTAGTGTTCGAGAATACACACACTGCATGCGCGCTATGGCCACACTACAGTGCACGTTAGTGTCCGAGAATACACACACTGCATGCACACGGCTATGACCACACTACAGTGCACGCTAGTGTCCGAGAATACACACACTGCATGCACGGCTATGACCATACTACAGTGCACGTTAGTGTTCGAGAATACACACACTGCATGCACACGTCTATGGCCACACTACAGTGCACGCTAGTGTCCGAGAATACACACACTGCATGCACGGCTATGGCCACACTACAGTGCACGCTAGTGTCCGAGAATACACACACTGCATGCACACGTCTATGGCCACACTACAGTGCACGTTAGTGTCCGAGAATACACACACTGCATGCACGGCTATGGCCACACTACAGTGCACGCTAGTGTCCGAGAATACACACACTGCATGCACGGCTATGACCACACTACAGTGCACGCTAGTGTCCGAGAATACACACACTGCATGCACACGGCTATGGCCACACTACAGTGCACGCTAGTGTCCGAGAATACACACACTGCATGCACACGGCTATGGCCACACTACAGTGCACGCTAATGTCCGAGAATACACACACTGCATGCACACGGCTATGGCCACACTACAGTGCACGCTTGTGTTCGAGAATACACACACTGCATGCGCGGCTATGGCCACACTACAGTGCACGCTAGTGTCCGAGAATACACACACTGCATGCACGGCTATGACCACACTACAGTGCACGCTAGTGTCCGAGAATACACACACTGCATGCACACGGCTATGGCCACACTACAGTGCACGCTAGTGTCCGAGAATACACACACTGCATGCACACGGCTATGGCCACACTACAGTGCACGCTAGTGTCCGAGAATACACACACTGCATGCACGGCTATGACCACACTACAGTGCACGCTAGTGTCCGAGAATACACACACTGCATGCACACGGCTATGGCCACACTACAGTGCACGCTAGTGTCCGAGAATACACACACTGCATGCACGGCTATGACCACACTACAGTGCACGCTAGTGTCCGAGAATACACACACTGCATGCACACGGCTATGGCCACACTACAGTGCACGCTAGTGTTCGAGAATACACACACTGCATGCACACGTCTATAACCACACTACAGTGCACACTTGTGTTCGGGAATACACACACTGCATGCACGGCTATGGCCACACTACAGTGCACGCTAGTGTCCGAGAATACACACACTGCATGCACGGCTATGGCCACACTACAGTGCACGTTAGTGTCCGAGAATACACACACTGCATGCACACGGCTATGGCCACACTACAGTGCACGCTAATGTCCGAGAATACACACACTGCATGCACACGGCTATGGCCACACTACAGTGCACGCTAGTGTCCGAGAATACACACACTGCATGCACGGCTATGGCCACACTACAGTGCACGCTAGTGTCCGAGAATACACACACTGCATGCACGGCTATGGCCACACTACAGTGCACGTTAGTGTCCGAGAATACACACACTGCATGCACACGGCTATGGCCACACTACAGTGCACGCTAATGTCCGAGAATACACACACTGCATGCACACGGCTATGGCCACACTACAGTGCACGCTAATGTCCGAGAATACACACACTGCATGCGCGGCTATGGCCACACTACAGTGCACGCTAGTGTCCGAGAATACACGTACTGCATGCGCGGCTATGGCCACACTACAGTGCACGCTAGTGTCCGAGAATACACGCACTGCATGCGCGGCTATGGCCACACTACAGTGCACGCTAGTGTCCGAGAATACACGCACTGCATGCGCGGCTATGGCCACACTACAGTGCACGCTAGTGTCCGAGAATACACGCACTGCATGCGCGGCTATGGCCACACTACAGTGCACGCTAGTGTCCGAGAATACACGCACTGCATGCACGGCTATGGCCACACTACAGTGCACGCTAGTGTCCGAGAATACACACACTGCATGCACACGTCTATGGCCACACTACAGTGCACGTTAGTGTCCGAGAATACACACACTGCATGCACGTCTATGGCCACACTACAGTGCACGCTAGTGTCCGAGAATACACACACTGCATGCACGGCTATGACCACACTACAGTGCACGCTAGTGTCCGAGAATACACACACTGCATGCACGGCTATGGCCACACTACAGTGCACGCTAATGTCCGAGAATACACGCACTGCATGCACGGCTATGGCCACACTACAGTGCACGCTAGTGTCCGAGAATACACACACTGCATGCACGGCTATGGCCACACTACAGTGCACGCTAGTGTCCGAGAATACACACACTGCATGCACGGCTATGGCCACACTACAGTGCACGCTAGTGTCCGAGAATACACGCACTGCATGCACGGCTATGGCCACACTACAGTGCACGCTTGTGTTCGAGAATACACACACTGCATGCACACGGCTATGGCAACACTACAGTGCACGCTAATGTCCGAGAATACACACACTGCATGCACGGCTATGACCACACTACAGTGCACGCTAGTGTCCGAGAATACACACACTGCATGAAGGCTATGGCAACACTACAGTGCACGCTAGTGTCCGAGAATACACACACTGCATGCACGGCTATGGCCACACTACAGTGCACGCTAGTGTCCGAGAATACACACACTGCATGCACGGCTATGGCCACACTACAGTGCACGCTAGTGTCCGAGAATACACGCACTGCATGCACGGCTATGGCCACACTACAGTGCACGCTAGTGTCCGAGAATACACGCACTGCATGCACGGCTATGGCCACACTACAGTGCACGCTAGTGTCCGAGAATACACACACTGCATGCACACGGCTATGGCCACACTACAGTGCACGCTAGTGTCCGAGAATACACACACTGCATGCACACGGCTATGGCCACACTACAGTGCACGTTAGTGTCCGAGAATACACACACTGCATGCACACGGCTATGGCCACACTACAGTGCACGCTAATGTCCGAGAATACACACACTGCATGCACACGGCTATGGCCACACTACAGTGCACGCTAATGTCCGAGAATACACACACTGCATGCACACGGCTATGGCCACACTACAGTGCACGTTAGTGTCCGAGAATACACGCACTGCATGCGCGGCTATGGCCACACTACAGTGCACGCTAATGTCTGCACGGCTATGGCCACACTACAGTGCACGCTAGTGTCCGAGAATACACGCACTGCATGCGCGGCTATGGCCACACTACAGTGCACGCTAGTGTCCGAGAATACACGCACTGCATGCGCGGCTATGGCCACACTACAGTGCACGCTAGTGTCCGAGAATACACGCACTGCATGCGCGGCTATGACCACACTACAGTGCACGCTAGTGTCCGAGAATACACGCACTGCATGCGCGGCTATGACCACACTACAGTGCACGCTAGTGTCCGAGAATACACACACTGCATGAAGGCTATGACCACACTACAGTGCACGCTAATGTCCGAGAATACACACACTACATGCGCGGGTCTGTGCCCACCTCAGTGCACGTTACTACATGCGCGGGTCTGTGCCCACGCTGCAGGACAAGCCCTCACTGCCCTGGAGTCTCCCTCAGGCTCTCAACCCCGGAGGGCAGTGAGAGGTAGGAAGAGTCCTCACTGCCCTAAAGTCTAACCCAGGATCTCAGCCCTAGGGACAGTGGGGGTCAGGAACGCCTCACAGCACTGGGGTCTCCCCCAGCTCTCCTCCCTGGGGGCAGTGAGGGGGTGGGATGCCTCACTCCCCTGCAGTCTAACCCGTGCTCACAGCCCAGGGGGCAGTGAGGGGCGGGACGCCTCACTGTCCCGCAGTGTCTCACTCATGCACACTGCCCAGCATCTGCCTCCTGTTAATTAATCTCTGTCTCATCAGAAGTCTCTCCTTCCTGGCAGCGGGGGCTGGAGCTGTCTAGATTCATCAGCGCCTCCAGGGACTAGGAAACGGCTGAACTGAAAGGTGGTTCATATGAGAGCGGCATTGCCGGAGCTCAGCCTTTCACCCTTCACCCTTCACCAGGCGATTAAAGGAGTGCTCATGGGGGGGCAACCCTGCACATGCTGAGGGTGGCACAGCCTGACAGACAGTCTGCAGCAGGGTACCCTGCACATGCTGAGGGTGGCACAGCCTGACAAGCAGTCTGCAGCAGGGTACCGCGAACAGGCTGCGTGTGGCACAACCTGTCAGAGGGCAGTCTGCCGGAGAGTACCCTGCACATGCTGAGGGTGGCACAGCCTGCAGAGGGCACTCTGCAGGGTACCCTGCACATGCTGAGGGTGGCACAGACTGACAGGTAGGCAGTCTGCAGCAGGATACCCTGGACATGCTGAGGGTGGCACAGCCTGACAGGCAGTCTGCAGCAGGGTACCGTGAACAGGCTGCGGTGGCACAGCCTGCAGAGGTCCCTCTCCAGAGTACCTTGGACATGCTAAGGGGGGTACAGCCTGCAGAGGGCACCCTCCAGGGTACACTGCACATGCTGAGGGTGGCACAGCCTGCAGAGGGCACTCTCCAGGGTACCCTGCGCATGCTGAGGGTGGCACAGCCTGGCAGATGGCATTCTCCAGGGTACACCTCACATGCTAAGGGTGGTACAGCCTGCAGAGGGCGCTCTCCAGGGTACACTACACATGCTAAGGGTGGTACATCCCGGCAGAGGGCAGTCTCCACGGTACCCTGGGCACGGATGCAGACACCAGACGCTGAAGTAGTTGTCTCCTCTGGCTGTGTGTCCGGGTTGTGGTTGGTCTGTTTACCCTCCTGCAGGCAACACGCTCTGTTGCTGCCAGGGGTGATTTGTTCTCCCTCGGCCGGGCAAGGGCTGGGGTGAAGGCGGGTACAATCAGCGGCCTGGGTTTAAATGCACATACAGGGAATCGGGTTGTTGGAGGGTAGCCGCCCCATTGAATAGGGTGTACCCATTCTCTGGTGTGTGGGTGTGTCATAGTTCGGGTGTGTCATATCTCAGGTGTGTGTGAGTGTGGGCTTACACTCACTGCGCCCCTCAGTGCTGTTTCCAGACTCTCTGCTGGGCCTGTTCTATTCTTGCGGCCTGTGTGTCATATCTCGGTGTGTGTGTGGTGGGGCGGGGGGTCTACACTCCCTCTGCTGGCCCTGTTCTTGTGACCTGTGTGTGTGGGGGGGAGGGGTCTACACTCCCTCTGCTGGCCCTGTTCTTGGGGTCTGTGTGTGTGTGTGTGTGTGGGGGGGAGGGGTCTACACTCACTCTGCTGGACCTGTTCTTGGGACCTGTGTGTGTGTGTGTGGGGGGGAGGGGTCTACACTCACTCTGCTGGACCTGTTCTTGGGACCTGTGTGTGTGCGGGGGGGGGGTCTACACTCCCTCTGCTGGCCCTGTTCTTGGGGTCTGTGTGTGTGTGTGGGGGGGAGGGGTCTACACTCACTCTGCTGGACCTGTTCTTGGGACCTGTGTGTGTGGGGGGGAGGGGTCTACACTCACTCTGCTGGACCTGTTCTTGGGACCTGTGTGTGTGCGGGGGGGGGGTCTACACTCCCTCTGCTGACCCTGTTCTTGGGACCTGTGTGTGTGCGGGGGGGGGGGGTCTACACTCCCTCTGCTGACCCTGTTCTTGGGACCTGTGTGTGTGCGGGGGGGGGGTGTACACTCCCTCTGCTGGCCCTGTTCTTGGGGCCTGTGTGTGTGTGTGGGGGGGGGGGGTCTACACTCCCTCTGCTGGCCCTGTTCTTGGGGCCTGTGTGTGTGTGGGGGGGGGGGGGGGTCTACACTCCCTCTGCTGGCCCTGTTCTTGGGACCTGTGTGTGTGTGGGGGGGGGGGTCTACACTCCCTCTGCTGGCCCTGTTCTTGGGACCTGTGTGTGTGTGGGGGGGAGGGGTCTACACTCACTCTGCTGGACCTGTTCTTGGGACCTGTGTGTGTGCGGGGGGGGGGGTCTACACTCCCTCTGCTGACCCTGTTCTTGGGACCTGTGTGTGTGCGGGGGGAGGGGGTGTACACTCCCTCTGCTGGCCCTGTTCTTGGGGCCTGTGTGTGTGTGGGGGGGAAGGGTCTACACTCACTCTGCTGGACCTGTTCTTGGGACCTGTGTGTGTGCGGGGGGGGGGTATACACTCCCTCTGCTGACCCTGTTCTTGGGACCTGTGTGTGTGGGGGGGAGGGGTCTACACTCACTCTGCTGGACCTGTTCTTGGGACCTGTGTGTGTGCGGGGGGGGTATACACTCCCTCTGCTGACCCTGTTCTTGGGACCTGTGTGTGTGCGGGGGGAGGGGGTGTACACTCCCTCTGCTGGCCCTGTTCTTGGGGCCTGTGTGTGTGTGGGGGGGGGTCTACACTCCCTCTGCTGGCCCTGTTCTTGGGGCCTGTGTGGGGGGGAGGGGTCTACACTCACTCTGCTGGACCTGTTCTTGGGGCCTGTGTGTGTGTGGGGGGGGGGTCTACACTCCCTCTGCTGGCCCTGTTCTTGGGGCCTGTGTGTGTGTGGGGGGGGGGTCTACACTCCCTCTGCTGGCCCTGTTCTTGGGGCCTGTGTGTGTGGGGGGGGGGGGGGTCTACACTCACTCTGCTGGACCTGTTCTTGGGACCTGTGTGTGTGCGGGGGGGGGGGTATACACTCCCTCTGCTGACCCTGTTCTTGGGACCTGTGTGTGTGCGGGGGGAGGGGGTGTACACTCCCTCTGCTGGCCCTGTTCTTGGGGCCTGTGTGTGTGTGGGGGGGGTCTACACTCCCTCTGCTGGCCCTGTTCTTGGGGCCTGTGTGTGTGCGGGGGGGGGGTCTTCACTCCCTCTGCTGGCCCTGTTCTTGGGGCCTGTGTGTGTGTGGGGGGGGGGGGGTCTACACTCACTCTGCTGGACCTGTTCTTGGGACCTGTGTGTGTGCGGGGGGGGGGTATACACTCCCTCTGCTGACCCTGTTCTTGGGACCTGTGTGTGTGCGGGGGGAGGGGGTGTACACTCCCTCTGCTGGCCCTGTTCTTGGGGCCTGTGTGTGTGTGGGGGGGGTCTACACTCCCTCTGCTGGCCCTGTTCTTGGGGCCTGTGTGTGTGCGGGGGGGGGGGGTCTTCACTCCCTCTGCTGGCCCTGTTCTTGGGACCTGTGTGTGTGTGGGGGGGGGGGTCTACACACCCTCTGCTGGCCCTGTTCTTGGGACCTGTGTGTGTGGGGGGGAGGGGTCTACACTCACTCTGCTGGACCTGTTCTTGGGACCTGTGTGTGTGCGGGGGGGGGTATACACTCCCTCTGCTGACCCTGTTCTTGGGACCTGTGTGTGTGCGGGGGGGGGTGTACACTCCCTCTGCTGGCCCTGTTCTTGGGACCTGTGTGTGTGCGGGGGGGTGTACACTCCCTCTGCTGGCCCTGTTCTTGGGACCTGTGTGTGTGCGGGGGGGGGGGTGTACACTCCCTCTGCTGGCCCTGTTCTTGGGACCTGTGTGTGTGGGGGGGGAGGGGTCTACACTCACTCTGCTGGACCTGTTCTTGGGACCTGTGTGTGTGCGGGGGGGGGTATACACTCCCTCTGCTGACCCTGTTCTTGGGACCTGTGTGTGTGCGGGGGGAGGGGGTGTACACTCCCTCTGCTGGCCCTGTTCTTGGGGCCTGTGTGTGTGTGGGGGGGGGGGGTCTACACTCCCTCTGCTGGCCCTGTTCTTGGGGCCTGTGTGTGTGGGGGGGGGGGTCTACACTCACTCTGCTGGACCTGTTCTTGGGACCTGTGTGTGTGTGTGTGTGTGTGTGTGGGGGGGGAGGGGTCTACACTCACTCTGCTGGACCTGTTCTTGGGACCTGTGTGTGTGCGGGGGGAGGGGTCTACACTCACTCTGCTGGACCTGCTCTTGGGACCTGTGTGTGTGCGGGGGGGGGTATACACTCCCTCTGCTGACCCTGTTCTTGGGACCTGTGTGTGTGCGGGGGGAGGGGGTGTACACTCCCTCTGCTGGCCCTGTTCTTGGGGCCTGTGTGTGGGGGGGGGGGTGGTCTACACTCCCTCTGCTGGCCCTGTTCTTGGGGCCTGTGTGTGTGCGGGGGGGGGGGGTATACACTCCCTCTGCTGACCCTGTTCTTGGGACCTGTGTGTGTGTGTGGGGGGGGGGGGGGTCTACACTCCCTCTGCTGGCCCTGTTCTTGGGGCCTGTGTGTGTGGGGGGGGGGGTCTACACTCCCTCTGCTGGCCCTGTTCTTGGGGCCTGTGTGTGTGGGGGGGGGGGTCTACACTCACTCTGCTGGACCTGTTCTTGGGACCTGTGTGTGTGTGTGTGTGTGTGTGGGGGGGGGGGGGAGGGGTCTACACTCACTCTGCTGGACCTGTTCTTGGGACCTGTGTGTGTGCGGGGGGAGGGGTCTACACTCACTCTGCTGGACCTGTTCTTGGGACCTGTGTGTGTGCGGGGGGTATACACTCCCTCTGCTGACCCTGTTCTTGGGACCTGTGTGTGTGCGGGGGGAGGGGGTGTACACTCCCTCTGCTGGCCCTGTTCTTGGGGCCTGTGTGTGTGTGGGGGGGGGGGTCTACACTCCCTCTGCTGGCCCTGTTCTTGGGGCCTGTGTGTGTGCGGGGGGGGGGGTATACACTCCCTCTGCTGACCCTGTTCTTGGGACCTGTGTGTGTGTGTGTGTGGGGGGGGGGGGGGTCTACACTCCCTCTGCTGGCCCTGTTCTTGGGGCCTGTGTGTGTGGGGGGGGGGGGTCTACACTCCCTCTGCTGGCCCTGTTCTTGGGGCCTGTGTGTGTGGGGGGGGGGTCTACACTCCCTCTGCTGGCCCTGTTCTTGGGGCCTGTGTGTGTGTGGGGGGGGGGGGTCTACACTCCCTCTGCTGGCCCTGTTCTTGGGGCCTGTGTGTGTGCGGGGGGGGGGTATACACTCCCTCTGCTGACCCTGTTCTTGGGACCTGTGTGTGTGTGGGGGGGGGGGGTCTACACTCCCTCTGCTGGCCCTGTTCTTGGGGCCTGTGTGTGTGTGGGGGGGGGGGGTCTACACTCCCTCTGCTGGCCCTGTTCTTGGGGCCTGTGTGTGTGCGGGGGGGGGGTATACACTCCCTCTGCTGACCCTGTTCTTGGAACCTGTGTGTGTGTGGGGGGGGGGGGTCTACACTCCCTCTGCTGGCCCTGTTCTTGGGGCCTGTGTGTGTGGGGGGGGGGGGGTCTACACTCCCTCTGCTGGCCCTGTTCTTGTGACCTGTGTGTGTGCGGGGGGGGTCTACACTCCCTCTGCTGGCCCTGTTCTTGGGGTCTGTGTGTGTGTGTGGGGGGGGAGGGGTCTACACTCACTCTGCTGGACCTGTTCTTGGGACCTGTGTGTGTGTGG
Source organism: Pleurodeles waltl (assembly GCF_031143425.1). NCBI lineage: Eukaryota > Metazoa > Chordata > Amphibia > Caudata > Salamandridae > Pleurodeles > Pleurodeles waltl. Next base: position 41,884,916 of record NC_090438.1, read on the forward strand.
GGGGGGGGTCTACACTCCCTCTGCTGGCCCTGTTCTTGGGACCTGTGTGTGTGTGGGGGGGGGGGGTCTACACTCCCTCTGCTGGCCCTGTTCTTGGGGCCTGTGTGTGTGGGGGGGGGGGTCTACACTCCCTCTGCTGGCCCTGTTCTTGGGGTCTGTGTGTGTGTGTGGGGGGGGAGGGGTCTACACTCACTCTGCTGGACCTGTTCTTGGGACCTGTGTGTGTGCGGGGGGGGGGGGGTCTTCACTCCCTCTGCTGGCCCTGTTCTTGGGACCTGTGTGTGTGGGGGGGGGGGGGAGGACCTGGCAGTGTGTCTTTTCACCCTTGGCAGTAGCCCGAGGTGGGTGTAGGCGTTAAGGTTTGTTGTGCACACTCCCTGGAGACGGGCCCTTTGTGGTGTCGGGGCCCGTGCGTGGGGCCCAGCTCACCGCAGGCAGCGCACTGTGATCTTGGTTACATCTTCAGCCTGAGACACCAGGGGTTGGCGTTTGCCCTGAATCACACGATGTGTAGACTCGCATGCTGTGGGCGCTGGGACCGCAGTGCCCCCCTTTGGTGAGGGGCCCGTGTACCACGGGGGGCATCTCTCAGGCTCCACAGCCCTGGGGTAAGAAGGCCCCTGCTGGGTTACACCGGGCAGAGGAGGCGCCTGGTACTCACCGAGCCCGGACTCTGCTGCTTGTGAGTGAAAGGGTCTCCTGGTCATTGTGCGAAGGGAGCGGGGTCTGTGGTGAGTGCAGAGGCGGCGGGGGCTGTGGTGAGTGCAGAGGCGGCGGGGTCTGTGGTGAGTGCAGAGGCGGCGGGGTCTGTGGTGAGTGCAGAGGCGGCGGGGTCTGTGGTGAGTGCAGAGGCGGCGGGGTCTGTGGTGAGTGCAGAGGCGGCGGGGTCTGTGGTGAGTGCAGAGGCGGCGGGGTCTGTGGTGAGTGCAGAGGCGGCGGGGTCTGTGGTGAGTGCAGAGGCGGCGGGGTCTGTGGTGAGTGCAGAGGCGGCGGGGTCTGTGGTGAGTGCGGGGGCTGTGGGGAGGGCAGAGGCGGCGGGGTCTGTGGTGAGTGCGGGGCTGTGGTGAGTGCGGGGGTGGCGGGGGCTGTGGTGAGTGCGGGGGCTGTGGTGAGTGCGGGGGCTGTGGTGAGTGCGGGGGCTGTGGTGAGTGCAGAGGCGGCGGGGTCTGTGGTGAGTGCAGAGGCGGCGGGGTCTGTGGTGAGTGCAGAGGCGGCGGGGTCTGTGGTGAGTGCGGGGGCTGTGGGGAGGGCAGAGGCGGCGGGGTCTGTGGTGAGTGCGGGGCTGTGGTGAGTGCGGGGGTGGCGGGGGCTGTGGTGAGTGCGGGGGCTGTGGTGAGTGCGGGGGCTGTGGTGAGTGCAGAGGCGGCGGGGCTGTGGTGAGTGCGGGGTCTGTGGTGAGTGCAGAGGCGGCGGGGTCTGTGGTGAGTGCAGAGGCGGCGGGGTCTGTGGTGAGTGCAGAGGCGGCGGGGTCTGTGGTGAGTGCGGGGGCTGTGGGGAGGGCAGAGGCGGCGGGGTCTGTGGTGAGTGCGGGGCTGTGGTGAGTGCGGGGGTGGCGGGGGCTGTGGTGAGTGCGGGGGCTGTGGTGAGTGCGGGGGCTGTGGTGAGTGCAGAGGTGGCGGGGGCTGTGGTGAGTGCGGGGTCTGTGGTGAGTGCAGAGGCGGCGGGGTCTGTGGTGAGTGCAGAGGCGGCGGGGTCTGTGGTGAGTGCAGAGGCGGCGGGGTCTGTGGTGAGTGCGGGGGCTGTGGGGAGGGCAGAGGCGGCGGGGTCTGTGGTGAGTGCGGGGCTGTGGTGAGTGCGGGGGTGGCGGGGGCTGTGGTGAGTGCGGGGGCTGTGGTGAGTGCAGAGGCGGCGGGGGCTGTGGTGAGTGCGGGGGCTGTGGTGAGTGCAGAGGCGGCGGGGGCTGTGGTGAGTGCGGGGGCTGTGGTGAGTGCAGAGGCGGCGGGGGCTGTGGTGAGTGCGGGGGCTGTGGTGAGTGCGGGGGCTGTGGTGAGTGCAGAGGCAGCGGGGGCTGTGGTGAGTGCGGGGGCTGTGGTGAGTGCAGAGGCAGCGGGGGCTGTGGTGAGTGCGCAGGGAGCGGGGGCTGTGGTGAGTGCAGAGGCAGCGGGGGCTGTGGTGAGTGCGGGGGCTGTGGGGAGGGCAGAGGCGGCGGGGGCTGTGGTGAGTGCAGAGGCGGCGGGGGCTGTGGTGAGTGCAGAGGCAGCGGGGGCTGTGGTGAGTGCGGGGGCTGTGGTGAGTGCGGGGGCTGTGGTGAGTGCGGGGGCTGTGGGGAGGGCAGAGGCGGCGGGGGCTGTGGTGAGTGCGGGGGCTGTGGGGAGGGCAGAGGCGGCGGGGGCTGTGGTGAGTGGTGGGGGCTGTGGTGAGGGCAGAGGCGGGAGCTGAGGTGGGGGCTGTGGTCAGAGTGTTCGGGGAGCAGAGGCCTGGGTGGAGCAGGGGTGTGGGCTGTGGTGAGCTGTGGTCTGTGTGTGCAGTAGCAGAGGTAGGGCTGTGGTCCGTGTCCATTGGCACTTCATAAGACCCTGCAGTTTTCACACCTAAACAGATGGAGTAGATCCCACTGCACTGCGCTGGCAGTGCACTGCAAGGGCTGAGACCCCTACACATGGGGGGGGGGGGTGGGAGTCGTAGGTCACACTGCTCGGCGCTGGCAGTGCACTGTAACAGCTGAGGCCCGTACACTGTCTGGGCTGAGTCCTGCATACTGGCTGGGTGGCACTGGTTCCACTGCACAGCACTGGCAGTGTACTGGAAGGGCTGAGTCTTGTACACTGGCTAGGTGGCACAGGTTCCACTGCACAGCACTGGCAGTGTACTCGAAGGGCTGAGTCCTGTACACTGGCTGGGTGGCGTAGGTCCCACTGCAGACGGCTCTGGCAGTGCATTGCAAGGGCTGAGGCATGTACACTGGTTGGGTGGCGTAGGTTCCACTGTAGATGGCGCAGGCAGTGCACTGCAAGGGGTGAGGCATCTACACTGTGTGGGCTGAGTCCTGCATACTGGCTGGGTGGCACTGGTTCCACTGCACAGCACTGGCAGTGTACTGGAAGGGCTGAGTCTTGTACACTGGCTACGTGGCACAGGTTCCACTGCACAGCACTGGCAGTGTACTGGAAGGGCTGAGTCCTGTACACTGGCTGGGTGGCGTAGGTCCCACTGCAGACGGCTCTGGCAGTGCATTGCAAGGGCTGAGGCATGTACACTGGTTGGGTGGCGTAGGTTCCACTGTAGATGGCGCAGGCAGTGCACTGCAAGGGCTGAGGCCTCTACACTGTGTGGGCTGAGTCCTGCATGCTGGCTGGGTGGCGTATGTCCCACTGCACTGCGCTGGCAGTGCACTGGAAGGGGTGAGTACACACTGGGTGGGTGGTGTAGACGCCTGCACGGCTCTGGCTAGTGCACTGGAAGGGCTGAGACCTGTACACTGGGTGGCGTAGACTACACTGCAGACGGCGCTGGCAGTGCACTGGAAGGGCTGAGGCCTGTACACTGGCTGGGTGACGTAGGCCCCACTGCATGGTGCTGGCAGTGCACTGGAAGGGCTGATGCCTGTACACTGTCTGGGTGGCGTAGGCTCCACTGCAGACGGCGCTGGCAAAGCACTGGAAGGGCTGGGGCATGTACACTGTCTGGGTGGCGTAGGCTTCACTGCAGACGGCGCTGGCAGTGCACTGGAAGGGCTGAGGCCTGTACCCTGTCTGGGTGGGTAGGCTGCACTGCACGGCTCTGGTAGTGCACTGGAAGGGCTGAGGCCTGTACACTGTCTGGGTGGGTAGGCTTCACTGCAGACGGCGCTGGCAGTGCACTGGAAGGGCTGGTGCCTGTACACTGTCTGGGAGGGTAGGCTTCACTGCAGACGGCGCTGGTAGTGCACTGGAAGGGCTGGTGCCTGTACACTGTCTGGGTGGGTAGGCTTCACTGCAGACGGCGCTGGTAGTGCACTGGAAGGGCTGAGGCCTGTACACTGTCTGGGTGGGTAGGCTTCACTGCAGACGGCGCTGGCAGTGCACTGGAAGGGCTGGTGCCTGTACACTGTCTGGGTGGGTAGGCTCCACTGCAGACGGCGCTGGTAGTGCACTGGAAGGGCTGATGCCTGTACAGTGGTTGGGTGGCGTAGCCTGCACTGCACTGCACGGCACTGGCCGCGCACTGGAAGGGCTGATGCCTGTAGACTGTCTGGGTGGGTAGGCTTCACTGCAGACGGCGCTGGCAGTGCACTGGAAGGGCTGAGGCCTGTACCCTGTCTGGGTGGCGTAGGCTCCACTGCAGACGGCGCTGGCAGTGCACTGGAAGGGCTGAGGCCTGTACCCTGTCTGGGTGGGTAGCCTTCACTGCAGACGGCGCTGGTAGTGCACTGGAAGGGCTGAGGCCTGTACACTGTCTGGGTGGGTAGGCTTCACTGCAGACGGCGCTGGCAGTGCTGATGCCTGTACACTGTCTGGGTGGCGTAGGCTCCACTGCAGACGGCACTGGAAGGGCTGATGCCTGTACACTGTCTGGGTGGGTAGCCTTCACTGCAGACGGCGCTGGCAGTGCACTGGAAGGGCTGATGCCTGTACACTGTCTGGGTGGGTAGCCTTCACTGCAGACGGCGCTGGCAGTGCACTGGAAGGGCTGATGCCTGTACACTGTCTGGGTGGGTAGCCTTCACTGCAGACGGCGCTGGCAAAGCACTGGAAGGGCTGAGGCATGTACACTGTCTGGGTGGCGTAGGCTTCACTGCAGACGGCGCTGGCAGTGCTGATGCCTGTACACTGTCTGGGTGGGTAGCCTTCACTGCAGACGGCGCTGGTAGTGCACTGGAAGGGCAGATGCCTGTACACTGGGTGGCTTAGGCTGCACTGCACAGCGCTGGCAGTGCACTGGAAGGGCTGAGGCCTGTACACTGTCTGGGTGGGTAGGCTTCACTGCAGACGGCGCTGGCAGTGCTGATGCCTGTACACTGTCTGGGTGGCGTAGCCTCCACTGCAGACGGCACTGGAAGGGCTGATGCCTGTACACTATCTGGGTGGGTAGCCTTCACTGCAGACAGCGCTGGCAGTGCACTGGAAGGGCTGATGCCTGTACACTGTCTGGGTGGCGTAGGCTCCACTGCAGACGGCGCTGGCAGTGCACTGGAAGGGCTGAGGCCTGTACCCTGTCTGGGTGGGTAGCCTTCACTGCAGACGGCGCTGGTAGTGCACTGGAAGGGCAGATGCCTGTACACTGGGTGGCTTAGGCTGCACTGCACAGCGCTGGCAGTGCACTGGAAGGGCTGAGGCCTGTACACTGTCTGGGTGGGTAGGCTTCACTGCAGACGGCGCTGGAAGGGCTGATGCCTGTACACTGTCTGGGTGGGTAGCCTTCACTGCAGACGGCGCTGGCAGTGCACTGGAAGGGCTGATGCCTGTACACTGTCTGGGTGGCGTAGGCTCCACTGCAGACGGCGCTGGCAAAGCACTGGAAGGGCTGAGGCATGTACACTGTCTGGGTGGCGTAGGCTTCACTGCAGACGGCGCTGGCAGTGCACTGGAAGGGCTGAGGCCTGTACCCTGTCTGGGTGGCGTAGGCTCCACTGCAGACGGCGCTGGCAGTGCACTGGAAGGGCTGAGGCCTGTACCCTGTCTGGGTGGGTAGCCTTCACTGCAGACGGCGCTGGTAGTGCACTGGAAGGGCTGAGGCCTGTACACTGTCTGGGTGGGTAGGCTTCACTGCAGACGGCGCTGGCAGTGCTGATGCCTGTACACTGTCTGGGTGGCGTAGGCTCCACTGCAGACGGCACTGGAAGGGCTGATGCCTGTACACTGTCTGGGTGGGTAGCCTTCACTGCAGACGGCGCTGGCAGTGCACTGGAAGGGCTGATGCCTGTACACTGTCTGGGTGGGTAGCCTTCACTGCAGACGGCGCTGGCAGTGCACTGGAAGGGCTGATGCCTGTACACTGTCTGGGTGGGTAGCCTTCACTGCAGACGGCGCTGGCAAAGCACTGGAAGGGCTGAGGCATGTACACTGTCTGGGTGGCGTAGGCTTCACTGCAGACGGCGCTGGCAGTGCTGATGCCTGTACACTGTCTGGGTGGGTAGCCTTCACTGCAGACGGCGCTGGTAGTGCACTGGAAGGGCAGATGCCTGTACACTGGGTGGCTTAGGCTGCACTGCACAGCGCTGGCAGTGCACTGGAAGGGCTGAGGCCTGTACACTGTCTGGGTGGGTAGGCTTCACTGCAGACGGCGCTGGCAGTGCTGATGCCTGTACACTGTCTGGGTGGCGTAGCCTCCACTGCAGACGGCACTGGAAGGGCTGATGCCTGTACACTATCTGGGTGGGTAGCCTTCACTGCAGACAGCGCTGGCAGTGCACTGGAAGGGCTGATGCCTGTACACTGTCTGGGTGGCGTAGGCTCCACTGCAGACGGCGCTGGCAGTGCACTGGAAGGGCTGAGGCCTGTACCCTGTCTGGGTGGGTAGCCTTCACTGCAGACGGCGCTGGTAGTGCACTGGAAGGGCAGATGCCTGTACACTGGGTGGCTTAGGCTGCACTGCACAGCGCTGGCAGTGCACTGGAAGGGCTGAGGCCTGTACACTGTCTGGGTGGGTAGGCTTCACTGCAGACGGCGCTGGAAGGGCTGATGCCTGTACACTGTCTGGGTGGGTAGCCTTCACTGCAGACGGCGCTGGCAGTGCACTGGAAGGGCTGATGCCTGTACACTGTCTGGGTGGCGTAGGCTCCACTGCAGACGGCGCTGGCAAAGCACTGGAAGGGCTGAGGCATGTACACTGTCTGGGTGGCGTAGGCTTCACTGCAGACGGCGCTGGCAGTGCACTGGAAGGGCTGAGGCCTGTACCCTGTCTGGGTGGCGTAGGCTCCACTGCAGACGGCGCTGGCAGTGCACTGGAAGGGCTGAGGCCTGTACCCTGTCTGGGTGGCGTAGGCTCCAGTGCAGTAATGAAATGAATATCTGCTCGTTACAGGGCTCTTTCCTCCGTCCCCGGGGGCCGATGTCTTCAGAGCTGCGCTGTTAACTCACAAGATGAAAAGTTTGGGTTTCTCTCGGAGGGCAGATTCTGTCGCTGATGTGTTAATGAGACGTGAGATTGAATGGTGCTCGGGAGGAAGGCGGAGGCCTCCTCTTCATCGAGAGATGAGGGCCGGGGAGGCAGGTGTGGGCGCTGCGGGCAGACGGCACCTGGCATCCCGGTCAGGCCTGTTGGCGCTGCCCTGGGCGGTGCCCCCGGGCAAGGAGGGGAGGTTGTTCTCTGGACCGGGCACCACACCCTCGCCTTCTACAGATGCTAATTTTATTCAGACTTTTATCTTCCGAAGTGCACCGACATGTCTCCTCTCTAGCGCAGCGCTCTTCAAACCTTTCAATGCCGCGCCTCCCCTGGGAAAGAAAAACATATCCACCCCACCAATTTTTCACGTTTATTCTATTAAATTGGCAAAGTTTAAATATGTCTTGACTTATTTAAACATTGCAGGTAAGTTGTGTTACTGTGTAAAAATACAACCAATACATGCAAAAGATATACTATTCTGATCCGGCAGACCTTACTAACGTGTATCCAGAGTGTGATTATTAAAGTGGGGGTGGCCGGGGTTCTGAAGAGTACTTGGAGACCCCCCCCCCCCCCCCCCAGGCTTGCATATAAATGCCCATACATGTTGGTGATAGCCAATCACAGAGCGCTTTTACTGCTGCACGTTTTTTCCAGCTTGAAACAAAGCCCTATCACCAGTTTGAAGACCCCTTTGGGTGGTTAGAATGAGCGGCAGGGATTGTCTGGTGGCCTCCTGTGATGGGCATGGTACCCAGTGTGTACCTGGCACCGGCAGCCTCTCGGCTTTGCCACCACCTGGGGCCGAAGACCTCCTTCCTCATCCTCCGGTGCTCCTTGGGTGAACGGTGTGCTGGGGGGGGGGGGGGGGGGCGGCTTGTATGTTACAGGTAAATGTCTAACACTCGCAGCCTTCATCTATTAAGCTTTTGTGACATTGAAACAATACACCGATTGTTTAGAAGCAGCTTCCCCTTCCACTGAAGCTTGTCGTTTTTAATTGTGTTTTACCAGAAATACACGTTCTGAAGGGGCCCAGAAAACACAAGTATTTAGTTGACCCATTCTTACCATCAACTTGGCATGTCCTCACTTTCGTTGGAAACTCTTTATGCCTGGGGTGTTGATCCGTCGTGGGGTCCTCCTTATGTCTGGGTTGTTTGTTCCTGTTGCTGGGTTCTCTTCGTGCCTGGGTTGTTTGTTGTTCGTTGCTGGGTCCTCTTCGTGCCTGGGTTGTTTGTTGCTCCTGTAGCAGGTACTCTTTATGCCTAGGTTGTTTGTTGTTTCTGTCATGGGGTCCCCTTCGAGCCTGGGTTGTTTGTTGTTGCCGGTCATGGGGTCCCCTTCGTGCGGCGGTTGGTTGTTGTTCGTTGCTGGCCCCCCTTCGTACCTCGGTTGGTTGTTGTTCATGCCTGGGTTGGTTGTTGTTCATTGCTGGGTCCTCTTCATGCCTGGGTTGGTTGTTGCCTGTAATGGGATTCCCTTCGTGCCTGGGTTGTTTGTTGTTGCCTGTCATGCGGTCCCGTTCGTACCTGGGTTGTTTGTTGTTGCCTGTCATGCGGTCCCCTTCGTGCCTGGGTTGTTTGTTGTTGCCTGTCATGCGGTCCTTTTCGAGCTTGGGTTGGTTGTTGTTGCCTGTCATGCGGTCCTTTTCGAGCTTGGGTTGGTTGTTGTTGCCTGTCATGCGGTCCCCTTCGTGCCTGGGTTGGTTGGTGTTGCCTGTCATGCGGTCCCCTTCGTGCCTGGGTCCTCTTCATGCCTGGGTTGGTGGTTGTTGCCTGTCATGGGATTCCCTTCGTGCCTGGGTTGTTTATTGTTGCCTGCCATGCGGTCCCCTTCGTGCCTGGGTTGTTTGTTGTTGCCTACCATGCGGTCCCCTTCGTGCCTGGGTCCTCTTCATGCCTGGGTTGGTGGTTGTTGCCTATCATGGGATTCCCTTCGTTCCTGGGTTGTTTATTGTTGCCTGTCATGTCGTCCCCTTCGTGCCTGGGTTGTTTGTTGTTCATTGCTGGGTACCCTTCTTGCCTAGGTTGTTTTTTGTTCATTGCTGGGCCCCTTCGTGACTGGGTTGTTTGGTGTTGCGTGTCATGGGGTCCCCTTTGTGCCTGGGTTGTTTGTTGTTCATTGCTGGGTCACCTTCATGCCTGGGTTGTTTGTTGTTCGTTGCTGGGTCACCTTCATGCCTGGGTAGTTTGTTGCTTGTCATGGGGTCCATTTGCGCATATTTTTTGTTGTTGTTGCCTGTCATGGGGTCCTCTTCATGCCTTGGTTGTTTGTTGTAGCCTGTTCTGGAGTCCCCTTAATGCCTGGGTTGTTTGTTGTAGCCTGTCTTGGGGTCCCTCCACTTTGTGTCTGGGTTGTTTGTTGCTGTATTCTCTTTATGCCTGGGTTGTTTGGTTTTTGTTGCCGGGTCCTCTTCATGCCTGGGTTGTTTGTTGCCTGTCATGTGGTCCCCTTCATGCACAGGTTGTTTGTTGCTTGTCATTGAGCTCTTCTTCATTCCTGGGTATTTTGTCGTTGCTTGTCATGGAGTCCCCTTCGTGTCTGGCTTGTTAAGCCTTGTCGTCTCTTCATGCCCAGGTTTTTCTTTCTTTGGGGTCCCCTTCATCCATAGATTGTTGTTCCTGTCAAGGGGTCCGCCTCACACCTGGGAGGTTTGTTGTTGCCTGTCATGGGATCCCCTTCATGCCTGGGTGGTTTGTTGCCTGGGTGGTTTGTTGTTGCCTGTAATGGGATCCCCTTCGTGCCTGGGTGGTTTGTTGTTGCTTGTCATGGGATCCCCTTCGTGCCTGGGTTGTTTTTTGCTGCTTGTCATGGGGTCCCCTTTGTGCCTGGGTTGTTTGGTGTTGCCTGTCATGGATCCCCTTCGTGCCTGGGTTGTTTGTTGTTGCCTGTCATGTGGTTCCCCTTCGTTATGTGTGTGTGTGTGTGTGTGTGTGTGTTTTTTTTTTTTTTTTTTTTGGGTGTTTGTCCTGGTGACCAACTTCATTCCTGGGTTGTTTGTTGTTGCTGTCATGGGGTCCCCTTTGCGTCTGAGTTGTTGTTCCCTGTTGTATCTTCATGCCTGGGTTGTGCCTGTTTTAGGGTCCCCTTCATCTGTAGACTGTTGTTCCTGTCATGGGATCCGCTTTAAACCTGGTGTTAGTTACTGGTCGTGTGGTCTCCTTCGTGTCTAGGTTGTTGTTGTTGCCTGTTGTGGGGTCCCCTTCATTCCTGAGTTGCTCCTCTTGTGATGACCTCTTCACGCTGGTGGTGTTATTCCCTGTCGTGCCCCCCCCCCCCCCCATGCCTGGGGTGATGTTCGTGCTGTGGAGTGCTCTTTATATGTGGGTTGTAACTTCCTGTTGTGGGGTCCTCTTTGTGTCTGGGTTGTTCAGTTGAGGGATCCTCTTTGTGTTCAGTTGTGGGGTCCTCATTATTTCTAGGTTGTTCAGTTGTGGGGTCCTCATTGTTTCTAGGTTGTTGTTCAGTTGTGGGGTCCTCATTGTTTCTAGGTTGTTGTTCAGTTGTGGGGTCCTCTTTGTTTAGGTTGTTGTTCAGTTGTGGGGTCCTCTTTGTTTCTAGGTTCTTGTTCAGCTGGGGTCCTCATTATGTCTAGGTTGTTGCCTGTTGTGGGGTCCCGTGCACCCCTGGGCTGTTCCTGTTCTGGGCCCCCTTCACTCCTGGGATGGATTCCTGATGTGCGCCCCCCCCACACACACACACACACACACACACAACACACACGCAGCCAGCTGCTGTGACCCGTGGCTGCTGGTGCCACTCCAGGGTTGGTGCCCCCTCCTGGCGCTGAAGGAAGGGGTCCCTGACCCCCTCGCCTGTCAGTCAGCACTGAGGACCGAGTGACAGGCCTTCCCGGGCAGCATCCCGTTCCCTTGGAGATGATTCATGTGTCGGCTGTGCCTCGGAGGATGCTGCAGAGAGTGATAACAGCATCTTCTGGGGGGAAGCGGACGTGGGGGGGCTCTTAAGACTGCGATAACGGCCTGGACCGGAAATTTTCAAAATGCATTTTCAGGAAGCGTTCTGGAGGATAGTAAATTAAGCGCCTCGAAGCACTATTAAATCAAAGCGGAACACATTTATAGTGAGTTACATCTGCTGGAGAGGGGACCGTGAATACAGCGGCGCTCCTGGGGTGCGGCATGAAATCAATCCTGTCGGGGCCCCAGGGGCCCTTATTTGTCTTTATTTTTTTTAAACTCTTTATTAAAGTACTCAAATGCTCAGAATACAAATCATGTCACCATTATATGGATAACAATTTGCTTTTAAGGTGAAAATGGTAGAGCATTTCAATCCGACATATCAGCAGGGTCGTGCATCCAGTGTCCCAGGGCCCCTACTGGTTTACATGTAATGTTTGTTTTAAATAATGAATGTTTGAATTCTGAAATGATGAGGCTGAGTGGACAGCGCTGAGGCCCGTGGGAGGTGTAGTAATCTTCAGTGTCTCCATCACTCCTGTTATATTCCCTCTGTTAGAGGTGTGTGCCCCCTCCCTCTCCACGTCTCCTGCATCCGTATATCTTACCCCCCCTCCTCTTCAGCACCCTCTTGTCACCCTCTCCTCAAGGCCTTTCCGCATCGCCTGCACCCCCAGCTCACAACGCTCCCGCTCCCCTGCAGGCGCCGCTTTCTCACTTACTTCCGCCCTGTCAGTATTTTGATAACTGTCCCTCTTTCAGCCACATGTTCACAGCACCCCTGTGCGCTCTGCAGAGAGGCCAAGGGTTGGATGGTCATGTGTTCTGAACTCCCTTCTGATGGGCCGGAAACGCTCACTGCCTTCGGCCTCCACCCCGGAGCTCTCAGTCCTGGCCCTATAAACACCGAGAGGTGGGACAGGCCAAAGTATGGTAGAGCGCCCCCAAATGGGAGGGCGCGGCTCCTGGAGCCCGGGGCCGCCGTGGCCTGAGCCCTACGCGCTCGTCGTTCATATGCACTGGACATGGATATTCAGCTGCATGTACCATAAACCGAAAGCCCACATCCTAGAAAATATGAACAATCGTAGGGAATGTAGAGTGAAGTAAAACTGCGTCTTTATATTGCATTCACTGCTCAGAAACCGCTCAGTATTTGTGCCCAAAGTTCAGGATATCTATAGGGCCCGATGTGGACCCGGAGGCACCCGGCCCACTTCAATCCCCGCCGCCAGGTCTGCCCTGGTCCCTCCCGGTGGGTGACACGTGCTCCGGGTCACACCCGTCGGTCCATCATCTGCCCCCTCCCTGCCAGCGGCGGGTCACTGCTGGTGCTGAAGTGCCACCCTCGTGCCACCCAGTCCGTCCCACCACGCCTGGGGTTTGCCTCTAAACACAGTGTTGAACGCTCAGGCTGCCGCCAGGGGGCATGCAGCCGGATTTTGTAGAGCTTAATTTGTCCAGGAGCTATCTTACCAAAAGGCCTTTCTCTCCTGTCACCAAAGGGAACCCCAGTTCCCCTCGGTGGCCATGACCAGGAACCTTCACAGCTCCTTGTGGGATGCTTTTGTCGGCGCAAACACTTGCATGCCCCCTTCGCTGCGTTTTATTCCCGGTGCCACCGGTGGGTTGTGCCAGGATCCTGTGAGTGGAGCTGCTTAATGCATAACAAGTCCTGGGCTCGTGGCTGTGGTAAAGCGCCCCCCCCCCCACCAAGATGGGGGGAGCACGGCCCTTAGCGGTCGGGTCCGCCGTGGCCCAACCCTCCGCACTAGTTGTGCGTCTGACTGGCCGGGACTTCTGCCCTCACGAGGCGTGGGGAGCGGAAGTTAGCAAAGAGGATGCGTTGGGCTGACGTTGGTGCCGGATCCAGCCACTGCGCACCATTTTTGGGTGGGCTATTTAAGCGTGCCCCCCCCAAATAGGCTCGCCTTTTTCTGCGGCGCCGGTCGGCTGATCCCTTGGGGCCAGCTTTGTCCCACCCCCCTACTCCCTTGTTTTTAGGTTGGAGAAGAAGTATTAAAGTAACCATAACCAACAGAGGGGTACCCAAAACTGGGGCCCCGGGATAACACCAGAGGTCCTGAAGTCCTGAATCAACCTGCGGATGTACACACCAGCTTAGGGGGTAGGGAGGCGCCCCCCCCCCCGAAAGATACAGGTGAGGTATGTTTCGCCTGTATAGTCCAAAGGAGGATCAGGACAGGAAGGGATCCTGTCACATTGATTTATGGTTATTGAATTAATCTAATTAAAATGGTTCTTTGAATGATTGTAAATATGATTGGAAAATTCCTGTTTGAATTGAATTATTATGGACGGTAATTTTATGAAGTAATTGAAAAGTTATGAATACAGTTCTTCCAACAAAGATGGGTTTGTCGGTCTGCGTATGGCAGGTGTAGGGGTGAGGGCTGTCTGGTGGTCTCCGAGTCCTATGAACTCGCCCACTCGAGGCCAGGAAGGCGGATGCGGAAGTCTGAGTCTGTAGCAGCCCAAGGACCCTGCACCCCAACATGTGGTGTTTCTTAGGATGACGAACCGAAGAAGCAAAAAAGGGGATTCTGAGGATTTGTCTGTTGGCATGTCGGATACCTCTTGTCGGCACAGCCAGCAGTGTGGAGGGGTACCCGTCTGATATTGCACGTGGCACCGCCCTTGGGCACATGTGGGTGCCGGTGATCACAGCCCTAAGTATGGGGGGCCGGCCGCTGAAGACTGCCACCCCTCCTGTGTGCCCACTCTCCATGTCCACCAGGTGTCTCTCTCCTTCCTGTCTGCCAGCACTTCAGTGGTGGCATCTGCGGGGATGTATGGCCTCTTTCGTGCCATGGTAGTCTCACCGGTGCAAAGAGGCTCACTGTACCTTTCCGGACTGGGACCCCCTCATCCCCCCCGCCCCCGCGGACAGGCTGCAAAACTGGTGAACCCATGGACGTTCAGCCTCCTCACTGAAGACACGTGCCCTCCATCCCAGCTGCAGTGGATGCTGGCATGTTCACTGGCATCTCTTGGCCTCTGCCCACCCCTTCCTCCCCCGGCCAGCCTGCTGTGAATCCAGTTGGGGAAGGCACACACATATATATGTCTTGGCTCCCACGCGGGCAGCTTGGCTGGTCCCACTCTTTGCAGATAGAGGCTGGAGCAGGGCAGGGGATGTTCTGAAATCTCTGTTCCTGAGAGAAATCAAATCAGGAGTCCTGCATCCTGATGAAAGAGCTTGCAGTCAAGTTCTGCCCGCTTTATGGGCCCTGACACTGGCACCAGGGCTGGGTGTGCTCCGTTCCCCTGCTGGCGCTGCCCCCTTCAGGACCCCGTAGAGGACTCCACCCACCACCACCCTGTTGTGCTAGAACCTGGGTTGGACATGTGGTCCGGAGCGCGGTGTCTCGGGGAGCTGGTCTGTGGTGGGCTCTGGGTCGCCTGGCTCCCTCGGTTCTAGGTGACACAGGACACAAGACATCAGAGCCCTGGCTTCAGTGCACTCTTCATGGTGCAGAGACTGAGGCGCGTTGTGGCCATGCTGGCCTCGCTGTGGTGAGCAGCGCGGTGTCTCAGGGAGCTGGTCTGTGGTGGGCTCCGGGTGGCCGGGCTCCCCCGGTTCTAGGTGACTTCAATGCAGCTCTTTGGTGGATAAACTGCGGTGAGTTGTGCCCGGGCTCTCTGGGCCTGTGAAGGGCATGGAATTGGTCTCTGTCCTCTCCATTCTTGCCCTCCCAGGGGTCACAACCCCACTCCTGACTCCCCTCCAGTGATGTGACCCATGGAGCACGTCTCCTGGTTTGTAAGCAGCATTGTAGGCCTCTGCCAAAGTCCATCTTACCAGCTCAGCTCTGTGGTGCACCTGGGCAGTGCGCGGTCCTCCTGACCACTCCGGTCCAGTCCTCACTGGCTCGGCTCAGCAGAGAGTCTGGTCTGGGCCTGGTCCGGTCCTCGCTGGCTCAGCAGAGAGTCTGGTCTGGACCTGGTCCGGTCCTCGCTGGCTCAGCAGAGAGTCTGGTCTGGACCTGGTCCGGTCCTCGCTGGCTCAGCAGAGAGTCTGGTCTGGGCCTGGTCCGGTCCTCGCTGGCTCAGCAGAGAGTCTGGTCTGGGCCTGGTCCGGTCCTCGCTGGCTCAGCAGAGAGTCTGGTCTGGACCTGGTCCGGTCCTCGCTGGCTCAGCAGAGAGTCTGGTCAGGGCCTGGTCCGGTCCTCCCCGGCTCGGCTCAGCAGAGAGTCTGGTCAGGACCTGGTCCGGTCCTCGCTGGCTCAGCAGAGAGTCTGGTCTGGGCCTGGTCCGGTCCTCGCTGGCTCAGCAGAGAGTCTGGTCTGGGCCTGGTCCGGTCCTCGCTGGCTCAGCAGAGAGTCTGGTCTGGGCCTGGTCCGGTCCTCGCTGGCTCAGCAGAGAGTCTGGTCTGGGCCTGGTCCGGTCCTCCCCGGCTCGGCTCAGCAGAGAGTCTGGTCAGGGCCTGGTCCGGTCCTCCCCGGCTCGGCTCAGCAGAGAGTCTGGTCTGGGCCTGGTCTGGTCCTCGCTGGCTCGGCAGAGAGTCTGGTCTGGGCCTGGTCCGGTCCTCACTGGCTCAGCAGTGAGTCTGGTCTGGGCCTGGTCCGGTCCTCACTGGCTCAGCAGTGAGTCTGGTCTGGGCCTGGTCCGGTCCTCACTGGCTCAGCAGAGAGTCTGGTCTGGGCCTGGTCTGGTCCTCCCCGGCTCGGCTCAGCAGAGAGTCTGGTCTGGGCCTGGTCTGGTCCTCCCCGGCTCGGCTCAGCAGAGAGTCTGGTCTGGGCCTGGTCTGGTCCTCCCCGGCTCGGCTCAGCAGAGAGTCTGGTCAGGACCTGGTCCGGTCCTCACTGGCTCGGCAGAGAGTCTGGTCTGGGCCTGGTCTGGTCCTCCCCGGCTCGGCTCGGCTCAGCAGAGAGTCTGGTCAGGACCTGGTCTGGTCCTCCCCGGCTCGGCTCGGCTCAGCAGAGAGTCTGGTCAGGACCTGGTCCGGTCCTCACTGGCTCAGCAGAGAGTCTGGTCTGGGCCTGGTCTGGTCCGGTCCTCACTGGCTCAGCAGAGAGTCTGGTCTGGGCCTCACTGGCTGAGGTCAGTAGTGTCTGGCTAGGGTCAGTAGTGTTTTGTCAGAACCAGGTCCCCCTGACCGGTCCAGACCTCACCGGCTCAGCTCAGATGTCCAGCACTGAACTCACCTCAGTATAGTTCAGTTTGACGCTCGGTGAGCTGTCCACTGGGGTCCCGTGTCCACTGACCGGTGGCGCCTCTGTGGTGGTCCCTGGGAGCCGCCCCTGCGCTGCCGAGGCTGTGTTGGGCACCTCAGGCCCAGTGCTCACTTGTGGACGTGCCCTCAAGCCTGCTGGCCTCCCAGAGGGGGGACCTGGGATGGGGGGGGGGGGGGGCTGCCCTGTGGGGGTGCAGGCCCACCCAGTGGAGTGTCGGACGTCTGCTGTGGGTATTGGCGCCCCAGCCTAGGCACGGGGGTGCTGAGGCCGCTACCACACCCAGGGGAGGTGGTGGGGGGCAGAGGTGCCCCAGCCTGGCCCTCTCCACCTGCCACTGACTCAAGCAGCTGGGAGCTTATCGGCCACCTTGGAACCTGCGGCCTCACCCCGAGGCGGAGGAACAGGGCAGCTGGTGCACAAGCCTGCAGTGGATGAGTACCGAGCCCTGTGCACTCACGGGAGCAGGCAGGGAGTGCAGTGACGCCCAGGCAGGCGTACACCAGCCTGATGCCCAGAGCAGGTATATACCAGTCTGTACCCTCACGGGAGCAGGCATATACCAGTCTGTACCCTCACGGGAGCAGGCGTACACCGACCTGTGCACTCACGGGAGCAGGCAGGGAGTGCAGTGACGCCCAGGGCAGGCGCACACCAGCCTGTACACTCACGGGAGCAGGCAGGGAGTTTACCCCAGCCTGTACACTCACGGGAGCAGGCAGGGAGTGCAGTGACGCCCAGAGCAGGCGCACACCAGCCTGTACACTCACGGGAGCAGGCAGTGAGTTTACCCCAAAAGTACGGGGTTCTCTAAAAGCGGACGTCGCGGATATTAGCGTAGTCCTAGGTTGTATGTAATCCTATTTGGAAGGGTAAAGTCAGTGGAATGTCAGTTGGAAATTACCGAGTGGAACAGCGAGGGGTGGGAAGAAAGGGATTTCCTTTTACGGACTAGGTGGTCTCACACACTATATAGTGTCATGCTTCATCATTTGACCACCTAGACCCACCCAGGTCTAGGTGGTCAAATGATGAAGCATGACACTATATAGTGTGTGAGACCACCTAGTCCGTAAAAGGAAATCCCTTTCTTCCCACCCCTCGCTGTTCCACTCGGTAATTTCCAACTGACATTCCACTGACTTTACCCTTCCAAATAGGATTACATACAACCTAGGACTACGCTAATATCCGCGACGTCCGCTTTTAGAGAACCCCGTACTTTCGTGTGTATTTTGAATTATAGGGAGCTAAGTACGGAGTGTTCCTCCATATTTATCCCCCCTCCTCCCTCTTCCTCTCTCCATGTGTAATGATGAGTGAGTTTACCCCAGCCTGTACACTCACGGGAGCAGGCAGTGAGTTTAGTGATGCCCAGGGCAGGCGTACACCGGCCTGTGCACTCACAGGAGAAGGCAGAGGGTGCAGTAGGGTCCTGTGCAGGCGTACACCAGCCCGTACACTCATGGGACCAGGCAGTGCAGTGAAGCCCTGTGCAGGCGGTACCCTTATGGGAGCAGACAGTGCAGTGATACCATGTGCAGGCGTAAATTAGCCTGCATACTCGAGGAAGCAGGCAGTGAGTGATGCCGTTTTACAGGCTTACACCAGCCTGTACACTCATGGGACCAGGCAGTGCAGTGAAGCCCTGACTAGGCAGCGGCGGTGCCACGCACGGCACCAGGGGCCCCCAGGCAGCGGCTGTGCCACGCACGGCACCAGGGGCCCCCAGGCAGCGGCTGTGCCACGCACGGCACCAGGGGCCCCCAGGCAGCGGCTGTGCCACGCACGGCACCAGGGGCCCCCAGGCAGCGGCTGTGCCACGCACGGCACCAGGGGCCCCCAGGCAGCGGCTGTGCCACGCACGGCACCAGGGGCCCCCAGGCAGCGGCTGTGCCACGCACGGCACCAGGGGCCCCCAGGCAGCGGCTGTGCCACGCACGGCACCAGGGGCCCCCAGGCAGCGGCTGTGCCACGCACGGCACCAGGGGCCCCCAGGCAGCGGCGGTGCCACGCACGGCCCCAGGGGCCCCAGGCAGCGGCGGTGCCACGCACGGCCCCAGGGGCCCCAGGCAGCGGCGGTGCCACGCACGGCCCCAGGGGCCCCAGGCAGCGGCGGTGCCACGCACGGCCCCAGGGGCCCCAGGCAGCGGCGGTGCCACGCACGGCACCAGGGGCCCCAGGCAGCGGCGGTGCCACGCACGGCACCAGGGGCCCCAGGCAGCGGCTGTGCCACACGGCACCAGGGCCCCCAGGCACGGCCCCAGGGCCCCCAGGCAGCGGCTGTGCCACGCACGGCCCCAGGGGCCCCCAGGCAGCGGCGGTGCCACGCACGGCCCCAGGGGCCCCCAGGCAGCGGCGGTGCCACGCACGGCCCCAGGGGCCCCCAGGCAGCGGCGGTGCCACGCACGGCACCAGGGGCCCCCAGGCAGCGGCGGTGCCACGCACGGCACCAGGGGCCCCCAGGCAGCGGCGGTGCCACGCACGGCCCCAGGGGCCCCCAGGCAGCGGCGGTGCCACGCACGGCCCCAGGGGCCCCAGGCAGCGGCGGTGCCACGCACGGCCCCAGGGGCCCCAGGCAGCGGCGGTGCCACGCACGGCACCAGGGGCCCCAGGCAGCGGCTGTGCCACACGGCACCAGGGCCCCCAGGCACGGCCCCAGGGCCCCCAGGCAGCGGCTGTGCCACGCACGGCCCCAGGGGCCCCAGGCAGCGGCTGTGCCACGCACGGCCCCAGGGGCCCCCAGGCAGCGGCGGTGCCACGCACGGCCCCAGGGGCCCCCAGGCAGCGGCGGTGCCACGCACGGCCCCAGGGGCCCCCAGGCAGCGGCGGTGCCACGCACGGCACCAGGGGCCCCCAGGCAGCGGCGGTGCCACGCACGGCCCCAGGGGCCCCCAGGCAGCGGCGGTGCCACGCACGGCCCCAGGGGCCCCCAGGCAGCGGCGGTGCCACGCACGGCCCCAGGGGCCCCCAGGCAGCGGCGGTGCCACGCACGGCCCCAGGGGCCCCCAGGCAGCGGCGGTGCCACGCACGGCCCCAGGGGCCCCCAGGCAGCGGCGGTGCCACGCACGGCACCAGGGGCCCCCGTCATTAATTAGCTAATTAAGAGGTAGTGGCGCCTTACCGCTGATGGGTCCTAAGAGGGCATCTCGCAGGGACCAGATGCCCCTCATCGCTCGTCTGGTCTCCTGCCTTCTCTGGGTAGGAATGTGCAAGCAGTGCCCCCGCAGGGCACAGACACCTCTTCCTGGTGATGTCTGACCTCCTGTTAATCATTCTTATCGCCTGGCACCAACCACTGATCCGGGGCTGTGGCACCGACCACAGGGCCTACTCTTCTCCCTCGTGTCATCTCAGCGGGTACTAGAGGGGTCTCTGCTCCCTCGTGTCATCTCAGCGGGTACTAGAGGGGTCTCTGCTCCCTTGTGTCATCTCAGCGGGCACTAGAGGGGTCTCTGCTCCCTTGTGTCATCTCAGCGGGCACTAGAGGGGTCCCTGCTCCCTTGGCCCTCTCAGCGGGCACTAGAGGGGTCTCTGCTCCTTGTCCTCTCAGCGGGCACTAGAGGGGTCTCTGCTCCCTCGGGTCCTCTCTGCGGGTACTAGAGGGGTCTCTGCTCCTTCGTGTCCTCTCAGCGGGTACTCGAGGGGTCTCTGCTCCCTCGGGTCCTCTCAGCGGGCACTAGAGGGGTCTCTGCTCCCTTGTCCTCTCAGCGGGCACTAGAGGGGTCTCTGCTCCCTTGTGTCATCTCAGCGGGCACTAGAGGGGTCCCTGCTCCCTTGGCCCTCTCAGCGGGCACTAGAGGGGTCTCTGCTCCTTGTCCTCTCAGCGGGCACTAGAGGGGTCTCTGCTCCTTGTCATCTCAGCGGGCACTAGAGGGGTCTCTGCTCCCTTGTGTCATCTCAGCGGGCACTAGAGGGGTCTCTGCTCCCTTGTGTCATCTCAGCGGGCACTAGAGGGGTCCCTGCTCCCTTGGCCCTCTCAGCGGGCACTAGAGGGGTCTCTGCTCCTTGTCCTCTCAGCGGGCACTAGAGGGGTCTCTGCTCCCTCGGGTCCTCTCTGCGGGTACTAGAGGGGTCTCTGCTCCTTCGTGTCCTCTCAGCGGGTACTCGAGGGGTCTCTGCTCCCTCGGGTCCTCTCAGCGGGCACTAGAGGGGTCTCTGCTCCCTTGTCCTCTCAGCGGGCACTAGAGGGGTCTCTGCTCCCTTGTCCTCTCAGCGGGCACTAGAGGGGTCTCTGCTCCCTTGGGCCCTCTCAGCGGGTACTAGAGGGGTCTCTGCTCCTTGGGTCTGGTTCCACCTCTCTGCCTCCTTGTCATCGGTGTGTGTGTGTGTGTGGGGGGGGGGGGGGGGGGGGGGGGGAGGGGAGGGCTTGGTCCCGTGCCCTCTCCTGTCCTGTTGATGTTCCGTGCCTGGACCCATCTCCTCGGCTCTACCAATGCTCCTTCCTACCCGTGGGCATCACCCCTCGTGCACAGGCGCTCATTCGGATGGGACTGCAATGGTTTACCTGCAGCAGTATCTTATCAACAGTAATGATAATAAGTTAAAGCGCACTAGCGCCTTCCCGCTCCCTCGAGGCGCTTCTTTCTACCTCCTTCTGAAAATCTCTTCTACACCACCCCCCCCCCCCCCCTCTTCATCCGACGACCCGCCCTACCCCTCTACGCCTCCTGGTGGTACCCTCGGGTAGGTGAATGCCTATACATGGACTGCCACGAGGCTGGTAGGAGACCGGAGTGGCACAAGCCTGGCGGGGGGTGGCACGAGGGCTGACTGGAACAAGGCTGACGAGAGCATGGGCTGGCGCAAGGCGGGCAGAAGCGTGGACTGGCACAAGCCTGGGGGGCGGGGGGGTGGACTGGCAGAAGCGTGGACTGGCACAAGCCTGGGGGGCGGGGGGGATGGACTGGCAGAAGCGTGGACTGGCACAAGCCTGGGGGGCGGGGGGATGGACTGGCAGAAGCGTGGACTGGCACAAGCCTGGCCGGGGGGGTGGACTGGCACAAGCCTGGGGGGCGGGGGGGTGGACTGGCAGAAGCGTGGACTGGCACAAGCCTGGCCGGGGGGGGGGGGGCTGGACTGGCAGAAGCGTGGACTGGCACAAGCCTGGCAGTGGGGGGGGGGGGAGACTTCCAGAAGCGTGGACTGGCACAAGCCTGGTGGGGGGGGGGTACTGGCAGAAGCCTGGCCGGGGGGGGGGGGGCTGGCACAAGCCTGGCCGGGGGGGCGGACTGGCACAAGCCTGGGGGGCGGGGGGGTGGACTGGCAGAAGCGTGGACTGGCACAAGCCTGGCCGGGGGGGGGGGCTGGACTGGCAGAAGCGTGGACTGGCACAAGCCTGGCAGTGGGGGGGGGGGGGACTTCCAGAAGCGTGGACTGGCAGAAGCCTGGTGGGGGGGGGGGGGGGGGGTACTGGCAGAAGCGTGGACTGGCAGAAGCCTGGCCGGGGGGGGGGGCTGGCACAAGCCTGGCGGGGGGGTGGCACGGAAGAGCAACACTCCCTTTGGCTCGTCCGTGAGTGAGTGATATGCTGGGCCCGCAGCGTGCCCTGCCCGGTGATGGATGGTCTGTGACATGCCATCTCCAGGTCTATTAAAACCTGCCAGGCTGCCACAGACCGAGGCCGACAGCCCATTTATACCCGATCCCTGCTCCGGTCTCTATCGACCGGGGGTGGAGGGGGCTGACTCACATGGAAAGCACGCGTCCCCGGAGCTTCTAGAAGCACCTTGTGCCACTCTGTGCCCCCCACCACACCGCGCGCCTAGAGGCGTGGCCTGGGGTAAATACCATAGTCTCAGTAGACGGTCGGGGTAGCGCCTAGAGGCGTGGCCTGGGGTAAATACCACAATCTCAGTAGACGGTCGGGGTAGCGCCTAGAGGTGAGGTCTGGGGTAAATACCACAGTCTCAGTAGACGATCGGGGTAGCGCCTAGAGGTGAGGGCTGGGTTAAATACCACAGTCTCAGTAGACGGTCGGGGTAGCGCCTAGAGGTGGGGGCTGGGGTAAATACCACAATCTCGGACGGTAGGGGTAGGGCCTGGAGGTGAGGGCTGTATTTCGGAAGTTTCTGCGTTCTCATTACCAGTCAGTCTAGAGGGGTGTTTTTGTTTTTTTAACTGCCCATCACCCGCCCCGTCTGTCCAAAGTTTTACTGCCTATCACCTCCACACCTACCCATCCATGTTTTACTGCCCATCACCTGCCCTCCCGTCTGCCCATCGCCTGCCCTCCCATCTATCCATGTTTTACTGCCCATCACCTGCCCTCCCGTCTATCCATGTTTTACTGCCCATCACCTGCCCTCCGTCTATCCATGTTTTACTGCCCATCACCTGCCCTCCGTCTATCCATGTTTTACTACCCTCCTGTCTATCCAACGCTCCACTGCCCATCGCTCCATGTCAGACACCTGCACCTTCTGTTTTGGCTCCTGCTTTGCTTCTGTGTCCAGTGCCTGCTCCTGCTTTGCTTCTGTGTCCAGTGCCTACTACTCCTGGTTTGCTTCTGTGCCCAGTGCCTACTCCTCCTGTTTTGGTTCTATGCCCAGTGCCTACTGCTGCTTTGGTTCTGTACCCAGAGCCTACTCCTGTTTTGCTTCTGTGCCCGCGGTGCTTACACTACAGTCGCCCTCCTGTTTTGGTTCTGTGCCCAGTGCCTACTCCTGTTTTGGTTCTGTGTCCAGTGCCTACTCCTCCTGTTTTGGTTCTGTGTCCAGTGCCTACTCCTGTTTTGGTTCTATGCCCAGTGCCTACTCCTGGTTTGCTTCTGTGCCCAGTGCCTACTCCTCCTGTTTTGCTTCTGTGCCCAGTGCCTACTCCTCCTGTTTTGGTTCTATGCCCAGTGCCTACTCCTCCTGTTTTGGTTCTATGCCCAGTGCCTACTCCTGGTTTGCTTCTGTGCCCAGTGCCTACTCCTGTTTTGGTTCTGTGTCCAGTGCCTACTCCTCCTGTTTTGGTTCTGTGTCCAGTGCCTACTCCTGTTTTGGTTCTATGCCCAGTGCCTACTCCTGGTTTGCTTCTGTGCCCAGTGCCTACTCCTCCTGTTTTGGTTCTGTGTCCAGTGCCTACTCCTGTTTTGGTTCTATGCCCAGTGCCTACTCCTGGTTTGCTTCTGTGCCCAGTGCCTACTCCTGGTTTGCTTCTGTGCCCAGTGCCTACTCCTGGTTTGCTTCTGTGCCCAGTGCCTACTCCTGTTTTGCTTCTGTGCCCGCGGTGCTTACACCACAGTCGCCCTCCTGTTTTGGTTCTGTGCCCAGTGCCTAGTCCTGGTTTGCTTCTGTGCCCAGTGCCTACTCCTGGTTTGCTTCTGTGCCCAGTGCCTACTCCTGGTTTGGTTCTGTGTCCAGTGCCTACTCCTGTTTTGGTTCTGTGTCCAGTGCCTACTCCTGTTTTGGTTCTGTGCCCAGTGCCTACTCCTCCTGTTTTGGTTCTATGCCCAGTGCCTACTCCTGGTTTGCTTCTGTGCCCAGTGCCTACTCCTGGTTTGCTTCTGTGCCCAGTGCCTACTCCTGGTTTGCTTCTGTGCCCGCGGTGCTTACACTACAGTCGCCCTCCTGTTTTGGTTCTGTGTCCAGTGCCTACTCCTGTTTTGGTTCTGTGCCCAGTGCGTACTCCTCCTGTTTTGGTTCTGTGCCCAGTGCGTACTCCTCCTGTTTTGGTTCTGTGCCCAGTGCCTACTCCTCCTGTTTTGGTTCTATGCCCAGTGCCTACTCCTGGTTTGCTTCTGTGCCCAGTGCCTACTCCTGGTTTGCTTCTGTGCCCAGTGCCTACTCCTGGTTTGCTTCTGTGCCCAGTGCCTACTCCTGTTTTGCTTCTGTGCCCAGTGCCTACTCCTGGTTTGCTTCTGTGCCCAGTGCCTACTCCTGGTTTGCTTCTGTGCCCGCGGTGCTTACACCACAGTCGCCCTCCTGTTTTGGTTCTGTGCCCAGTGCCTACTCCTGGTTTGCTTCTGTGCCCAGTGCCTACTCCTGGTTTGCTTCTGTGCCCAGTGCCTACTCCTGGTTTGCTTCTGTGTCCAGTGCCTACTCCTGTTTTGGTTCTGTGTCCAGTGCCTACTCCTGTTTTGGTTCTGTGCCCAGTGCCTACTCCTCCTGTTTTGGTTCTATGCCCAGTGCCTACTCCTGGTTTGCTTCTGTGCCCAGTGCCTACTCCTGGTTTGCTTCTGTGCCCAGTGCCTACTCCTGGTTTGCTTCTGTGCCCGCGGTGCTTACACTACAGTCGCCCTCCTGTTTTGGTTCTGTGTCCAGTGCCTACTCCTGTTTTGGTTCTGTGGCCAGTGCCTACTCCTGTTTTGGTTCTGTGGCCAGTGCCTACTCCTGTTTTGGTTCTGTGGCCAGTGCGTACTCCTGTTTTGGTTCTGTGCCCAGTGCGTACTCCTCCTGTTTTGGTTCTGTGCCCAGTGCCTACTCCTCCTGTTTTGGTTCTATGCCCAGTGCCTACTCCTGGTTTGCTTCTGTGCCCAGTGCCTACTCCTGGTTTGCTTCTGTGCCCAGTGCCTACTCCTGTTTTGCTTCTGTGCCCAGTGCCTACTCCTGTTTTGCTTCTGTGCCCAGTGCCTACTCCTGTTTTGCTTCTGTGCCCAGTGCCTACTCCTGTTTTGGTTCTGTGCCCGCGGTGCTTACACTACAGTCGCCCTCCTGTTTTGGTTCTGTGGCCAGTGCCTACTCCTGTTTTGGTTCTGTGGCCAGTGCGTACTCCTGTTTTGGTTCTGTGCCCAGTGCGTACTCCTCCTGTTTTGGTTCTGTGCCCAGTGCCTACTCCTCCTGTTTTGGTTCTATGCCCAGTGCCTACTCCTGGTTTGCTTCTGTGCCCAGTGCCTACTCCTGTTTTGCTTCTGTGCCCAGTGCCTACTCCTGTTTTGCTTCTGTGCCCAGTGCCTACTCCTGTTTTGGTTCTGTGCCCAGTGCCTACTCCTCCTGTTTTGGTTCTATGCCCAGTGCCTACTCCTGGTTTGCTTCTGTGCCCAGTGCCTACTCCTGGTTTGCTTCTGTGCCCAGTGCCTACTCCTGGTTTGCTTCTGTGCCCGCTGTGCTTACACTATCGGGTTGGTTTCTGCCTTGGACACGACCCTGGCTAACAGTCGCCCCTCTCCTTGCAGGTGACCTCAGCAGAGCATGGCCAGGATGCTGGTGGGAGCCCTGTCCAACTTTGGGAACAAGCTGATCCGCAGGCGGGTGGTGGACCTGAGCAACAAGGAGACCCGCTTCGCCCGCTGCCTGTCCACCCTGGACCTGATCGCCCTGGGGGTGGGCAGCACCCTGGGGGCCGGAGTCTACGTCCTGGCTGGTGAAGTGGCCAAGGAGAAGGCCGGGCCCTCCATCGTGCTGTGCTTCCTCATCGCCGCCCTCTCGTCGGTGCTGGCCGGCCTCTGCTATGCCGAGTTCGGTGCACGAGTCCCCAAGACCGGGTCGGCCTACCTCTACAGCTACGTGACCGTGGGCGAGATCTGGGCCTTCACCACGGGCTGGAACCTCATCCTGTCCTACGTCCTAGGTAAGGGCGCCAGCTGCTAGAGCCACCCCTACACTCCCAACATGGCTGCCAAGATTCCCAGGCCCCTGCCCGACGTGCACTCCAGGTTTGTCTTTGCATTCTGGGAGTTGTAGTCCTGTTTTATCATGGCAAAAACAAGAATCTAAAGAAACTAGCATTTGCAATGAAACGGGTCCCGCATTACGTCGAGTTAGAGCTATTAGCGTTGTGAACTCCTAACTGGGCTTTTCTTGCCACATTAAATGAAGGGAAAAAAACAAGCTAGATCGTGCTGCGAAATAAAGAGAAAAAAGTAGTCCAGAAACCATACGGAAAACCTAGAGCCTTGTATGTCTACCGGTGCTCTCACGGAGGGCTAAACACCGGAAAAGGCATGACGTATGCATGCCTTTCACACATGAAAACAAGCGGATTTTAAAAGGCAAGCCACGAACTAATGTAAGTGACTGAGGTAACATGGGTGTGGCTAAAACCCCCCTAAGGAGAGATTAGAAGAGGGACGGAGCGCTTTGCGCTCCCCCCTAAAAACCTGGACTGGAGCTGCACAACATGCATGGACCTGGGAAACTTGGCAGGGCTGTGGTAAATTGTTTGATCCCAGGGAGCGTTGCTTGGAGCTGGTGACGAGCAGCTTTGAGCAGGACCAACGCCTGTGTGACTCACCACCAAGCGACGCCAAGCGCACTGGTGCTGCCCTGCCCGATGGCACATGAAAGCATGCCAGAAAGGGGAATGGCTGTTTTACATTGGCATGAATGCCACTTTGTCTCAGTCTTGCAAGCCCTGGTCATGGGCACTGCCCTAACCGCCATTATTTTTACGCCATCCATGAGTTAAGGGGTTATGTTCTGGTTACAGTTGATATAATGTACCATCTTTACTGCCTCCTGAGTCAAATGGTGGGCAGTTAAGTCCTCATCTCAGCTAGAGGTGTGCCATCACTAAAGGATTTTTGTAGTCTTTTTGCCTCATAATTTAAGACCGGGGGGAGGGTCTCCAAACTTTTCAGAACAGGGGCCACATTGTATATTTTACAAATATTTGCAGGGCGAAAAAGAACAGTTTTTGTAAACAAATGAATACAATTAAAATGCATAAATAAGGTTACTTGGACTTGTGTTTTTTTTTTTTTTTTTTTTTGTAATCAGCACAACATAATTGAGAACAAACCAGAAATCTGACAATTACAAAGAAACACTGCTGAGGACTTATATACAGAGTGTAAAGAAGTCAAGCATTAGCAAATGCTCTGACAAAATAATCAGTTATGTGACTGTAGAGATGAAAGGCAGGCTTTCATTTTTTTAATTTCAAATACTGAAAAATTACAATAGAGCAGATTCAGGAGGCCCGGCTGCCAAAGGAACTGGATATATATATTTCCCTTTGATCATCGGAATCCGAGGCTTTGGAAAACCGGGCTGGATGTGGTCCACAGGCGTAGGTTGGAGACCCCTGTTTTAAGACCGCTGCTCATGTGTGCTTTCCATAGGTTTTCATGGCGGTGACGTTTCGCTCACCTGTAACCAGGTAATGTTCTGTAGAGTGACTTGGAGGTTCTTGGCTCCTGTGCGCCTGGTGGCCTCACCCTCTCGTCTTATGTAACCCGGACAGGTACCGCCAGCGTGGCCCGCGCCTGGAGCTCCACCTTCGACAACCTCATTGGCAACCAGATCTCCACCTACTTCAGAGAGCGCGTGAACATCAAGGTGGAGCATGTCCTGGCCGAGTACCCGGACGTCTTTGCGCTGCTCATCATCCTCTTGCTCACAGGTGAGACGCCACAGTCTTCTTAACCCTTTCGACCCCACAGTGTGGGCTCTTGGCTGGATGGGCTCCAGCACCGACTTCGCCTCACACCAGCGTTGCTTCAAAAGTTCACTTAGGGTGGAAACTTAGCAACGCGTGCTTTAACTGCTAGACACCTATGAGGTAGATGTCTTTGTCTAATCAGGTTTTTTTGCAGTTTCAACCTCTCGCTTTTAGGGTTATCATCATGGTCAAACATATGGAAATATGTGATTTTGCGATTGCTGCGTTTATCAGGTAAAGCTATTTTTGCCACATAATTTATCATGTAGTGCATAACCAAAAAAATAGTTTCTAGCTCAAAACGATTCAAAAGTTACTAAGAGCTCAGAAACATGTTCGAAGGCGCTTTCCAAAGCTTGACTGATCACCTTTCTGTTACTTATTGCTATATTTGGGTGTCAATCTGGTACTAGTGAGCTGCAACCAATGCCCAGACAGTGTTAACAAGTGTAAAAATGTCAAAATAATGAAGAAATACTATTACAATGTGCCGCATTACGCTGCATAATTTGCCTTTTCTTGCCACTTGATGTACTCAAACCTGCTGCATAATTTGGCGCCACCTGTCTCTGCCGCATAATTCCAATGGTCCGAGTTAATATATATGACCATATGCCATGACTGAGTTAAAATAGGAGTCACTTTCTTTGTGTTGTGTTGCGTTTATACCACAGTTGGTCATTTCCACAGATCTATTTTTGAGAGCTTGAGTTTCCAGTGCTTTCCATTTCAGTCGAACCTTCAAACTATGGTTTAGTCTTCAGTCCGACTGAACTGTACAGGGGTTGCAACTGAAGAATTTTTTTATTTTTTATTTTTTGCAAAAACCATGTCTGAGAAATTTTCCCTACAAACCCCACTTTTTAGATTTTTTTTTGATTTTTTTTATTTTTTTTTGCAGTTTCCACCTACAGGTGTTTTACAGTTTGTGAAGATCTGAAGTTTTTAGAGTAAGCTTAGTCCACAGCTGGCCCTAACCCCTCTTTGTCCCTGCAGCCCTCCTGTCCTTTGGTGTGAGCGAGTCTGCGCTGGTGAACAAGATCTTCACCGGGGTGAACCTGCTGGTCCTGGGTTTCATCATCATCGCCGGCTTCGTGAAGGGCGACACCAAGAACTGGAGCCTGACCGAGGAGGACTTCAGGAATGACTCCTACACCTATAGTAGTAACAGCACCAGGTAGGGCGACCGTACGCCCCACACTGCGCTCACTAATGCAGCGGCACGCTTGTGTCAGGGTCTACGCTTCACACTAGTTATCTACTCCTGTAGTAGTAACAGCACGTAGGCCCCACACGGCTCTCACGCAGCATCAGGGTCCACGCTTCACACTACTTATCTACTCCTATAATAGTAACAGCACCAGGTAGGAGGACCGTACGCCCCACACTGCTCTCACGCAGTGTCAGGGTCCACGCTTCACACTAGTTATCTACTCCTGTAGTAGTAACAGCACGTAGGCCCCACACGGCTCTCACGCAGTGTCAGGGTCCACGCTTCACACTAGTTATCTAGGCCTGTAGTAGTAACAGCACCGGGTAGGACCGTAGGCCCCACACTGCTCTCACGGAGTGGCTGCTTGTGTCAGGGTCCACGCTTCACACGAGTTATCTAGGCCTGTAGTAGTAACAGCACCGGGTAGGACCGTAGGCCCCACACTGCGCTCACGCAGTGGCTGCTTGTGTCAGGGTCCACGCTTCACACGAGTTATCTACTCCTGTAGTAGTAACAGCACGAGGTAGGACCATGGGCCCCACACTGCTCTCACGCAGCATCAGGGTCCACGCTTCACACTAGTTATCTACTCCTGTAGTAGTAACAGCACGTAGGCCCCACACGGCTCTCACGCAGCATCAGGGTCCACGCTTCACACTAGTTATCTACTCCTATAATAGTAACAGCACCAGGTAGGAGGACCGTAGGCCCCACACTGCTCTCATGCAGTGTCAGGGTCCACGCTTCACACTAGTTATCTACTCCTGTAGTAGTAACAGCACGTAGGCCCCACACGGCTCTCACGCAGTGTCAGGGTCCACGCTTCACACTAGTTATCTACTCCTGTAGTAGTAACAGCACGTAGGCCCCACACGGCTCTCATGCAGTGTCAGGGTCCATGCTTCACACTACTTTATCTACTCCTATAATAGTAACAGCACCAGGTAGGAGGACCGTAGGCCCCACACTGCTCTCACGCAGTGTCAGGGTCCACGCTTCACACTAGTTATCTAGGCCTGTAGTAGTAACAGCACCGGGTAGGACCGTAGGCCCCACACTGCTCTCACGGAGTGGCTGCTTGTGTCAGGGTCCACGCTTCACACGAGTTATC
This sequence comes from Pleurodeles waltl, assembly GCF_031143425.1. NCBI lineage: Eukaryota > Metazoa > Chordata > Amphibia > Caudata > Salamandridae > Pleurodeles > Pleurodeles waltl. The sequence continues at coordinate 41,914,697 of NC_090438.1, forward strand.
TACTCCTGTAGTAGTAAGAGCACGAGGTAGGACCATGGGCCCCACACTGCTCTCACGGAGTGTCGGGGTCCACGCTTCACACTAGTTATCTACTCCTGTAGTAGTAACAGCACCAGGTAGGACCATGGGCCCCACACTGCTCTCACGCAGTGTCAGGGTCCACGCTTCACACTAGTTATCTACTCCTGTAGTAGTAACAGCACCAGGTAGGACCATGGGCCCCACACTGCTCTCACGGAGTGTCAGGGTCCACGCTTCACACTAGTTATCTAGTCCTGTAGTAGCAACAGCACCAGGTAGGACCATATGCCCCACACTGGAGTGGCTGCTTGTGTCAGGGTCCACGCTTCACACTAGTTATCTACTCCTGTAGTAGTAACAGCACGTAGGCCCCACACGGCTCTCACGGAGTGTCAGGGTCCACGCTTCACACCTGTTATCTACTCCTGTAGTAGTAACAGCACGTAGGCCCCACACTGCTCTCATGTAGCGGTACGCTTGTCAGGGTCCACGCTTCACACTAGTTATCTACTCCTGTAGTAGTAACAGCACATAGGCCCCACACTGCTCTCACGCAGCATCAGGGTCCATGCTTCACACTACTTTATCTACTCCTATAATAGTAACAGCACCAGGTAGGAGGACCGTAGGCCCCACACTGCTCTCATGCAGTGTCAGGGTCCACGCTTCACACTAGTTATCTAGGCCTGTAGTAGTAACAGCACCGGGTAGGACCGTAGGCCCCACACTGCGCTCACGCAGTGGCTGCTTGTGTCAGGGTCCACGCTTCACACGAGTTATCTACTCCTGTAGTAGTAACAGCACATAGGCCCCACACTGCTCTCACGCAGCATCAGGGTCCATGCTTCACACTACTTTATCTACTCCTATAATAGTAACAGCACCAGGTAGGAGGACCGTACGCCCCACACTGCTCTCATGCAGTGTCAGGGTCCACGCTTCACACCTGTTATCTACTCCTGTAGTAGTAACAGCACGTAGGCCCCACACTGCTCTCACGGAGTGTCAGGGTCCACGCTTCACACTAGTTATCTACTCCTGTAGTAGTAACAGCACATAGGCCCCACACTGCTCTCACGCAGCATCAGGGTCCATGCTTCACACTACTTTATCTACTCCTATAATAGTAACAGCACCAGGTAGGAGGACCGTAGGCCCCACACTGCACTCACTCACTAACGCAGCGGCTTGCTTGTGTCAGGGTCCACGCTTCACACTAGTTATCTACTCCTGTAGTAGTAACAGCACCAGGTAGGACCGTAGGCCCCACACTGCTCTCACGGAGTGGCTGCTTGTGTCAGGATCCACGCTTCACACTAGTTATCTGCTCCACCTGTTTGAGCTCATCTTATCTTTCTTTAGGGTTGACTACTTGTTTTGTGTACATTCTTCTAATTATCACACCCCTAGTTCACCCCACACCTTTGGGTCCTCTTGCCCTCGGGTGGTTGCTGTCCTCCCTTCCCACACACCAGGGGCTGGCTCCCTCTCTCACCCACTCTGCCAATCCACTCCACTTCATGGCTATACCTGCCCCTGCTCCAGTAGGGACTGGTGCTTCGCCCAGCCTGCATCAGTGCAGCCCGCATCAGTGCACCGCCCTCTGCCACTCCGCTGCACCCTCCTGTGGAGTGGGGCCTGCACCCTACCCCGCTCACCTGGTGTATCCCACCCGCTCACCTGGTGTATCCCACCCCGCTCACCTGGTGTATCCCACCCCGCTCACCTGGTGTATCCCACCCCGCTCACCTGGTGTGTCCCACCCCGCTGACCTGGTGTGTCCCACCCCGCTGACCTGGTGTGTCCCACCCCGCTGACCTGGTGTGTCCCACCCCGCTGACCTGGTGTGTCCCACCCCGCTGACCTGGTGTGTCCCACCCCGCTCACCTGGTGTGACCCACCCCGCTCACCTGGTGTGTCCCACCCCGCTGACCTGGTGTGTCCCACCCCGCTGACCTGGTGTGTCCCACCCCGCTGACCTGGTGTGTCCCACCCCGCTGACCTGGTGTGTCCCACCCCGCTGACCTGGTGTGTCCCACCCCGCTGACCTGGTGTGTCCCACCCCGCTGACCTGGTGTGTCCCACCCCGCTGACCTGGTGTGTCCCACCCCGCTCACCTGGTGTGTCCCACCCCGCTCACCTGGTGTGTCCCACCCCGCTCACCAGGTCTAACCCGCCCGCTCATGGTCCGAGGCCTGTTCCTTGCTCCATTCCTTGAGTACTTTCACCTTGGATGCCTGGCCCGGCCCTGACCCTGAGAAGGCTTGTCCAAGTCCGGTTCCGCTCAGAGTAATTCCACTTGTGTTCTTTCCCCAGCATCGGCGAGTTCGGCTCCGGTGGCTTCTCTCCCTTCGGATTCAGTGGCATTGTGTCCGGAGCCGCCACCTGTTTCTACGCCTTCGTGGGCTTCGACTGCATCGCGACTACAGGTAACCTGACTGCGGCGCGCTCCTCTCCTGAACGTGACCATTTCCATGGTTTCCATGAATTCTCGATTCATGTGAAGTCAGTTGGGATGAACTCTGAGTGAAGTCCACGTGTAGACATACTCTGGAGACCGCTAGATCTTCTGATCTCTTATGAGGTGGTGCAGGCGTCTCAGCGCTGTAGATGCGGCGACTGCGGACCCCTCTCGGCGCCACTCGGCTGCATGATTGAGTGATCTCTCCGTCAGCCTTGAGTTGGTCTGAGCTCTCACACTCATGTGCTTGTCTGCATCTCAGTGCACTGACCTCAGTCTTTGGAACCCTGCAGATGGACATTTCCCTTGGTTTGCCGGATTGCCCAGGACTCTGTCTTTGAGCAGTTGCATGTAATGCACCGAGGCCACTGCTTAGGGCAGTGTTTACTTCTTGTGCTTGAATGTGGTTGGTCTTGGAAGCGCCGTGCCTGACCGTGTGCGCGTTGCGTGTGTGTGTGGTCCACTGCACGTGCTTCGTTGTGAAGAGTCGCCCATTGTGTGGCCGGGTACTCACTCCAGTCTGCTGCTCCTTACCAGGTGAAGAAGCCAAGAACCCGCAGCGCTCCATCCCCGTGGGCATCATCGTCTCGCTGCTCATCTGCTTCGTGGCTTACTTCGGGGTCTCGGCCTCGCTCACCCTCATGATGCCCTACTACCTGCTGAACAGGGACAGCCCCCTCCCGGAGGCCTTCCAGTATGTGAACTGGCATCCTGCCCGCTACGCCGTCGCCATTGGGTCTCTGTGCGCCCTCTCCACCAGGTGAGAGCCGAAGGCACGAGGGACCTGCCTGAGCTTTGGGGGTTGGTTCTGCTGCGGGTGCAGTGAGGGCACCCAGACAGGGGTTCACCCTCACAGACCTGTCTCGAGCCAGGTGCAGGAATGGGTTCAGTGGTTTCCACGTGGCTCCTCCTTTGGGTCTTGGCTGCACATCACATATCCAGGGGAAGAGTGACCGTCAGTAGTCGGTGGCTTCTTTGGGGTGGGTGGGCTGGAGGGATCCAGTGTTTACCACTAAGGTTTTTGTTTCTAGCTGTCAGGCTACGTATAATGTCATGTCTGAAGATCCGCGACACTGCAGCACAGAAACTGAATCAGTTCAGGAGTTCTGACTTTTAGAAATTCACTTAAGCTCTCATCCACTCTTTTCTAGATGAGGTTCAGGTGTGATTGTCTTTTGGAAGAGTAAAGCAGACCATGCCCCCTGTGTCTATCTGTGTTCCTCTTGGCACGTCTGATTGTGCCAGCTTAAACCAAGGTCTGTGTGCATCCAGCTGCGAGAGCATGTAAAGTCAGGCTCACGCAGTCTGGTATCCTCTGTGGAAGATGGTCCCGAGTAATTGGTGGGGGGGGGGGACTAGAGTCAAACAACTGAACAGAGGCCTTCCTGGTTGCAATAAGGTTGCAGCCTGTAAATGAACAACAAGGCGCTTCCTAGCTCAAGTAAATCCTTTTCTTCGGGGTGGTCTGTGGTTGCTGTCTGATTGTTCCTGTGATTCACCAGGTTCAGGTGTATGTGTAAGGAGCCCGTGGTCTGTGTGTAATAAAAAGCGCTCTGTTTGCACGACTGTGGGCTTTGATAGTAGAAAGCGCTGGACTACATGTCATTCACCCCCGAGCAGGTGCAGCACACTGGCTGGTGGTGTTTAAACTCCACGTGCAGCACTCTGACATCTTACAGACATCAGCATGTTGAGTGCTGGGCAGGTAAAACGCTGAGTGGTAGGGTCACCAGTGCTCTCATGCAGCCACGCCGTGTCGGGAGGGCCATTGAGAGTAAGAAAAGTGCAAAGTCCATTGTGGTGGTGGATTACTGCTGTACCCTGCGCGCCCATGGCGACTGCACTCAACATCACTGCCCATGAAGCCTGGCTGCTTTTGAACTTGCCTTGGTCCTAAAATGTCAAGAGTTCCTGCTTTTTCATAGAAGTTCTAATATCTGCATTTTTAGGTGAGGGGAAGCCATTCTTCCCCTGAGGTGTAAAGGGTTGGCTTCCGTAGGGTACTGTGCAACGTACTGGTGAACTGAAGCATTTGATTCCACTTGTGACCTCTGAGTGTCTCACTGAGTTCCTTGTCTCGATTACAGTCTGCTGGGCGCCATGTTTCCGATGCCGCGTGTGATCTATGCCATGGCTGAGGATGGGCTTCTCTTCAAGTTTCTTGCCAGCATCAACAAGAGGACCAAGACCCCCTTGGTTGCCACCTTTGTGTCGGGCATCATTGCTGGTAAGGATTTAAAGGGTGGTGCCGTTTGGTACCTGGGATGGGAGAGCTGCTGCTGAGGGTCTGTCCAATGTGTGATCAAACGCAGGACTAGGGATGTAGACGTCACTGGAGCTTTGCAGCCATCGGGGGCTACTTCGGAAGTCAAAGGCACTTGAACAGTGCCATTACTCAGGGATGCTTGCTTTGAACCTCTTCTCCACGCTACTACACATCAGAGGCCCGGGGACACAGCAGCGAGGGCATCCAAAGGGTTAGTCTTCCCACCAGTGCCTGTAAAGTCACAGAACATTTAAGCAACCAATTCCACCACCTGCCAGTTCCATAAAGTCTGTACATCCAGCCCATAACCTCTATACATTTACGATCAGTCCCATAACCTCTATACATTCCCTTTCAATGCCATCATTTCATAACCTCTATACGTTCTCTCCCACCCCATACCAATTCATAATCTGTCTATTCCCATCCCACCATATCCACAACATCTGTAAATTCCCATCTCACCGGCCATCAGTTCCTTAACCTCTATATGTTTAATCCCACCACCCATCAGTTCCATAATCTCTGTACGTTTCCTCTCGTCGCCCACCAATTCCATAACCTCTATACAGTACCTCCCCACCACACACTGCTCATCAGTATCATGGCCCATCTATAGCCCCCCATCCTGGTGACTGCTCATGTACTATGTAACTCACAATGTACAACATTTTTGTTGAAATGCTTTTGCTGCTGCATTTAGTAGCTTCTGGAGGCTGCTTTCTTGTCTCGGGTAATAAATGTCGTCTTGGCCTGTGCATCTCCTAGAGTCGCTCTGGTACACCATTGCCTCTCCTTGCTGGAGCCCTCTTATTACCCGCCTTCTGGCCTAGTAATACTACCCCAGCTTCTTTTCTAGTGATGAGTTGTGTGATCTGTGTACACATGCTGTGGATGGGTGGGTGGGATGGATGGGTGGGTGGGTGGGTGGGTGGGTGGATGAATGGATGGATGGATGGATGGATGGATGGCAGCAGCTGCGAGTGATCAGCCCCAGAACCGTCCGTGCTAGATCTGCAGCTCTGCTTGTCAAGGTTGTAGCTCAGATGGTCCCACTCAACCATTCTCTTTTGTTTGCAGCACTCATGGCTTTCTTGTTCGAGCTGAAAGACCTGGTCGACTTGATGTCCATTGGCACTCTGCTGGCGTACTCCTTGGTGGCGGTCTGTGTTTTGATTCTCAGGTGGGTGCTGTTCTCTAATAAGGAAACTTGATAAAGGTTTGGGTGGGGTGAAATGGGCTTCTTCTCAAGACGTCTTTAGGTTTCTGGTCCGGCAAGTCTTGTAGGGATGAGGAGGTCCGGCGAGTCTTGTAGGGATGAGGAGGTCCGGCGAGTCTTGTAGGGATGAGGAGGTCCGGCGAGTCTTGTAGGGATGAGGAGGTCCGGCCAGTCTTGTAGGGATGAGGAGGTCCGGCCAGTCTTGTAGGGATGAGGAGGTCCGGCCAGTCTTGTAGGGATGAGGAGGCCCGGCCAGTCTTGTAGGGATGAGGAGGCCCGGCCAGTCTTGTAGGGATGAGGAGGCCCGGCCAGTCTTGTAGGGATGAGGAGGCCCGGCCAGTCTTGTAGGGATGAGGAGGCCCGGCCAGTCTTGTAGGGATGAGGAGGCCCGGCCAGTCTTGTAGGGATGAGGAGGCCCGGCCAGTCTTGTAGGGATGTACTTGGCCCTAACTCTACTGTTTCAGTAGTTGTTTCTCTGAGTGGAGCTAGGGCGCCATTGCTCTCAAGGCTAAAGCTTCGACCAGCGAGTGGTTCCATAAAACGGGCGGATCCTTGGGTTTCACCTCTGTGCTATGGTCACCACAGCCAGGCCGGCCAGGCACGAGCTCCTATGGTCATCACATACCAACCATGGCCTTCGCCGGCACCCTTTTTAGCCACCATAAAAGGGACTCAGGAAAATGCTCGACTGCATCTGAACCCCGGTACCTCACTGAGGCCCAGTAGAGTAGACAAGTTTGGGGTTCCTAGTGTTAAGAGGGAGCATGGCCAAACGGAGCCCCAGAGCCCCTTTCAGGGTGGCACAGAGACGGATTTCCAGATCACTGGTGCCCATCTTCATAGCATAAACAGTCTAGAAGGGCTAAAAGGGCAGGCAGCGGGAACGGCCGGTGGTTGTTACTTCAGGTAGATGTACCCGCTCTGTGCTGCCCCAGTGATCTGCTCATCAGTGCTCGGACGGTGTCTCTGGCTCCACTCCGGGCTCTAGAAATCCTGCCTTGCGGGTCTGCACGGGGGCAGGATCCATGCCAGGTGTTCACAGTAGCCATCCACCATGCTAAAGCAATCTGTTTCCTGTGTCTATAAATGTGTTTGTGTAGATGTCCTGGATCAGGCCTGCCCCTGGGCACTGCTACAGGGGCTTGTTTGCCAGCCTGTCCCCTGGACCTGCTGTGATAGGATCCGGAGACCGCCAGACAGCCCACACTCCTCCCACCAGCTATACGCACACCGACAACCTTACTTGTTGGAAGAAGTTTTTTATTAACACAACTTTTAGTATTCTCCTAGCATAAAGTCATAAATCACTTTAATAAAAACATTACACAAATATTTACAAATCATGAGATACAAATCAGTGACAAAATCTTTTTCTGACAGGATCCCTTCCTGTCCTGAACCACCATTGGACCACACAAGTGACCCTTACCTCACCTGTATCCTTGGGAGGGGCGGTTACCCTGACTACACCGTTCCTTGTCCTCACGCTCAGGGTTCTGCCCACCCCAACCTCCAAACACCAATCAGTCTCAGGTGTAACGGGGAAGCCAAGAGCTGGAGCCCCACACCCCTCCCCCCAAGCGATCTGTGCTCCCTTACCCCTTAATCTGGTGTGTACATCCGCAGGTTGGCCCAGAACTTCAGGATCCTATCCCTGATGTCCTCCCGGGGCCCCATCCTTGGGGACCCCTCTGTTGTTTCTGGTCACTTTAATACCTCAATATCCGCTTATACCTTTCTTCGCAACCTAAATTAAGGAGAGGGTGGGTGGGTCAACAGCGGGGCTCCAGCCGCCGCGTACGAAAGAAAGATGAGCCTTCTTGGGGGGGGGGGGCTCTTAAATAGCCCCCCACCGGTACGCGGCGGCTGAAACCAGCTAGCGACCAACGCAGCCGCTACGATTCCCCTATCCAACTTCCGCCCCCACGCCTCGTGAGGCGTGAGGGCGACGTCCCTGGCCAGCCCCTCGCACCACCAGTGCGTAGGGGAGCGTCGGGCCTCGGCGGGCCATGTTGGGGGGGCGGGGGGGGCTTTACCCCAGTCCCAGTGCTTTCAGCAGCTGGCCAGCCGCGCAGGTTGTGTAGGAAGTCGGAGTTCCGAGGAATCCGCCCAAGGCACTGTGTGGACACAAGCCCTCTGAACCCAAGTATTGTGCAGGGCATGATGGGTAATGCCCTCCATCCCTCACCACCCACTGTCCGCTGATTACTGGTTTGTAAACGGTGGCGGTTGGAGCCTCCTCTTTCCACCATCATGTACTTTCTTGCTCCTATGTTCAGCCTTCAAGGCGCTCAGGGCAGAGGTGACTTGTCTCTTGATGTCAGTGCCCCTTGTTGGACAAAGGGCACGGTAATGTCTCCAGGTTGATATAATCCCACATTCTGTTTTTGGGTGGAGTATGTCCTTTGCTAGCTGCTCAGGGCATCCTGTGTTATCAGTCTCGTTGAGCTGGAGCTCAGTCTAATCAGTCCATCTTTTGGCCTGGTCTTTTCCTGTTCAAAATAAGAGCCGCTCTGCCTCATTCGAGGTTGTGGGGGGGGGGGGCGTGCTGTAGGCTGCAGATGCACCATGATGGGGTTCGGAAGTGTGTAGAGAAGTTACTCCCTCTGTTGGAGAGCTCGCTCTTCCTGGTAATTGTGGGCAGATACGAGCACTGCTCGCTGTCCTCGAGGTGCAGCTCTGGTGCTGGGTCCCCAGAGCCTATCCTGGGGGGCTGTGGGGTGGGGGGGGGGGGTTGTGTTGTGTCCCCAGAGCCCACCCTGGGATGTGCTGACCTGCAGCAGCGCTGGTCCAGGGAGTACATCTTCAGTGGGGAGCACTTCTGTAATGGACTGCCCTGCAGGATGTTGTACTCGCCCTTATTTCTTCTTGGCCAAGTGAGAGAACTTGTAGTTTGTTCTGATTTTTTTTTTTTTTTTTTTTTTTTTTTTTTTTTTTTTCTTCTTCTTTACACAGGTATCAACCAGACCTCTTCAACTGTGCGGATTTGGACGACCTTAGCAGTCCGGAGTCCGAGAAGATGGCCATGCACCCGGAGGACCTCTCTGACCCCGGCGTCCCCCCCAGATTCCAACCCAAGTGCATGTTTGTGCCCCACAAAAACTTCCCCACAGCCGTGTCTGGCCGCATCGTGTATTGCTGCGTCTCCCTGATCTGTGAGTCTGCTGGGGGGCATGGGGACAGGGGGAGCTCTGCTGGGGGGCAGGGGAGCTCTGCTGGGGGGCATGGGGACTGGGGGAGCTCTGCTGGGTGGCATGGGGACATGGGGAGCTCAGCTGGGGGTCAGGGGGAGCTCTGATGGGGGCATGGGGACGGGGGAACTCTGCTCGGGGTCAGAGGGAGCTCTGCTGGGGGGCATGGGGACAGGGGGAGCTCTGCTGGGGGGCATGGGGGACAGGCTCTTGGAATGGCTGCCTCTGACCCCCTGAAATGGCTGCCTCTGACCCCCTGAAATGGCTGTCCATAGCGATATATAGTGCTTGGAATGTTCTGGGTTGTGTTGGGCTTGTGTTCTCTGACCTGTTGGCTCTGCTCTGTAAATAGACCTGGGGCATTTTTTAGGGGCGCAGTTGGCCCCTGAAGTGATGAGTTTTCGGGACCTCCAGATTTCCTGTGTGGCTAGGAGTCTGGATAACTCCCAACCTCTGTTCTGCGGGATTGTAAATGTGGGGAATCCCTTGTTACACAGTATGCTATGCTCCTATATAAGTTAACTTAAGTGGTTTCCATACACGACTTCTAAAAAATAGTCACTTGAGTGGGCCCATAAAACACCTACCAGCTCGCACAACTCTGAAAAGTCCCTCTGAAGTGGGCTCCTGGTACCCCATCACCCTGACCCCGCAGAGCTTTCAAGAGCTGCCTGTGCGGGGTGGACAGCGGCTCACACACGTGCCTAGCGCCTACAAGTGCCAAGGTTGCGTTCTCTTCTGTGCCACCCCCCTAAAACCTAACACGTACTTTATAACCTCCCCTCATGCTCGAGTGTTTATCTGGGCCTCCTCGTGCTGACGGAGGGAGGTTCTACCGCGAAATGCGAAGCTTTGCGGATTTATGAACTGCTCAAAACTAAAACCCAGTGGTAGAGAAAACGGACTAGTGGCTGCGAATCTGCCCCAGTTATCCACCTGCATTAAGATATGGGAACAGCTGCCAGCCCGAGGGACGCTGTGTGCAGAGCTCTGAAGGGGGCGTTAGGTGTGCTACAGCCAAGCCAGCCCCCCACACCGCTCTCTGATTCTGGAGACGCATCCCTCCTCCCTTCAGCTTTGTTTTAAACTACATTACCCACTGCACACTGCAGCTTTTCCCATCCATCCGCTGTGCTCTCCATGGAGAGGTTCACTGGTGTCTTCCATAAGAGGCAGACACTGCAGCCATCTTTAGTGCCTGACTGCAGGGTGTTCTAGATGCCTTGTGCAAGCACTGATGATATAACACAGTGCTTGGCATATTGCATAGCTGCACCGTGCCCATCGTCGCTGGTGCTGTGGGTATGTGCTTCCTGCAGACCCTCTTCTACACCACAAGTTCACATGCATGGAATCCTGGCACCACCCGAGCCCTCCTCGTTCTATTCCAGACATACCGTAGGGAAGTCACTCTTTGTGGCATGGTCACACCCACTTTTTGCCTGTTTACCAGTGTGTTTTCACTGCGATCCTGCTAACCACGACCCCAGTGATTGTGCCCTCTCCCCTGACTTTGGTTGCTTTGGTCCCCCACACCTCCTCTGGAAGGCAGGCTAGCTTAAAGACAAAGCCAACGGGTTGCAGGGAGGGGGCACTGAGCTCTTGTGTACTGTGTGAGGGGTACTGGTATTTGTGGACTCCGGAGGTGATATTATTAACAAAAAAGGCGCATCTCCCAGCTGAGGAGTTTGCCTGTAGAAGTGAGTGTCCACGTCCGAGGTCTCCAGATCCTGGAGATCTCTGGAGTGTGCTGGAGACCCTCCTCTAACGAGAGCTGGTTGGTTCTCCTTGTGTTCCGTCTCATGCAGCTCTGGTGTTCACCCTCCTCTGTATAATCCTGTCGGTGAAGCTCGATGCGCTCCTGGCTGGAAGCGTCGGCTGGATTGCAGCATGTGTTTTCCTTTTGATGGTCTCTGCCGTGATCACAGGAGTCATCTGGAGACAGCCTGAAAGCAGGACGCGTCTGTCCTTCAAGGTAGGGACTAATGTCTGATAAGTGTGCATGTGTTTTTCCTTCTCTTCTGTTCTCTCTGCCTGTGTCTTCCTGTTGTGATGGAGTGCCGTTTCACCTGTGCCTCCTTGGCTCTTCTGATTCTTGGTACTTTTGTCTCCCAGCACATAATGCTGGTGTTAAGCTTGTCTAGGCGCTCTTGGGGTGGGCACTGGAGACACGCGGAGCTTGATTGTCCAGTGACAGAAGGAAAGTTAAGGTTTCTTCTCATGGTTTTACCATTAACTGCTTGGCCACATCTAGTTCACTCCATTCTCTTTTCTGTAATGTTGTATAGCTGCTGCCTCCCGGTAGCCCGTTGTTTCGCCCTCTTACTGTGGTGTTCTTCATCAGGGCATTTTCGCTGATGTTCATGAATCGCTTTGCCAGTGCTCCGGAATGGAGAAACACTTTTACCAAGAAATATTTATGTTTTTACTGGAAAACATGAGGGTTGTCCTGGTGTCTACAGTACAAAGCCTAAAACTCTTAAAATGTGCATCGTCAGGCCCGGATGCCCACTTAAGCTTGTGAAGCCGATGGTGGGTCTCTTACCCCTCCAGCAGGGCACAAATAGATCCCTCTGTTGACCTTTCTTTTTTCCTGGGAATTCTGAAAGGCAAACCTTTCCCTCCCTGTTCACAACAGAAGCACCCTTCCTTCCAGGCCTACTCAAGAGCCCCTGTGCCAGCAGTCAGCCTGGCTCAGCATAAACTGGAGCCCAGTTTACTGTGTTAAGGTTATCTATCAATCAGTCATGGATTTCTAAAGCGCGGCTAATCACCCATTGGGTCTCAAGGCGCTGGATGTAGGTGTGCTGCTCAGTCAAAGCGCCAGGTCTTTAGGTCCTTCCTGAACTGCTTCAGTGATGTGGTTCGTCTACACAATTTATTAAGTTTTAATCTTTCTAAATAAAATAATTCTTATTCTAGGGCTACAGCCCCGTAAGTCCTTTTGATTTTGAACTGGATAGGTTTTAAGTGTTAATATGGTTAGAGAGTTGTATGTATGTATGTATTTACAAATGTAAACATTAAATCTTATCTGAAAAGATAAGTGTTCCACGATCCCTCGCACTCGAGGCATTGTGCAGTGTTTTTATTAACTTAGTGAATATTCCAGTCATGGAGAGGTGAATGCAAGACCTTGCTGTACGTAAACCACCTCTGTGTCCTCTGGGTTGTGCATCATTCTACTAATTTCCAGTTGGAAAGTTGAAGATTGAGAACTTCTAGAAGGCTCGATTCCTTAAAATGAATTGCTTTGCTCTGAGTAGGCTGCTAAAGTCCGAGGACTGCTACCAGAAGGACACAATAAGGACTTAAAAATGCCTGGTCGCGGGTGCCAAGTGTTTAAAGCTTGAGTAGTGACATAAAATCTCTGCCCTAGCCCACCACTGTGAGGCCCATTTGTAACGATGGTGTAACTAGTCCAGGCGAGTTGTGTGGTAGTGCACCAGTTTTTGTCCTTTGACTCAACTTTTATCTTGTATTGCAGGTGCCCGCCCTCCCCCTCCTCCCTCTCTTCAGTGTGTTTGTGAATATTTATCTCATGATGCAGTTGGATGCCATGACGTGGGCCCGCTTTGGAGTATGGATGATCATAGGTAAATACTGCTCATTGCGTTGTGGGTGGGATCCTCCTTGCGCCAGTGAGAGGATGTGGAAGGATTGTAAGAGGGGAATTTGCGCAGCTGGAAAAACTCTGCGGGGAGTCTTTGATTTCTGGTAGACTTACCCATCATTGCAATCTCTTGGCAGGTTTCGCAATCTATTTCGGCTATGGAATACGCAAGAGTGTTGAAGGGCAGAACCGGGAGGAGTGTGAGATGACCTTGAAAGCCAAGCCACCCATCTACCTCAAAACCGACTCCACGGGTCCGGACACGTCCACGATATGACCAGGTCTTTGGGACATTGCCCCAGACGCTCCATCGCTACTGTTTTAGTCTCTGGGACTTTTAGTATCGCCACCTGTTAACAGGTGGAGTTGCCAAATGAAGACTGGAGCAATATGTTATGTTAACATAGTGTTTGGGTCTCGCTCCACATAATGTATGCACTCGTATGTTCGAAGGGTCGAACCCCCGCTCTACATCAGAACATCATGCATCTTCCTGTACTCTATGAAAGAGTGCGTGTACAGAAAATACTCCTCGCGTTTAGCATTGCACTAGTTGGTAAAAATGGCCTTTTGTCCCTTCCCATCTGTCTTAAAATCACAGTTGTATTTAATATTTATCATAATGCTACTAGACTGCCACTGGATTTTAATGTTTTATAACTTTTTTTGTACTTTATTTTTACTGTAAGCTTGTTTATATAGTATGTGGGAAAAAAAAGTTGGTAAAGTTTTTTTTTTGTACAAAATCCCTCTGGTGTCTTTATCATTATTATAACAACTTGCTCTTTTTTTTAATTAGGAAAAATCGTAACAAACTTTATTGTTCCAAATCACTGGAATAACTTCTCTTCCTGCCTGCGGTGTCTCGTAACCTTTTAGTAACAGTAAAATACATTGTTCCTATACATATATATATATATATATATTTATTTATTCGATGGCATGTGTAGCTGCAGACACACATGCTGTGCATTTCTCTTCTGACATCTAATGTTGGGCTCGGAGTGTTACAAGTTGTTTTTCTTCGAAGAAGTCTTTTTGGAGTCACTGGATCGAGTGACTCCTCCTCTCGGTTACAGTGCGCTTGGGCATCGAGTCCATTTGTTTTCTTTCTGCTGTCTGGTTCGGACATGTTTCCTCTCGCTGCGAGATTTCAAATCGGAAACCTTAGAAAACTCATTTAATTGTCAGTATTGTTTTGATCGCTTTCCATCTAGCCTCGAACCAATAGTATAGTCGGAATATAGATTTCGCCCTTCTGGGCGCGCGTGCCCCGGTCAGGCCTGTTTGGGCCTACCGCGTGGAAGCCTGATGGATCGGACTCCATTTCGATTCTGCCCTCTGTGCCACGCGAAGTTTCTCTATACAGACCAACACCTGGTTTGTAATGTCTTTCTCTGGACCACTGAGAAGAGGATTGTGAGGCCTGTCGATTGTTCCGATCCATGGAGACATTGTGGGATCGGAGAGCTGGAAGGTTAGATATGGCGTCGAAAAGTACAGAGCATCTCGGCGTCATGGAAGAACAGGCACAGACAGCAGTCTCCATCCGAGACACCGACTCCGAGCAAGAATTGGAAGAAGACAGGCCTATAGTGGCTGGCCAGCACGTGAGTATGTTCTGCCCCTACGCCCACATACAAAAAACCACCAAAGGCCTTGGGTACACCACTGCCAGACGGCCATGGTTCGACCTGAAAAAGACTGTTGTCGACCGACCATCGGCACCGAAAAAGGCCACTTCAGAGTCGAGTAAATCGGTAAAAAGTTCTACCTCTGACTCCAGTAAGTGTCCTCACTCCTCATAGTCGAAGCTTCGACGCCCTGCTTCGGAGCCGAAACAGCCAGCTTCATTTTCGGGACCGAAAAAGATCCAAACTTCGGAACCCAAGAAAGCTTCTTATACAGAGGAACAAGGACTTTTGAGCCGCCTCAAAAAAAGTTTGAAGCCAATGCAGGAATCTTACAGACCTTCTGATGAGGACACTGAGATTCAGCCCGTTCTGGAGGTTATGGATGAGAGACAATCCAGAATCCATATACACAAAGGGCCTGATTCCGACCCCCGGGGTTGGAGGAAGCACCGCCAACAGGCTGGCGGTGCTTCCGTGGGCATTCTGACCGCGGCGGTACAGCCGCGGTCCGAAACGGGAAACCGGCGGTGTCCTGCCGGTTTCCCGCTGCCCCAGGGAATCCTCCACGGCGGTGGTGCTTGCAGCGCCGCCATGGGGATTCCGACCCCCTTACCGCCATCCTGTTCCTGGCGGTTTTCCCCGCCAGGAACAGGATGG
Organism: Pleurodeles waltl; assembly: GCF_031143425.1. Classification (NCBI taxonomy): domain Eukaryota; kingdom Metazoa; phylum Chordata; class Amphibia; order Caudata; family Salamandridae; genus Pleurodeles; species Pleurodeles waltl. The sequence continues at coordinate 41,929,759 of NC_090438.1, forward strand.
CGGTAACGGGTGTCGTGGGGCCCCTGGGGGCCCCTGCAGTGCCCATGCCCCTGGCATGGGCACTGCAGGGGCCCCCTAACAGGGCCCCACATTGATTTTCAGTGTCTGCATATCAGACACTGAAAATCGCGACGGGTGCAACTGCACCCATCGCACCCTTTCCACTCCGCCGGCTCCATTCGGAGCCGGCATCCTCGTGGAAGGGGGTTTCCCGCTGGGCGGGCGGCCTTCTGGCGGTCGCCCAGCGGGAAACTCAGAATTACTGCGGCGGTCTTTTGACTGCGCTGCGGTATTCTGTCGGGAGAACTTTGGCGGGCGGCCTCCGCCGCCCGCCGAAGTCAGAATGACCCCCAAAGACTGGCAGAATGGTTACTGCACCTCCTTTGAAAACTAAAAAGAAAGCTGGCTTCTCAAGAGGAATTCGACTCTGTTCAAGCACCAGATCGTAAAAATTTCCAAGTAAAAGGAGAGGCCAGTACCTGTCCCTACTTCTCCTCCTCATTCACCGCAGCTTTCTATTTCACCTCCAGACAATAGTCCACCCCCTTTGCCTTCACCAACGCACTCACAGTACTCTCATGGGGATACAGTGGATCCTTGGGATCTATATGAGCATATCCTATTCCAGATAATGATCCTGACTTATACCCCTCTAAGCCTTCTCTACCAGAGGACACCACTGCATACACGCAGGTAGCTGTTTATCATGGGGTGCTTATGCATACTGAGTCCCTAGAGGAGGATTTCTTGTTCAACACTCTGTCTTCCACTCACTCTAGATACTGGTGCCTTACCATGTTGCTTGGAATGGTCAAACATGCAGACCACATTTTTAGTGAGCCGGGCAAAGCTGGAGTAATTACTCTGCGAATTGACAAAGTACAAACCTGCTCCTACAGACGCAGACTACATCACACACAAAGTTCTTCCAGATTCAGTGGTGGTGAGTGCGGCTAGAAAAAGGGCTAATAGCCAATCCTCAGGGGATTCTCCTCCACCTATAAGGAGAATGGGAAGTTTGATGCCGCTGGCAAGAGAGTGGCCACGCAAGCGGCCAATCAATGGTGAATTGCAAACTCACAAGGACTTCTTGCCAGATATGATAGAGCCCACTGGGATGAGATGCAAGAACTCCCACAGTACCTCCCAAAAGAGCATCAAAGGAGAGCACAGCAGATCGTAGAAGAGGGACAGGCCATAAGTAACAACCAGATAAGGTCTGCCCTCGATGCTGCTGATACAGCTGCAAGGAGTGTAAATACTGTCATTACAATAAGAAGGCATGCATGGTTACGCTCTTCTGGCTTTAAACCAGAAATTCATCAGGCAGTACTCATCAACATGCCTTTTGATAAGAAACACTTATTTGGGCCTGAGATCGATACGACGATAGAAAAGCTGTGGAAAGACTTGGATAATGCCAAAGCAATGGGAGCATTATACACGACACCGTATAGATGCTCCTTTCGCAGACCACAGATTAGGGGAGGATTCAAACCACAGTTCTCTGAAGCCTCTACCTCCCAGGCAAAGGAGGGACAACAGCAGCAACAATATCAGACAGGGGTTTAGGGGATCCTATAGAGGACAATATTTTAGAAACGGAGGCAAGTTCCAAGCCTCCAAACAAGCCACTACACCATCCAAACAGTGACTTCTTTCCCACCCCACACATCTCCTGTGGAGGTAAGACTACAGCAATTCCACTCTCACTGGCAAAATATTACCACATACATTTGGGTGTTATCAATTATCTGCAATGGCTACTGCCTAGAATTAATCCCCACCCCTCCAAACATTCCACCACGTTACCACAAATTGTCCCCAGAACACAACGTTCTGTTGCAACAGGAGGTACAATCTCTACTACTAAAACAAGCAATAGAATTGATCCCACATTCTCAGCAAGGGACAGGAGTATACTCACTAGACTTCCTCATTCCCCAAAAAGACGGCACTCTACGGCCTATCCTAGACCTCAGGCCTCTCGATCTATACATCCTGCCAGACACTTTCACATGGTAACTGCAGGACGTCATTCCAGTACTACAGAAATAAGATTACATGACTGCTTAAGACCTCAAAGATGCGTATTTCCATATACCCATCCACCCAGCTCTCAGAAAATACCTCAGGTTTGTCATGGCAGGAAAACATTACCAGTTCAAAGTTCTGCCATTCGGCATAACAGCTCCAAGAGTGTTCACAAAATGTCTAGCAGTAGAAGCTGCCTACTTAAGAAGGCAACACATTCATGTCTTTCCATATCTAGACAATTGGCTAATAAAATCAAGCAATTTTACACAATGCCAACAACACACTCCATATGTAATAGAAACCCTACAACCTCTAGGGTTCACTCTAAATTACCAAAAATCTCACCTTCAACCAGCACAATTACAACCTTACCTAGGTGCTATTCTAAATACTCAAAAAGCCCTAGCATATCCAAATACACAAAGGATACAGGCTTTGCAAAATCTCATACCACACATACAGCCAAATCAACAATACATTGTAAGATTTATCATGAAGATTCTAGGAATTATGGCATCCTGCATAGCGATAGTACCACATACAAGACTCAACATGAGGCCTTTACAATGCCTCTCACAACAATGGTCTCAGGCACACAGTCAATTGCAAGATCTAGGGGGTGATTCCAACCCTGGCGGTCGGTGATAAAGCGGCGGCCAACCCGCCAACAGGCCGGCGGTCCAAAAAATGGAATTCTGACCCTGGCGGGAACCGCCAACAGAGACCGCCACTTTAACACTCTGACCGCCACGGCGGTACACACAAACAGCTCGGCGGTCACCGTCAACAGGCAGGCGGCAGACAATGTAACGCCCACCCTATCACAACTCACCAATCCGCCACCTTTTCCGGGGCGGGAGCACCGCCGATAAAAACACGGCGGAAACAGACCACGAACGGGAAAACGCTCACCAAAACTCACTCCACGAGTACGGAGGACAGCATGGAACCCGAATTAAACATCCTACCTGCTCTCGTCTACCTTCTCATCTACCACGAGTACGAACACCGGCGCAGACGACAACGGTGAGTACTGCACCTACGACACACGGGAGGGGGAGGACGAAAGGTTACGGCCACACACATATGCGACCCCCACCCCCCCCCCCCAACTATGTACACACCAATGCAGAGCAACAAGTCACAGTGACACCACCCAAACACCCCAGAAAAATGCAAACACATAAGTAAATAGTGAGGATGAATTTATGTAAATAATAGGCTCGGACAAATATACGTCTACTATGTAAAAAATATATACAGAAATCAAACTATATACACTGCCATGGAGAACCGAGGCAAACAGTCCTGTACAACCAAAGTACATAGAATAGTCCGTGGGCCACAGTGTAGCGACACAAGGGCAAAGCCCACACAGGAGACCTGAGTCCTTTGGAGAGAACACTGCAGGGGCATCTGATGTAAAAACTACAGGCACCTCAGGGGGAAGGGAAGGGGGGGGCACCACAGCCACATGAGTCCACGACGCCAGATCCACGAGGAGCCACCATGCCCACTGTACCATCCTGGGGAGTGCAAAGCCACAGTCTCTCAAGTCTCTACAGTGGGTGGTTTGCCCACTGTTCAATCCTGGGGAGTACAAAGCCACAGTCTCTCAATGTCTCTACAGTGGGTGGGATGCCCACTGTACCATCCTGGGGAGTGCAAAGCCACAGTCTCACAAGACTCTACAGTGGGTGGGCTGCCCACTGGACCATCCTGGGGAGTGCAAAGCCACAGTCTCTCAAGTCTCTACAGTGGGTGGTTTGCCCACTGTTCAATCCTGGGGAGTACAAAGCCACAGTCTCTCAATGTCTCTACAGTGGGTGGGATGCCCACTGGACCATCCTGGGGAGTGCAAAGCCACAGTCTCACAAGACTCTACAGTGGGTGGGCTGCCCACTGTACCATCCTGGGGAGTGCAAAGCCACAGTCTCACAAGACTCTACAGTGGGTGGGCTGCCCACTGGACCATCCTGGGGAGTGCAAAGCCACAGTCTCTCAAGTCTCTACAGTGGGTGGTTTGCCCACTGTTCAATCCTGGGGAGTACAAAGCCACAGTCTCTCAATGTCTCTACAGTGGGTGGCCTGCCCACTGGACCATCCTGGGGAGTGCAAAGCCACAGTCTCACAAGACTCTACAGTGGGTGGGCTGCCCACTGTACCATCCTGGGGAGTGCAAAGCCACAGTCCATCAGGTGGATGACAGTCTCCACTGGTCAAGGAGGAGGCATGGTGGGCACAGTGAACCATAAACAGTGTTTGAGATGAAGGGCCCAGCGGAGTGGTGCTTGAGATGAAGGGCCCAGCGGAGCGGTGCTTGAGATGAAGGGCCCAGCGGAGCGGTGCTTGAGATGAAGGGCCCAGCGGAGTGGTGCTTGAGACGGCGGTGGCCAGCGGAGCGGTGCTTGAGATGAAGGGCCCAGCGGAGCGGTGCTTGAGATGAAGGGCCCAGCGGAGCGGTGCTTGAGACGGCGGTGGCCAGCGGAGCGGTGCTTGAGATGAAGGGCCCAGCGGAGCGGTGCTTGAGATGAAGGGCCCAGCGGAGCGGTGCTTGAGATGAAGAGCCCAGCGGAGCGGTGCTTGAGACGGCGGTGGCCAGCGGAGCGGTGCTTGAGATGAAGGGCCCAGCGGAGCGGTGCTTGAGATGAAGGGCCCAGCGGAGCGGTGCTTGAGACGGCGGTGGCCAGCGGAGCGGTGCTTGAGATGAAGGGCCCAGCGGAGCGGTGCTTGAGACGGTGGTGGCCAGCGGAGCGGTGCTTGAGATGAAGGGCCCAGCGGAGCGGTGCGGTGCGGTGCTTGAGATGAAGGGCCCAGCGGAGCGGTGCTTGAGATGGAGGGCCCAGCGGAGCGGTGCTTGAGATGAAGGGCCCAGCGGAGCGGTGCTTGAGACGGCGGTGGCCAGCGGAGCGGTGCTTGAGATGAAGGGCCCAGCGGAGCGGTGCTTGAGACGGTGGTGGCCAGCGGAGCGGTGCTTGAGATGAAGGGCCCAGCGGAGCGGTGCGGTGCGGTGCTTGAGATGAAGGGCCCAGCGGAGCGGTGCTTGAGATGGCGGTGGCCAGCGGAGCGGTGCTTGAGATGAAGGGCCCAGCGTAGCGGTGCTTGAGACGGCGGTGGCCAGCGGAGCGGTGCTTGAGATGAAGGGCCCAGCGGAGCGGTGCTTGAGACGGCGGTGGCCAGCGGAGCGGTGCTTGAGATGAAGGGCCCAGCGGAGCGGTGCTTGAGATGAAGGGCCCAGCGGAGCGGTGCTTGAGACGGCGGTGGCCAGCGGAGCGGTGCTCTTCTTCACGGCGGGGCCCTGTTCAGCGGTGCTTGTCTGCACGGCGGGGCCCTGTTCAGCGGTGCTTGTCTTCACGGCGTGGCCCGGTTCAGCGGTGCTTGTCTTCACGGCGGGGCCCTGTTCAGCGGTGCTTGTCTTCACGGCGGGGCCCTGTTCAGCGGTGCTTGTCTTCACGGCGGGGCCCTGTTCAGCGGTGCTTGTCTTCACGGCGGGGCCCTGTTCAGCGGTGCTTGTCTTCACGGCGGGGCCCTGTTCAGCGGTGCTTGTCTTCACGGCGGGGCCCTGTTAAGCGGTGCTTGTCTTCACGGCGGGGCCCTGTTCAGCGGTGCTGGTCTTCACGGCGGGGCCCTGTTCAGCGGTGCTTGTCTTCACGGCGGGGCCCTGTTCAGCGGTGCTGGTCTTCACGGCGGGGCCCTGTTCAGCGGTGCTGGTCTTCACGGCGGGGCCCTGTTCAGCGGTGCTCTTCTGCACGGCGGGGCCCTGTTCAGCGGTGCTCGTCTTCACGGCGGGGCCCTGTTCAGCGGTGCTCTTCTGCACGGCGGGGCCCTGTTCAGCGGTGCTTGTCTTCACGGCGGGGCCCTGTTCAGCGGTGCTCTTCTGCACGGCGGGGCCCTGTTCAGCGGTGCTTGTCTTCACGGCGGGGCACTGTTCAGCGGTGCTCTTCTGCACGGCGGGGCCCTGTTCAGCGGTGCTCTTCTTCACGGCGGGGCCCTGTTCAGCGGTGCTTGTCTTCACGGCGGGGCCCTGTTCAGCGGTGCTCTTCTGCACGGCGGGGCCCTGTTCAGCGGTGCTTGTCTTCACGGCGGGGCCCTGTTCAGCGGTGCTTGTCTTCACGGCGGGGCCCTGTTCAGCGGTGCTTGTCTTCACGGCGGGGCCCTGTTCAGCGGTGCTCGTCTGCACGGCGGGGCCCTGTTCAGCGGTGCTCGTCTGCACGGCGGGGCCCTGTTCAGCGGTGCTCGTCTGCACGGCGGGGCCCTGTTCAGCGGTGCTCGTCTGCACGGCGGGGCCCTGTTCAGCGGTGCTTGTCTGCACGGCGGGGCCCTGTTCAGCGGTGCTTGTCTGCACGGCGGGGCCCTGTTCAGCGGTGCTTGTCTTCACGGCGGGGCCCTGTTCAGCGGTGCTCTTCCAGTCAGTGTAGGGAGTCAGACTTGGCCTGGACAACCTGCTCACTCGCCCTCCGAACGTGCAGTGTCAGGCCCCTTCGGAGACGGAGTCCTGGGCCCTTTGGTGTCGTCCCTTGCAGCCGGGATGGGGCGTGTGGGGCCCTCCTGCTCCGCGCTCCTGCTGGCTGGCCTCTCCGCCCTGCTGCCCTTCCGCTCCTTAGATGGGGCTCTCGGGCCCTTGCCTCCCCTGGCTGTTGTGGCAGGTGAAGTGGCCGGAGTCCCCTCCTTGGGGGCAGCCGTCTCAGTCCGCTCACGGCGGCCCTTCACCTTCCGGGTCCTCTTGCCTGGGGGGGGGGCTGCCAGTCCCCTTGCTGCTCAGTGACGTGTCACTGCCGCCAAAGGGTGGACTCCATATTCCATGCACCACTTGTACCTTGGAAGCTGGGCTGGTGGTGGCTGAGGTGCCTTTGGGACTTTTCCCAGATGGAGGGGGTGGGTCAGGGGAGGGAAAGAGGTCAACAGTTGTGAGGTAATATTTCTTGGGACCAGGGTAAAGGGTAGGAGTAGTGGAGATAGAAGTGGAGGAAGAGGACGTGGTTGTTGGAGAGTCAGGTGTGCTGTCTTTGGGTGCAGGTGACTGAGACGTAGGCTGTCGTGAGGTGGTTGGCTGTTGTATGGGTGTCTGCCTGCGTTTATGTGTCTTGGAAGAGGGGGTGACAGACACAGTGGGAGAGGACACAGGGGACGTGTACATGGCAGTGGGGGTGGTGACTGCACGTGTGAGGACTGTAGTGGAGGGTGTGCTGGTGATGGAAGAACTGGCTGATGTTGGTGTGCATGCAGGTGTGAGTGGAGACGTCACAGGGAGGGAGGAGGGAGACGAGGAGGTGGGGGACACAGAGGTGGTAGTGACTGTTGGTATGTCTGCAACTGGGTGTTGCTTGGGTGAATGCTTGTGTGTTCTGTGGTGCTTATGTTTGGATGAGCTGGCCTTGGGTGTTGAGGTGTGTGCAGGCTGGTCAGATGGTGTGGATGGGATAGGCTGAGGAACAGGAGACAGAGAAAGCCTGGAGGCAGTTAGAAGAGGGAGACTGGAGACAGGGACAATGGCTGCCGTCAGTGCTGAGGCCAGAGAGGTGAACGCTCGTTGATGGGCAGCCTGACCCGAATGAATGCCCTCCAGGTAGGCATTGCTCTGTTGCACCTCCCTTTGCACCCCCTGGATGGCATTCAAAAGGGTAGTCTGCCCAACAATGAGCGTCCTCACGAGGTCAATGAGCTCCGCACTGAGGGCAGCAGGGGTAACAGAGGCAGGGGGGGCTGAGGTGCCTGGGGCGAAGGAGACGCGCGCCTTCCTGGGCGAACGGGCACGGAGCGAAGACTGAGGGGCTGCTGGGAGGGCGGTGCTGGTGCGCTGGGTGGCGGCTGTACCTGTTGTTGCGGGGGGCACAGATGATGCCGCCCCCGCTAAGGAGCTCCCAAACGAGGACGTGTCCGTGTCGCTGGTGTCTCCACCGGCCCCCGTTGTGGTGCTCCCCTCGCCCTCCGGATCACTGGTGCCCTCGGTGTCTGTGTCAGTGCCCACCGGGGCCTGGTGACCTGCAGCTCCCTCGTGCTCCGACGCCAATTCTCCTCCGCCTGATGATGCTAATGCACAGGAAAGAAAGAATAAGGGTGGGGGGAGAAAGAAAACAAAGTTGAGTGCATGCCTTGTCAATAGCCTTGGCGGAGAGGACAGACACAGGTGCCTCATGCACTAAGCCGCGAACTTGGGGTACACTACTCTGTACTTCTGACTAGGCCAACAGGTCTAGGGACAACAGACGCGCTCATGGGTGATGTTGGACCATGGATAGCTGCACTTGGCACCCTACAGAGGTGGTGGGCGGGGCCACAGGGCCATGTCTAAGGGAGGGGACTACACTACAGAAAGCGCCCTGGCCTACTGTCACCCACAGCCCTCCTCCCCCACCCAGATGCCTCCACTGCGCGTATAGATAGGAGAATGTGCTGATACTCATCCCCTTGTGTCTGCTGTGATGTCCTCAAGCGCCCATCCATATCAGGGTAGGCCACCGCCAGGATCCGGGACATCAGGGGGGTCAGGGTACGACTGGCACCCCTCCTAGGTCGGGAGGCCATCCCCAGCAGTGACTCGGCGGTCTTTCGGGTTCTGCGGCGGATGTCCTCCCACCTCTTCCGACAGTGGGTGCCCCGTCTGGTGTAGACCCCCAGGGCCCGGACTTCCTTGGCGATGGCACGCCAAATATCGATTTTCTGATGGGCGCTCACCTGTTTGACAAGTACAGGGTGGGAAAGAGAAAACGTCACATTTCTGCATGTTTGGAGTACATGCCCCCCCCTCCCCACCCTTGCCATGTGGCCCATACTCTCATCAGTCGTGCGTTGCATTCCTCATTTTCTCCCCACCCCACCAACTGACAGCCACCCCACTCCACACAGGCATTACCCATTCAATGTGCACTCAGTGTACTCACCTGTTGGTCTGGAGGACCGTAGAGTAGCGCATACTGGGGGAGGACCCCGTCCACAAGTTTCTCCAACTCTTCAGACGTGAAGGCAGGGGCCCTTTCCCCAGTCGCAGCAGCCATCGTCACTTCCAGACCGAGTTCACAGCAGCACTTGCAGTATAGGTCCTCTCCTGTGGATGATCAGGTCTCGAGTGATTAAGCAGATAGAAAATGGCGGTCACGCCCGCGGCGGTGCGTACCGCCGCGGGGCGTACCGCGACCGCCGGCGCACATCGTCATTGGCTCCTGAATCCCATAGGGTTCAATGTTAACCAATGCGACTTCTACAGCGGTCTTCGACCGCATACCGCCACAGTGTGCCACGCCAGCGCATTGACCTCACATCCCATTGTCCCACTTCACAGGTCAGGCATCCGCCATTTCAAGGGCCCACATTGCTTAAATTCTACTGCGTCACACAGGCCTAGGCCTTGCTTTTGCACACATACAAACATAGCAATCAAGAAATTTTCGTGTACTGTGCAAGCTGTTTTGTACGTACCTGTGAGTTGATTGACTCAGTGCTCCATGTTGTCCTTCCTAGGCACCGTCCGCAGGGACTTGCGAGGAGAAGGAGGAATCCTCCTGTGTACCGTCCGCTGGTTGACCTGTCGACAATGGAAGAACGCCATATAATACTCCGATACCGACTTGACCGAGCCACTATACATGAACTGTGTGCCCAGCTGGAGCCAGACCTGATGTCACCCATCCGCCAACCCACAGGAATTCCCCCTCTAGTGCAGGTTCTATCAGTCCTCCATTTCTTTGCAAGTGGCTCATTCCAGACAACAGTGGCCATGTCATCTGGAATGTCAAAGATACTGTCCAGAGTGTTGTCTGCCCTGATGAAACTCATCAGGAGCTACATCATATTCCCAGAAGAGGCTGATTTGCCTACAGTGAAGGGTGATTTCTATGCCCTTGGACATATCCCCAACATCATTGCTGCCATTGATGGGACCCATGTGGCATTAGTACCCCCAAATGACGATGAACAGGTGTACAGAAATAGGAAAAACTACCATTCTATGAATGTGCAGGTTGTCTGTTTGGCAGACCAGTACATCTCCCATGTTAATGCCATGTTCCCTGGGTCAGTGCATGACGCCTATGTTATGCGTAATAGCAGCGTCCCCTATGTGATGGAACAGCTACAGAGACAGCGTGTGTGGCTAATAGGTGACTCTGGTTACCCCAACCTGCTGTGGCTATTGACCCCAGTGAGGAATCCCAGGACCAGGGCAGAGGAACGGTACAATGAGGCCCATGGGCGTACTAGGAGGGTCATAGAAAGGACCTTCGGCCTCCTGAAGGCCAGGTTTAGGTGCCTGCATATGACAGGTGGATCCCTAATGTACTCACCTAAGAAGGTGTGCCACATCATCGTGGCCTGCTGTATGCTTCACAATCTGGCTTTGCGACGCCAGGTGCCTTTCCTGCAGGAGGATGGTCCAGATGGTGGTGTCGTAGAAGCCGTGGAGCCTGTGGGGAGTGAAGAGGAGGAAGACGACGGTGAGGAAACAGACAACAGGGAAGCTGTCATACAACAGTATTTTCAGTAGCACACAGGTAAGGTTCAGCCACGCCATTTCCCATTTACTTGGAGCCTCATGCATCTCAACTTTATGTATTTCCCCCCAGCTCTTTTAAATAACATATTCTTTTTCCCTTCCCTTCTCAGTGCTTAATGACTCATAGCCCGACTTCTGCTTGGTTTGGCCATGTACTACAGCGTATTGACAGTGGTATGTTGTCATCACTAACTGACATCATATATTGTGAACTGTTATGTGTTGTACAATTTTTTGAGATTACAGCATGACTCCAAACGGTTTTCTGTGCAATAAATGTTTTATTTTGTGTGCTTAGATAATGGTACATTATATGAAAACGGGGATGGGTGGGGAGGGAGTAATGTCCATGGCAGAGTCCAGTTCTCAGTCTGACAGGTGTATTGTCCATATGCCTGTGGAAGGATGGAGCAGGGGCTGTATGAGTTTGGACAGGGTGGCAATGTGGGACAGTGGGATGACTTCTGGGGGTATCTCATGCTGGCGGTGGTCTTGGCATGCTACTCTGGTTTTTTTTGGGTCTTAGGCTCCTCTTGCGGGGTGGTTGTTCTTCAGCAGGAGGTGGGGTTCTTGTGGCCTGTCGTTGTGAGTGGGCCTCCTGTCCACTAGCGCCGGCGGAGGTGGTAGGCTGTTCCTGGCTAGTGACAGTGGCCCTGTGTGGTGCCACATGGTCCCGCAACGTGTCTTCTATCCTGTTGAGGGCCTGGACCATGCTCCCCATGGCGGTGGCGATGGTGGTGAGTTGGTTGCTGAACCCCATGTAGCGTTCTTCCTGCTGTGCCTGTATCTCGGTGAACCTGGCCAGTACCGTCGCCATCGTCTCTTGGGAGTGGTGGTATGCTCCCATGATGGTAGTGAGGGCCTCTTGGAGAGTGGGTTCCCTGGGCCTCTCCTCCCCCCCTGTCGCACGGCAGCCCTCCGAGTTGCCCTGTTTGACTGGGCCTGTGTCCCCTGGACGGTGTGCCCACTCCCACTGCCCCCAGGTCCCTGTTGTTGTTGGGGTGTTGGGTTAGCCTGGGTGCCCTGTAGTGGCAGACACACCGCTGCTTGACCTGTCCTAGAGACAGAGGCATGGGCCCGCTGGGTGGGAGCTGTGCTGTTGTTCCCAGGGGGGTTTGGGTCTGCTGTGGCCTGTGTCTGTGTTTGGGGAACCCACTGCCCAGAGGTCCCCGATGGTCCGGGCTGGTCATCAGCTTCCAGGTCGACAGAGCTGCTGTCATCACTGGGGGCCTGTTCCGGGGGTGGGATGGACATTTGAGGACCCTCCTGACCGGTGTGTTGGCGTTCGGGTCCTGCATGGGGTGAGAGAGTATGGTTATTGTTCTGTGTGTGAAATAACGTGCGATTTATGGGTGCCCTTGTCCCCCAGTGCAGGCATTTCCTTGTGGGTGGTGTTGAGGGTGGTTTGTGGGGGGATGGGTATGTGCAGTGGTCATGCTTAGGTAATGGGTGTCCAATGTTTGTGGTGGCATGCAAGGGTTGGTGAGGGGTTGGGTGGGTTGTGCTAGGGAAACATTCTCAGGGATGATGTGTGATGGGGGGTTGGGGGTGAGGGTGTGGGTGTGGGTTGGCATGCTGGTGGGGTGGGGGGGATGAAGTATATGAGATAGGACTTACCAGAGTCCATTCCTCCGGGTACTCCAGCGAGGCCGTTAGGGTGCAGGATGTTGAAGACCTCTTGCTCCCATGCTGTGAATTCTGGTGGGGTGGGTGGGGGTCCTCCGCCAGTCTTCTGCACCGCGATGTTGTGTCGCGACACCATCGAGCGCACCTTCCCCCGTAGGTCGTTCCATCGTTTGCGGATGTCGTCCCTATTTCTGGGATGCTGTCCCACCGCGTTGACCCTGTCCACGATCCGCTGCCATAGCTCCGCCTTCCTTGCTATGGTGGTGTGCTGCACCTGTGAGCCGAAAAGCTGGGGTTCCACTCTTAGGATTTCCTCCACCATCACCCTGAGTTCTTGATCCGTAAAGCGTGGGTGTCTTTGTGGTGCCATGGGGTGGTGTGGATGAGGTGTGGGGTGGTGTATGTGTTGATGAGTGTGTTGGTGTGTGGTGCTTTGTGCTACTATGTGGTGTGTGTGATGTTGTAGTGTGCCTCTGTGTGCCTGGCTCTCTATTCTCTGTTGTGTCTCTCTCTCCTTCGTCTCTGATTTTTGGTTGTAGGGGTTTGTGGGTGGTGTGGGTGTGTGTTTTATATTGTATTGGATGTGTGGGAGTGTTGTTTGTATGTGTATCAGGTGTGTGTATTTCAATTTGTCCAATGTGGCTGTGTTTTGTAAAGGTGTGTGTATTTTGACCGCGGCGGTGTGTACCGCCAATGGACTACCGCGTTTGAAAGACCGCCGCGTGGATTTGTGGATCGTAATGGCATGGGCGTATTTCTGTTGGCGTGGCGGTGGAGGTTTGGTCATCTCCAGTTTATCGCTGGCCGCTGATGTGGCGGACTGCAATGGAGGTCGGATTTTTGGAGGTTTGGCAGTTGTGGGTCAGAATGTCCGTAGCGGCTGACCGCGGCCGCAGCGGTATTGTGGCGGTCTTCTGACCGGCGGTAAGCGGCTTTTACCGCCGAGGTCAGAATGACCCCCCTAGTGTTGATAGACCACCAAACGCACACATCCCGTCAATGGTGGAATTGCAGCAATCTAATGAAGGGACGTCATTTCAAGACCCTGTGCCTCAGACCACAATAACAGATGCATCAATGATAGGTTTGGGAGCCCATCTCGACAACCATACCATTCAAGAGGAATAGGATTCCAATCAGAAGGAATTTCACATAAACCATTTAGAATTATTAGCTGGATTTCTTGCCCTAAAAGCATTTCAACCCCTTCGCAAACACAAGATTGTTCTGCTAAAAACAGACAACATGACGACCATGTATTACCTCAGAAAACAAGGCGGGACACATTCCTCTCCACTGTCCCTATTAGCTCAGACAATATGGAAATGGGCAATTCACAATCACATTCATCTGTTAGCAGAATACATTCCAGGAATACTCAATCAGCTGGCGGATCTCGTAAGCAGAAATCACCAACAAAATGGGAGATTCAATTCCAGGTACTTCAAAAGTACTTTAAAAAATGGGGAACACCAGAAATAGACTTTTTGGCAACAAGCGAAAACAGAAAATGCCAAAACTTTGCATCCAGACACCCACATCCCCTATCCAAGGCCTATGCTCTATGGATCAATTGGTCAGGGATATTAGCTTACGCTTTTCCCCCTCTCCCACACCTTCTCTTTCTAGTCAACAAACTGCGTCAGACTTCTCTCACCATGATACTCATAGCTCCGATGTGAGCACAACAACATTGGTACACAACACTCCTAGACTTGTCTGTAGTACCTCATTCCAAACTCCCAAATAGACCGGATTTGTTAACACAAAACAAAGGTCAAATCAGCCACCCTAATCCCAGTGCTCTCAATTTTGCGATTTGGCTCCCGAAGTCATAGGATTTAGATACCTAAAACTCCCATTAGAATGTATGGGGTGCTTAAACAGGCACGTAAACCTACTACTAGACAATGTGATGCTAACAAATAGAAAAGATTTGTTTACTGCTGTCAATCTAAAAACACTGATCCACTTACAGCATCAATACAAGATATTGTATGCTACATACTTCATTTGCAAAAATCTAATTTGGCTTTTTCATCCATCAAAATTCACCTTACTGCAATTTCTGCATACTTAAAGACTATTCAGCACACTTCTCTATTCAGAGTTCCTGTTATTGAAGCCTTCATGGAAGGATCAAAAGACATTATTCCACCTAGAACACTACCTGTCCCTTCTTGGAATCTAAATATCATACTTACCAGACTCATGGGCCCACCTTTTGATCACCTGCACTCTTGTCAAATTCAATTTCTAACATGGAAGGTTGCCTTCCTCGTAGCTATTACTTCATTACGAAGAGTTAGTGAACTGCAAGCATTCACTCTTGAGGAACCTTTTTTTCCCAAGTACACAAACATAAAGTTGTACTTAGAACAAATCCTAAATTTCTCCCAAAAGTCGTATCTCATTTTCACATCAGCCAAACAGTGGTATTGCCAGTCTTCTTTCCACAGCCTGACTCCGTTGCAGAAAGAGCCCTTCATACTCTAGATTTCAAAAGACCTCTTATGTACTATATAGATAGAACTAAAGATTTTAGGAAAACAAAACAACCTTTCATTGCTTTTCAGCAAACACATAAAGGCAAGCCTATCTCTAAACAAGGGTTAGCAAGTTGGATTGTTAGATGCATACAAACATGTTACATTAAGGCAAAAAGACAACTTTTGATCACACCTAGAGCACATTCTACAAGAAAGAAAGTTGTGTCTATGGCATTCTTAGGAAACATACCAATTTCTGATATATGTAAAACTGCCACATGGTCTACTCCTCATAAATTTACAAAACATTACTGTGTAGATGTATTTTCAAAGCAACAGGCCAATGTTGGCCAAGCTGTCTTACGAACACTGTTGCAAACAATTTCAACTCCTAAAGGCTAGCCACTGCTTATTTTTGGGATGATGAACTGCTTTGTAGTCTATGCGTACAGGTGTATTTGCAGCTACACATGCCATTGGACGGAAAATGTCACTTACCCAGTGTACATCTGCTCATGGCATGTAGTGCTGCAGAATTCACATGCACCCTCCGTCCTCCCCGGAAGCCTGTAGTCATTTGTTTATTATTTGTTCATATGTAGATACATTTGCATGGACATCTCTCTATATTCTTGTACTCTATCACTCCTTCCTTCACCCTTTGCGGGAAAACAATCTCACAATGGAGTTGATGCCCATGCGCACTGTAACAGAGAGGAGGAGTCACTCGATCCCGTGACTTGGAAAAGACTTCTTCGAACAAAAACAACTTGTAACACTCCGAGCCCAACACTAGATATCATAACATGTGAATCTGCAGCACTGCATGCCACGAACAGATGTACACTAGGTAAGTGAATTATATAATTATTTTTAATCAACATTTTCTTCTCTGCATTAGATGATATGTACATGCTTACAGCACATTGCTGTAGATTACATGCCGTGCACACTCCTGCCTCCTTGCGTTGGGCTTGGACTGTTACAAGTTGTTTTTTTCAGAAGTGCTTTTGGTTTAGAGGTGGCATATGTATGGTACCTCCCCAAAATGCTGCTGGACACAGACTTGCCTTTGGCGTGACGTGTTCGGCTAAAGCTTCAGCCCAGAATATTTCAACAGAGGACTGGGGAGCTGAAGACCGATGCTGCTGCATCAAGCATACCGACCAACACCAACTGAAAATGGATCGCACTGGAGAGCCTCGGCCCAGGTCCTATAAGAATGACTTGCTTGGGGAAAGCTATGGAAAAAACGTGTTTAAAAATGTGCCCTTCCTGCAATATCGAGCGATGTACAAATAGATCAAGCAGCGCAGCAAGTGACGTAGCTGCGTTGCGTAAATGGGGGAGAGTAGAACCGTGCGATGATGTGGAACTGTTCAGCTCCCTCCCGGCGCCGGTGCACTTTATGCTGTGAAGCATTGTAGGAGGCTGGACTGGCTTGTAGTGAGTACCAAGGGGTACTTGCACCTTGCACCAGGCCCAGTTATCCCTTATTAGTGTATAGGGTGTCTAGCAGCTTAGGCTGATAGATAATGGTAGCTTAGCAGAGCAGCTTAGGCTGAACTAGGAGACGAGTGAAGCTCCTACAGTACCACTAGTGTCACTTGCACAATATCATAAGAAAACACAATACACAGATATACTAAAAATAAAGGTACTTTATTTTTATGACAATATGCCAAAGTATCTCAGAGTGTACCCTCAGTATGAGGATAGCAAATATACACAAGGTATATGTACACAATACCAAAAATATGCAGTATAGTCTTAGAAAACAGTGCAAACAATGTATAGTTACAATAGGATGCAATGGGGACACATAGGGATAACACAAACCATACACTCCAAAAGTGGAATGCGAACCACGAATGGACCCCAAACCTATGTGACCTTGTAGAGGGTCGCTGGGACTTTTAGAAAATAGTAAGGGTTAGAAAAATAGCCCACCCCCAGACCCTGAAAAGTGAGTGCAAAGTGCACTAAAGTTCCCCAAAGGACATAGAAGTCGTGATAGGGGAATTCTGCAGGAAAGACACAAACCAGCAATGCAACAACGATGGATTTCCAGTCGAGAGTACCTGTGGAACAAGGGGACCAAGTCCAAAAGTCACAAGCAAGTCGGAGATGGGCAGATGCCCAGGAAATGCCAGCTGTGGGTGCAAAGAAGCTGCTACTGGACAGTAGAAGCTGAGGATTCTGCAGGAACGACAAGGGCTAGAGACTTCCCTTTTGGAGGATGGATCCCCCACGCCGTGGAGAGTCGTGCAGAAGTGTTTTCCCGCCAAAAGACCACCAACAAGCCTTGCTAGCTGCAAATTGTGCGGTTAGGGTTTTTGGATGCTGCTGTGGCCCAGGAGGGACCAGGATGTCGCCAATTGCGTCTGGGGACAGAGGGGGCGTCAAGCAAGACAAGGAGCCCTCTCAGAAGCAGGCAGCACCCGCAGAAGTGCCGGAACAGGCACTACGAAGAAGAGTGAAAGGGTGCTCACCCGAAGTTGCACAAAGGAGTCCCACGCCGCCGGAGGACAACTTAGAAAGTCGTGCAATGCAGGTTAGAGTGCCGTGGACCCAGGCTTGGCTGTGCACAAAGGATTTCCGCCGGAAGTGCACAGAGGCCGGAGTAGCTGCAAAAGTCGCGGTTCCCAGCAATGCAGTCTGGCGTGGGGAGGCAAGGACTTACCTCCACCAAACTTGAACTGAAGAGTCACTGGACTGTGGGAGTCACTTGGACAGAGTTGCTGGATTCAAGGGACCTCGCTTGTCGTGCTGAGAGGAGACCGGTAATGCAGTTCTTTGGTGCCTGCGGTTGCAGGGGGACGATTCCGTCGGCCCACGGGAGATTTCTTTGGAGCTTCTAGTGCAGAGAGGAGGCAGACTACCCCCACAGCATGCACCACCAGGAAAACAGTCGAGAAGGCAGCAGGATCAGCGTTACAGAGTTGCAGTAGTCGTCTTCGCTACTTTGTTGCAGTTTTGCAGGCTTCCAGCGCGGTCAGCAGTCGATTCCTTGGCAGAAGGTGAAGAGAGAGATGCAGAGGAACTCTGATGAGCTCTTGCATTCGTTATCTAAGGGAATCCCCAAAGCAGAGACCCTAAATAGCCAGAAAAGAGGGTTTGGCTACCTAGGAGAGAAGATAGGCTAGCAACACCTGAAGGAGCCTATTAGAAGGAGTCTATGTCGTCACCTGCTGGCCCTGGCCACTCAGAGCAGTCCAGTGTGCCAGCAGCACCTCTGTTTCCATGATGGCAGAGGTCTGGAGCACACTGGAGGAGCTCTGGGCACCTCCCAGGGGAGGTGCAGGTCAGGGGAGTGGTCACTCCCCTTTCCTTTGTCAAGTTTCGCGCCAGAGCAGGGCTAAGGGGTCCCTGAACCGGTGTAGACTGGCTTATGCAGAAATGGGCACCATCTGTGCCCATGAAAGTATTTCCAGAGGCTGGGGGAGGCTACTCCTCCCCTGCCTTCACACCATTTTCCAAAGGGAGAGGGTGTAACACCCTCTCTCAGAGGAAGTCCTTTGTTCTGCCATCCTGGGCCAAGCCTGGCTGGACCCCAGGAGGGCAGAAACCTGTCTGAGGGGTTGGCAGCAGCAGCAGCTGCAGTGAAACCCCTGAAAAGGCAGTTTGGCAGTACCAGGGTCTGTGCTACAGACCACTGGGATCATGGGGTTGTGCCAGCTATGCCAGGATGGCATAGAGGGGGCAATTCCATGATCATAGACATGTTACATGGCCATATTCGGAGTTACCATTGTGAAGCTACACATAGGTAGTGACCTATGTGTAGTGCACGCGTGTAATGGTGTCCCCACACTCACAAAGTCCGGGGAATTTGCCCTGAACAATGTGGGGGCACCTTGGCCAGTGCCAGGGTGCCCTCACACTAAGTAACTTTGCACCTAACCTTTACCAGGTAAAAGTTAGACATATAGGTGACTTATAAGTTACTTAAGTGCAGTGAAAATGGCTGTGAAATAATGTGTGCATTATTTCACTCAGGCTGCAGTGGCAGGCCTGTGTAAGAATTGTCAGAGCTCCCTATGGGTGGCAAAAGAAATGCTGCAGCCCATAGGGATCTCCTCTTCCCAATACCCTGGGTACCTCAGTACCATATACTAGGGAATTATAAGGGTGTTCCAGTATGCCAATGTAAATTGGTGAAATTGGTCACTAGCCTGTTAGTGACAATTTGTACAGAGAGAGCATAACCAATGAGGTTCTGGTTAGCAGAGCCTCAGTGATACAGTTAGGCACCACACAAGGAACACATACATATAGGCCACAAACTTATGAGCACTGGGGTCCTGACTAGCAGGGTCCCAGTGACACATAACAAACATACTGAAAACATAGGGTTCTCACTATGCGCACTGGGCCCTGGCTAGCAGGATCCCAGTGAGACAGTGAAAAACACCCTGACATACACTCACAAACAGGCCAAAAGTGGGGGTAACAAGGCTAGAAAGAGGCTACTTTCTCACACAACCACCCCCCCACCCCCCAAACGAAGGACAATAAGGCTAACCTTGGCCAGTTGAGACTTTATTGTCTAAGAGGTGATAAGTAGAGAGTAGCTCTGCAATAGACTGGTTACTCCCTTTATCATCCACTATATGGTTACTTCCCTGTGGGGATGTAAACCACCCTGTTTGAAGTTTTTTTGAGCTAAGCAACAATGTGAAGATGTATTTTCAGAGTTTCTATCAGTAAGTTTTAGTTTAGAGCAGTGGGAATTGTCCACTGAACCTATTTGTAGTGATGGAAATGCCAGACAGGGATGCTGTCTCAGAAAAGCCATAGCTGGGCAAAAACTTTGTCCATATGGCTGAGAGAGAGAACAGGGATGCTGT
This sequence comes from Pleurodeles waltl, assembly GCF_031143425.1. Classification (NCBI taxonomy): domain Eukaryota; kingdom Metazoa; phylum Chordata; class Amphibia; order Caudata; family Salamandridae; genus Pleurodeles; species Pleurodeles waltl. Next base: position 41,949,249 of record NC_090438.1, read on the forward strand.
TTCTCTTGGGTTGGAGCAGGGCAGGGATGCTGTCCTATGAGCTCCACACTAGGGCAGGGATGCTGTCCTAAGTGTTGTGAGGCAGTGCAGAGTTTCTGAACTAAAGTTTCTCTGGGAGGGTTGGAGGGATGCTCCATGTTAACTAAAATGGTGCTCTTTTTCTCACCAATGTTAGTTATCCCACAGAAAGGTACTTCTACCTCAGGGAGTACAGCTTTGCCAGCTGATGCTTCCCTTGGAACAGGTGCCACCCGAGGAGAGGTTTCTCCCACCACAGGAATGGTATCATGAATGGTAGAGTGGTTAGGGGATACTGTGATACCCTTTTTACCTGTTGATGGAGAGGGATCCTGAGTTTTCAGGCCTTCTCTTCTTTGCTTTTTCATTTCATTAGAAATTAGAGGGAACAATTCCTCTGGGATGCCCAGCATGGCTGCATGGGCATAAAACTCTACATCAGCCCAACCTGAGGCCTCTAGGTCATTACCTAAGAGACAGTCTACAGGTAAGCTAGGTGATACCACCACCTGCTTAGGGCCAGTAACTCCACCCCAACTAAACTGAATTATAGCTAAGGGAAGAAACTTAGTGGAGTTATGGACATCAATAATTTTATACTGTTGTCCAATGATGTGTTGTTCAGGAGCCACTAAGTTTTCAGTCACCAAAGTGATACTGGCACCTGTGTCCCTGTAGGCCAAGGCCTCAACACCATTTATTGAAACTGTCTGCACTTATCCATTGTAAGGGGACAAGCAGCCAGTGTGGCAAGGCCAATGCCACTAGGTGTGACAGAAACTGTCTTGGGACTGACTACCCCAGTTTCTATTATGGACCCATAAGTGAACCCAACTACACCCTTAACGTGACTGTTGCCAGCAGTCCCACCACTAGTACCACTACTGCTAGGGGCACTAGAGCTTGATGTATTAGTGGTGGTAGGCTCAGGGGGTTTACCTGGACAGGAATTATCCGCTGGCCTATGGCCTCTGTTTTTACACACAAAGCACCAAGGCTTTTTAAATTGTGTAGGTTGAGAAGAAGAGGAATATTTTTTTTATCCCCACCCCCTGAAGAGTGTTTAAGATTAGAAGTGGGATCTTTGGTTTGACCCTTATCCCCATGCTTATCTTGAGATTTTTCACCGTCTTTCTTCTTAATGCCATCTTTGTCACCCCCTGTATGAACTTTTCTGTTCACCCTTGTTCTGACCCATTTGTCTGCCTTCTTTCCCAATTCTTGGGGAGAGGTCAGATCAGAGTCCACCAAGTACTGGTGCAACAAATCAGACACACAATTATTAAGAATATGCTCTCTCAGGATCAAGTTATACAGGCTGTCATAATCAGTAACTTTACTGCCATGTAACCACCCCTCCAAGGCCTTCACTGAATGGTCAATGAAATCAACCCAGTCTTGTGAAGACTCCTTTTTGGTCTCTCTGAACTTTATCCTGTACTGTTCAGTGGTTAAGCCATAACCATCCAGGGGTGCATTCTTAAGAACTTTGTAATCATTGGCTTCACTTTCTTTCACAGTAAGGAGCCTATCCCTACATTTTTCACTAAATGATAGCCATAGGATAGCAGCCCACTGCCTTTGAGGGACATCCTGTACAGCACAGGCCCTCTCAAGTGCAGCAAACCACTTGTTAATGTCATCCCCCTCCTTATAAGGGGGAACTATCTTGTGCAGATTCCTGGAATCATGCTCTTTTGCAGGATGACTATGGGGAATACTGCTGCTGCCACCATGGGTTTCTAAACCCAATTTCTGTCTTTCCTTCTCTAGTTCTAAGGACTGTCTATCCAAATCCAGCTGTTGCTTCTTAAGCTTCAGTCTGGTTTGTTCCACTCTCAACTTATTGAGCTCCCTTTCTAACATTATGTCATCAGGGTTGGTGGGAGGGACATGTCTTGAAACAGAGGTATGATGAGAATTGACAGAAGGAGACCTATCCCTTACAGAAGGCATCCTAACAGCTTGGTTAACAGAAACCTCACTTCTACTGTGGTGAGAAGGAATACTCTTGTTAAGATGTGAGACAACACTATCTGTATGGTGTGACTCTACATCAGTACCAACTATGCTAGGCTGTCTAGTAATGGGCAGGCTAGGAAGTTTCTTCCCTGAATCTTTTCCTAGGGGAGTCCCTGGATCAGATTGTGAACCATTAGCTACTTTTTCAACAGATGGGGCCCTTCTGGCCTTATCTTGTTCTCTAAGCATGTTAAGCAATAATTCCAAAGAAGGATTCTTCCCTACACTCAAACCTCTTTCTACGCAGAGACTCCTTGCTCCTTTCCAGCTAAGGTGATCATATGCAAGTTTGGACAGATCAACAGTTTGGCCTGTGCCAGACATTTTAGAAAGAGTTTAAGTGACAGAAAAAGTGAGAAAAAGTTTTTCAGAACTTTTAGAAAGAGAAAAAAAATAACTTTTTAAACTTTTTAAGAACTTTTAGAAAGTTTAGAGGTACTTTTCAGCACTTAGAAAAGAGTGAAAAGAGGAAATGCAAACATTTTTGGTTAGGTGTACATACACTGAACTTGTTTTGTATATTTTTCTCTTATGAAAAGTACAATGACAAGAGTGGTAAGTAGTCTCAAAGCACTTATCCTACCGCTGCACAACCAATGTAGGAGGCTGGACTGGCTTGTAGTGAGTACCAAGGGGTACTTGCACCTTGCACCAGGCCCAGTTATCCCTTATTAGTGTATAGGGTGTCTAGCAGCCTAGGCTGATAGATAATGGTAGCTTAGCAGAGCAGCTTAGGCTGAACTAGGAGACGAGTGAAGCTCCTACAGTACCACTAGTGTCACTTGCACAATATCATAAGAAAACACAATACACAGATATACTAAAAATAAAGGTACTTTATTTTTAAGACAATATGCCAAAGTATCTCAGAGTGTACCCTCAGTATGAGGATAGCAAATATACACAAGGTATATGTACACAATACCAAAAATATGCAGTATAGTCTTAGAAAACAGTGCAAACAATGTAGAGTTACAATAGGATGCAATGGGGACACATAGGGATAGGGGCAACACAAACTATATACTCCAAAAGTGGAATGCGAACCACGAATGGACCCCAAACCTATGTGACCTTGTAGAGGGTCGCTGGGACTATTAGAAAATAGTAAGGGTTAGAAAAATAGCCCACCCCCAGACCCTGAAAAGTGAGTGCAAAGTGCACTAAAGTTCCCCAAAGGACATAGAAGTCGTGATAGGGGAATTCTGCAGGAAAGACACAAACCAGCAATGCAACAACAATGGATTTCCAGTCGAGGGTACCTGTGGAACAAGGGGACCAAGTCCAAAAGTCACAAGCAAGTCGGAGATGGGCAGATGCCCAGGAAATGCCAGCTGTGGGTGCAAAGAAGCTGCTACTGGACAGTAGAAGCTGAGGATTCTGCAGGAACGACAAGGGCTAGAGACTTCCCCTTTGGAGGACGGATCCCTCACGCCGTGGAGAGTCGTGCAGAAGTGTTTTCCCGCCAAAAGACTGCCAACAAGCCTTGCTAGCTGCAAATCGTGCGGTTAGGGTTTTTGGATGCTGCTGTGGCCCAGGAGGGACCAGGATGTCGCCAATTGCGTCTGGGGACAGAGGGGGCATCGAGCAAGACAAGGAGCCCTCTCAGAAGCAGGCAGCAGCCGCAGAAGTGCCAGAACAGGCACTACGAAGAAGAGTAAAACAGTGCTCACCCGAAGTTGCACAAAGGAGTCCCACGCCGTCAGAGGACAACTTAGAAAGTCGTGCAATGTAGGTTAGAGTGCCGTGGACCCAGGCTTGGCTGTGCACAAAGGATTTCCACCGGAAGTGCACAGAGGCCGGAGTAGCTGCAAAAGTCGCGGTTCCCAGCAATGCAGTCTGGCGTGGGGAGGCAAGGACTTACCTCCACCAAACTTGAACTGAAGAGTCACTGGACTGTGGGAGTCACTTGGACAGAGTTGCTGGATTCAAGGGACCTCGCTTGTCATGCTGAGAGGAGACCCAGGGTACTGGTAATGCAGTTCTTTGGTGCCTGCGGTTGCAGGGGGACGATTCCGTCGGCCCACGGGAGATTTCTTCAGAGCTTCTAGTGCAGAGAGGAGGCAGACTACCCCCACAGCATGCACCACCAGGAAAACAGACGAGAAGGCGGCAGGATCAGCGTTACAGAGTTGCAGTAGTCGTCTTCGCTACTTTGTTGCAGTTTTGCAGGCTTCCAGCGCGGTCAGCAGTCGATTCCTTGGCAGAAAGTGAAGAGAGAGATGCAGAGGAACTCTGATGAGCTCTTGCATTCGTTATCTAAGGAAATCCCCAAAGCAGAGACCCTAAATAGCCAGAAAAGAGAGTTTGGCTACCTAGGAGAGAAGATAGGCTAGCAACACCTGAAGGAGCCTATCAGGAGGAGTCTCTGACGTCACCTGCTGGCCCTGGCCACTCAGAGCAGTCCAGTGTGCCAGCAGCACCTCTGTTTCCAAGATGGCAGAGGTCTGGAGCACACTGGAGGAGCTCTGGGCACCTCCCAGGGGAGGTGCAGGTCAGGGGAGTGGTCACTACCCTTTCCTTTGTCCAGTTTCGCGCCAGAGCAGGGCTAAGGGGTCCCTGAACCGGTGTAGACTGGCTTATGCAGAAATAGGCACCATCTGTGCCCATGAAAGCATTTCCAGAGGCTGGGGGAGGCTACTCCTCCCCTGCCTTCACACCATTTTCCAAAGGGAGAGGGTGTAACACCCTCTTTCAGAGGAAGTCCTTTGTTCTGCCATCCTGGGCCAAGCCTGGCTGGACCCCAGGAGGGCAGAAACCTGTCTGAGGGGTTGGCAGCAGCAGCTGCTGTGAAACCCCTGAAAAGGCAGTTTGGCAGTACCAGGGTCTGTGCTACAGACCACTGGGATCATGGGATTGTGCCAACTATGCCAGGATGGCATATAGGGGGCAATTCCATGATCATAGACATGTTACATGGCCATATTCGGAGTTACCATTGTGAAGCTACACATAGGTAGTGACCTATGTGTAGTGCACGCGTGTAATGGTGTCCCCGCACTGACAAAGTCCGGGGAATTTGCCCTGAACAATGTGGGGGCACCTTGGCCAGTGCCAGGGTGCCCTCACACTAAGTAACTTTGCACCTAACCTTTACCAGGTAAAGGTTAGACATATAGGTGACTTATAAGTTACTTAAGTGCAGTGAAAATGGCTGTGAAATAACGTGTGCATTATTTCACTCAGGCTGCAGTGGCAGGCCTGTGTAAGAATTGTCAGAGCTCCCTATGGGTGGCAAAAGAAATGCTGCAGCCCATAGGGATCTCCTGGAACCCCAATACCCTGGGTACCTCAGTACCATATACTAGGGAATTATAAGGGTGTTCCAGTATGCCAATGTAAATTGGTGAAATTGGTCACTAGCCTGTTAGTGACAATTTGTACAGAGAGAGCATAACCACTGAGGTTCTGGATAGCAGAGCCTCAGTGAGGCAGTTAGGGACCACACTGGGAACACATACATATAGGCCACAAACTTATGAGCACTGGGGTCCTGACTAGCAGGGTCCCAGTGACACATAACAAACATACTGAAAACATAGGGTTCTCACTATGAGCACTGGGCCCTGGCTAGCAGGATCCCAGTGAGACAGTGAAAAACACCCTGACATACACTCACAAACAGGCCAAAAGTGGGGGTAACAAGGCTAGAAAGAGGCTACTTTCTCACAAGCATCTACTCAGGCACCCTTCAGCCAGTGAAGGGTGTCTGTTGTGGTGAGCATAGTTTTTGTGCAGATGCCTAAGCTACGTCAGCCCAAGCCCATGTCTACTAGTCTTTGTAGAAATGTATGTGCATCAAAAACCATGGGCAGGTGCACAACAACGCCCATGCATCACCCATGGAACACCTTGAAGAACATAATACAATGGAGCTCTTTGCGCTGTGTTACGTTTCTTTAGATTTCATTCATCACAAATCATGATTTGAATTGGATTGCGAGGTCCTGATTACGAGTTGAGGTGTTATTTATCGTCCCTGATAAATGATGATGCTACTGGGTTCGGTATTTAGCTGGTGTGATAAATAACGCCTATTATGAGTATACAGGAAATAACATGCAGATTTTAGTATTTAACACAGATGCATGCCACGGTAAATACCGTACACATTTTCCATGTTAAATTTCGGTGTGTGTTGACCCCCCCCACAATTTTACACAGCTTGGGGGATTTTAAATACCTTTATAATTCATAATTTTCACCAGTGCGTAAAGAGGGGTTTACGCACTGATGGATAAGTTGATATTTGAGTGATAAATCATGTGGTGCTTGGCAGACCTATGACCAGTAACATAACCTTTGTACCAGGGGCATTGCAGCTGTTATTGCTATTAAATACCCAAGTTGAGGCATCTGAAAATGTTAAAGCATGTTTTATGTTACTGCTGGCAGTCCTGCCTGATGCACGGAGGTTATCACTGCTAGCAATCTGGCATATGATGGCCAGACCTAGTGCAAAAGTCTGCAACTCCATGCCAGACTTAATCGCACCCATGGCCATCGACTCCACCCACTACATCTTCTTGGGAGACTTGAAATTCCACGTAGGAGACACAAATGAGGCCAACTCCACCTCGCTCCTCAAACCTGAAGAACATCGGCCTCTCCTAGCTGGTCCCCACCCACAACGCAGGGCACACTGTAAGAAGCTGGCCTGGTTTGTGGTGAGCACCTATGGTGTTAACACCCTATACCAGGTATCCCCTATTAGTGAAGTGTATGCAGTGTCTAGGAAGCCAGGCTTTCTAGAGGTAGCTGTGGATGAGCAGCCAAGGCTTATCTAGGAGACATGCAAAGCTCATGCAATACCACTGTAGTCACACAGCACGTACACACATGAAAGAACCACACAGTGTTACAAAAATAAAGGTACTTTATTATACTAACACAAATATTACAATACTGAATAGGCAATCCCCCAACTAGAGGCAAGTAAAGACACTATTATATACACATTAGCAATCAGTGAAGAGCATTTAAAGAAAAGCATTGACAAAACTATAAGTAAAGAGTGAGGTCCATAGGGGAGGGCCAAACCATATATTAAGAAAGTGGAATGTGAAAGCAGTCCCCCACCAAAGGAAGTTGAATCAGTAGAAGGGAGCTGGAGGAACTAGGAACCCCAAGAGGTCAGTACCAGAGTGACCCCCAACGACCAGGAGAGCAGAGGTCAGCACCTGGTTTTCCCCAAAATCAACAGGAGGACTTTGGAAAAGGTTTATGTAAGACCTAACCAAGAATGGAAGAACCCAAAGGTGGATCCTGACAGAAGAGGATCAAGTCCAGTTCATGATGGAGTCAGAAGTCCCAGAAGTGATGCAAGTGATGTTGCGCGTCAGCGGTCGAGATGCAGTCGGTCAGTGGTGCTTGAAAACCACCAACAAGCCTTGGAAAATGCAAGAGAAGGATAAGAAGGTTTGCAAGGCTGAAGAGGACCAGCAAGGTCTGGGGTACTCGACCCAAGGAGAATCCGGGGGGACCCTCAGCAGCTTGGAGAGTCACAAGAAGAGGAAGCAGCCCCAACAGGCAACCCACTGGCAGCCGGCACAAGAGTTGCAGTGAGGCCTGACACCTGAAGGGGAGTTCCACATCGCTGGAGCAGCAGGCAGAACATTGTGCTTTGCAGGAAGGAGTACTGGAGAACGGGGCTACACGGAGCCTGAAGATCCCTTAGAGGAGGAGCGAACAAGCCTTGGTAGATGCAAGAGTTGCAGTGCACAGGGGTACTGTTTTGCAAGGGGAGGCAAGGGCTTACCATTTCCCAAGTTGGACAGCTGGGAGAGAGGACCAAGGTGAACACTCCAGACCACCACCATGCGGTTCCAGAGGAGAGCAGATCCACATAGCTGGTCATTGTTGCAGTTGGTGCCTGCAGGGGAGTGACTCCTTCACTCCTAGGGAGATTCATTCTTACTTCTTGTGCAGACTGAAGACTCGCTGCCCTCTGAGGATGCACAGCGGGGGAAATGTTGCAGTTGCTGGAAGGAGCAGGAGAAACAATGTTGCAGAGTGGAGTCGTCGTTGAAGTTGAGGATTGTCTGTTCCTGGAGGGTCCAGTTGCAGTCCAAGTGGCCAAAGGTGAAGTAAACAATGCAGAGGAAGCCTGCTGGAATCTTGCATGTTGAATCTGACAACCGACCCAAGAGGTAGACCCTAAATAGCCCTAAAAGGGGGTTTGGTCACTTGCAAAGTGACCACCTATCAGGAGGAGGCTGTGACGTTGCCTGTCTGACCTGGCCACTCAGATGTTCCCAGGAGCCTCTGCACATCTTGGATTCAAGATGGCAGAATCAAGTGGCCACCTGAAGGAGCTCCTGGCACACCCCTAGGGTGGTGATGGACAGAGGAGTGGTCACTCCCCTTTCCTTTGTCCAGATTTTTTTTTTTTTTTTAATCGTCTTGTTTTATTTAACCAAGTGGGTATAACGTCATGGTAGGATACACATTTACATACAGTATTTTCCCTGACCAAATGTCTCCAGGTTACTGATTCTGGTCTCTTCTCTTCGATCACATTGGTGCTTGTACGGCCAAGCATGGTATTTCGACCTCAGTGAGCCCAGTTATCCTCCCCTCCCCCCTCATGCCCACCAAATACATCCCCCAAGTCAGATCCTCATGCCCACCAAATGCATCCCCTAAGTCAGATCCTCTTTAGGCCCTCCATGCCCCCCACATTTTAGTGCAGCCCCTCCCTTTATATATCACCCACTCTGCCCTCTGACCCCAATTGAAGTCTTTTTCCCACTCAGATAGTTCTGGGACTTGCGGTCTGCCCTATGCCCTGGCGATATTTTGTTTTGCGATTCCGAGGGCTAGTTCCACCAGATCACCCGATATCGCAGCCACAGGACATTCCCCTGTATCCCCAACAGTAAGGTCTTAGCATCCAGGGGTACACTACCCTTGACATCACATGACCCACTTTGGACCAGTACCCCTGTATCAAGGGGCATTCCCAAACAGTATGAAAAAATATGCCTTCTTCAGCACAGCCCCTCTGGCACAATGGCGAGGTTGCTCTCCCAATTTTGTGTAAGTGTCCTGGTGTAGTAGGATCTATGGAGAATTCGTAGTTGGCTCAATCGGAATCTCGCCGTTATGGGTATTTCTCTAGGTTCCTTCAAGGCCTCCCCCCATTCCTCGTCATCCAGAGCCCCAAGTCTTCAGACCAAGCTTCTCTCACCCCCCCCCCATTACATCTGGTGCATTATACATTAATTTCTTATAGATCACTGAGATCCCTTTCTCCGGGATGAGTTTTGTGAGTAACTTGTCTTCCAAAGGGGAAAAATCCAGCAACTCCTCACCTTCTACTGTATGTTTCTGGAGTGCATGGCCCAACCAAAGGTATCAGAAGTGCTCAGTTTCCCTGAGTCTAAACTCACCTCGGAGCTCTTCAAATTTGACCATGGCTGACCCTCTCCACACATCTCCCAAATGTTCAATTCCTATCAGTTCCCACTGTTTGAACCCAGTCAGGCCCCTTACTTCTGCCAACAGGTCACTGTGCCAAAGTGGGCTGAGCGCCGTTAGTCTAACCCCCCAACCCAGGAATGCATTTGCCTCATTCCATGCTTGTACCACTATCTGTGTGTGCTGTGGAAGTAGTCTTTCTCGTTTGATATCGCCCAAGAGGGACTCTGGACCTCCCCTACCCATTGTGCTCCTCCTTTGTCCAGAGCAGGAACCGGGGATCCCTGGACTGGCACACACTGGTTTATGCAAGGAGGGCACCAAGTGTGCCCTTCAAAGCATACTGGTGGCTTGGGGAGGCTCCCCGCTCCCAAGCGGTCACACCTATTTCCAGGGAGAGAGAGTGTTGCCTCCCTCTCCCACAGGAAATCTTTTTTTCTGCCTTCCCCTGCTTGAGCTGGTCAAGCAGCAGGAGGGCAGAAACCCGTCTGAGGGTGGCAGCAGCGCTCAGGTATAGCGGGCGCAATACCTGAGGGGGGGGTCTTCTAAGGAGCCCCCAGAGTACATGGAATCATACAATCAATACTGTTGCCAGCATTGGGGTATGATTCCGACATTTTTTATACCAAACATGCCCAGGTTCAGAGTTACCATTATGTAGCTGGACAGAGTGACCTGTGTCCAGTACACGGGTAAAATGGCTTCCCCGCAGTCCAGTGCAATGGAGCTGGAGTTCACAGAGGCACCTCTGCTCATGCAGGGGTGCCCTCACACACCTGTACCTGCACACTCCCCTCTGGGCTAGGAGGGCATACCATAGGGGTGACTACAGTGACCTGAAGTGAAAGGGTGCATGCACCTTTTGACGCAGGCTGCAATGGCAGGCCTGCAGACACATTTTGCATGGGCACAATACATGCTGCTGCCCTGGGTACCTAAGTACCATATACTAGGGACTTAATATAGGGGCACCAGTGTGCCAATTGTGGGGTGTGCAAACCCTCACTTAGTGAAGGTTAGGTGCAAAATTACTAAGTGTGAGGGCACCCTTGCGCTAGCAAAGGTGCCCCCACATAGTTCAGGGCAATTTCCCCGGACTTTGTGAGTGCGGGGACACCATCACACTTGTGCACTACATATAGGTCAATACCTATATGTAGCTTCACAATGGTAACTCTGAATATGGCCATGTAACATGTCTAAGATCACGGAATTGTCCCCCCCATGCCAAATGTGGTATTGGGGTGCCAATTCCATGCATCCCCGGGGCTACACTATGGACCCCGGGTACTGCCAAACCAGCTCCCTCTCTGGGGTTTTCTCTTCAGCTACCGCTGCTGCCACCCCACAGACAGGGTTCTGCCCTCCTGGGGTCTGGGCAGCCCAGTCCCAGGAAGGCAGAACAAAGGATTTCCTCTGAGAGAGGGTGTTATACCCTCTCCCTTTGGAAATAGGTGTTAAAGGTTGGGGAGTGGTAGCCTGTCCCAGCGCCTGGAAATGCTTTGAAGGGCACAGATGGTGCCCTCCTTGCATAAGCCAGTCTACACTGGTTTAGGGAACCCCCAGTCCCTGCTCTGGTGCGAAACTGGACAAAGGAAAGGGGAGTGACCACTCCCCTGTTCATCACCACCCCAGGGGTGGTGCCCAGAGCTCCTCCAGTGTGTTCCAGACCTCTGCCATCTTGAATCCAGAGGTGTGAGGGCACTCCGGAGGCCTCTGAGTGGCCAGTGCCAGCAGGTGACGTAAGAGACCCCTCCTGATAGGTGCTTACCTCACCAGGTGGCCAATCCTCCTCTGAGGGCTATTTAGGGTCTCTCTTGTGGGATTTTCCTCAGATAACGAATTGCAAGAATTCACCAGAGTTACTCTGCATCTCCCTCTTCGACTTCTACTAAGGATCGACCGCTGACTGCTCCAGGACGCCTGCAAAACTGCAACAAAAGTAGCAAGAAGACTATCAGCGACATTGTAGTGCCTAATCCTGCCGGCTTTCTCGACTGTTTCCTGGTGGTGCATTTTTCTGGGCCTGCCTGCCTTCATCCTGCACTGGAAGCCACGAAAAAATCTCCAGTGGGTTGACGGAATCTTCTCCCTACTCAAGCAGGCACCAAACTTCAGCTTCATCGGTACTCTGGGACCCCTCTCATCCTGACAAGCATGGCCCCTGGAACACAGGTGGTGGACCCAAGTGACCCAGACTGTCCAGTGGTCCAACTGTCCAAATTTGCAGGAGACAAGTCCTTGCCTCCCCTCTCCAGACAGTAATCCTGTGCACCGCTTGAACTGCAGCTGCTAGGCTTCTGTGCACTTTTCCCAGGAATCCTTTGTGCGCAGCCAAGCCCAGGTCCCCAGCACTCCATCCTGCATTGCTCAAATCCCTGAGTTGACCTCCGGCTTAGTGCGACCCTCTTTTGTAGTGTTGAGACGACTGCCATGTTCAGTCTTCTTGAACCCGTGTTCAAGGACTTGTGGAGGTGCTACCTTCTTGTGCATGGGCTCTCTGTGTTGCTGAGGGCCCCCTCTGTCTCCTCTCCCAAGTGGCGACATCCTGATCCTTCCTGGGCCTGGGCAGCACTCTTTTTCCTCAACTGTGACCTTTGCAGCTAGCAAGGCTTGTTTGCGGTCTTTTGCCAAAGAAACAACTCTGCATCCTCCAGCACGCCGTGGGACATCTTCTGTCCAAAGGAGAAGTTCCTGGCACCTTCCGTTGTTGCAGAATCTTCAGCTTCTTCCATCCGGAGGCAGCAATTTTGAACCTTCATCCGGGGTTTAGTGGGCTCCTGCCCCCCCTGGGCACTTTCACGACTCTTGGACCTGGTCCTCTTCCTTTGCAGTTCCTCAGGTCCAGGAATCCGTCTTCGGTGCTTTGCAGTCTGTTGTGGTCTTTGCAAAATCCACTATCACGAGTTTAGTGTGTTTCTGGGGAAATAGTAGTACTTTACTCCTAATTTTCAGGGTCTTGGGGTGGGGTATCTTGGACACTCTTAGTGTTTTCTTACACTCCCAGCGACCCTCTACACACTACACTAGCCTAGGTTTGCATTCTACTTTCAGAGTATATGGTTTGTGTTTCCCCAAGCCTACTGAATCCTATTGTATTCTACAGTGTTTGAACTACTTTCTGACTGTTTTACTTACCTGATTTTGGTTTGTGTGTATATTTTGTGTATTTTACTTACCTCCTAAGGGATTATATCCTCTGAGATATTTTTGGCACATTGTCACTAAAATAAAGTACCTTTATTTTTAGTAACCCTGAGTATTGTGTTTCTTATGATATAGTACCTATATGATATAAGTGGTATAGTAGGAGCTTTGCATGTCTCCTAGTTCAGCCTAAGCTGCTCTGCTATAGCTACCTCTATCAGCTTAAGCTGCTAGAACACTACTAATCTACTAATAAGGGATAACTGGACCTGGCACAAGGTGTAAGTACCATCAGGTACCCACTATAAGCCAGGCCAGCCTCCTACATTGTGGTATTCCATTAACGACAAGGGCCTATGGAGAAGGCAGCAGCCCCGCACCAAAGGTATCCCATTAATGACGATGGCCCATGGAGAAGGCAGCAGCCCCTGTATACCCACACCATAGGTATCCCATTAATGACGAGGGCCCATGGAGGAGGCAGCAGCCCCTGTATACCCACACCATAGCTATCCCATTCATGACGAGGGCCCATGGAGGAGGCAGCAGCCCCCGCGAGCTCACACCGTGGCTATCCCATTCATGACGAGGGCCCATGGTTGTGGTATCCCATTAACAACAAGGGCCCATGTAGAAGGCAGCAGCCCCCGTGCACCCCCAACATATTGATCCCATTAATGACGATGGCCCATGGTTGTGGTATCCCATTAATGACAAGGGCCCATGGAGAAGGCAGCAGCCCCCGTGCACCCCCAACATATTGATCCCATTAATAACGAAGGCCCATGGTTGTGGTATCCCATTAATGACAAGGGCCCATGTAGAAGGCAGCAGCCCCCGTGCACCCCCAACATATTGATCCCATTAATAACGATCGCCCATGGTTGTGGTATCCCATTAATGACAAGGGCCCATGGAGAAGGCAGCAGCCCCCGTATACCCACATCGTAGGTATCCCATTAATGATGATGGGCCGCAGCCCCCATGCACACACACCGTAGGTATCCCATTAATGAGAAGGCAGCAGCCCGTGCACCCGTACCGTAGGTATCCCATTAATGAGAAGGCAGTAGCCCGTGCACCCACACCATAGGTATCCCATTAATGAGAAGGCAGCAGCCCCTGTATACCCTCACTGTAGGTATCCCAATATTAATGGCAAGGGCCCATGGAGAAGGCAGAAGCCCCCATGCACCCGCACCGTAGGTTTCTCATTAATGACGAGGGCCCATGGAGATGGCAGCAGCCCCCGTATACCCACATCATAGGTATCCCATTAATGAGAAGGCAGCAGCCTGTGCACCCGTACCGTAGGTATCCCATTAATGAGAAGGCAGCAGCCCCTGTATACCCTCACTGTAGGTATCCCAATATTAATGGCAAGGGCCCATGGAGAAGGCAGCAGCCCCCATGCACCCGCACCGTAGGTTTCTCATTAATGACGAGGGCCCACGGAGAAGGCAGCAGCCCCGGTGCACCCGCACCGTAGCTATCCCATTAATGACGAGGGCCCATGGTTGAAGGAAGCAGTCCCCGTATACCCACACCGTAGCTATCCCATTAATGAGGATGGGCCGCAGCCCCCGTGCACCCACACCATAGATAGAACCAGGGGTAGCTGCACTGGAACGAGTTAAGTCATTTCAAATCATTCGGACGGATTCTATCAAAAAGACGCGGCAATAAGGTGGTGTGGGACACCATATCAAAGGCAGGCGATAAGTCTAATAATCAGCGGCAGCTGCCGCAAATGTCAACGGGGTTTGGGGAGACGATGGGGGAAACAATAATGAAACAAACACCTTTCTGTCATTTTCGCCGCCTCGCTTCTCTGCTCCTGGTAGTGTCCCAGCATTCACTGGGACACAAGCACAGGCTCCCCAACAATCCTGGTGCTGCTAAACCTAGTATGAAAGCAGCTTCAGCATTGGCCTGAGGGGCTTGGCCTGCTGCTCAGACAATGACCTGGGGTCTGTGCAGTTTCTCCAGCCCAGCTGTTCAACACAGCCGGGCTGGCGACACCTAAGTGCGCATGTGTGCTTGGCCGGTCTAAGACAACCACTTAAACACACATGCGCCCTTAGGGCACTCCACTCTCCCATCCATCCCCCTCCCAGTGTCCCAGCCCCAACCCTCCCTGCACTGCTGGCTGAGCCTGCACATGAAAAAAAAAATGTTTCATCTGCTGGCTCTTAGCCAGTGGGGCGACGCTCCTCCGCAATTGCAGAGGCGCCGATCCTGATAATACTATGAGCACGGATGGAAGCCCTGGGTCCAGCTATCTTACTTGCGTCTTCCGTTTCCCCCACGTAGACTGCAGAGACAAAGGCTCAAGGGCTACTCCCAGAGCAAGATGGGAAGCTGACACCCCCACATTACACAATGCCCTATACCCTGGAACGTCAACCTGTCCTCACTGGTGCAGTTCCTTTGCCCAATAGGGTTCTTGCAATTTTGGGAGACTGAGTAGAAATTATTGCTTTAATAACACATTCACCTTCTAACTACTGCATTGAGTGATGGGAATTGATCAGTCAGTCATCTAAATACAGGTACACCGAGCAATATGAGTGCATAGTAACGCTATATTTTCTTTGTATTGAAACTTAATAAAGACATTTGAACCATAACTACAGGTACAATGTAATGACCTTCCCATGCAGAAGACCCACCAGAGGAGCACTAGCTTGAAGTCAAAGCAGGTATGCGTCGTATTTAAGGGAATACGGCGCATCCCTATGTTGCCCCCTGCGCTGGCACTAAATTTAGCTGCCAGTACCAACGCAGGCATCCTTGCACCATCGTGCAAGGATGTCTGCGTTGAGGGTGTGATCGTTTATGTGTGGGAAGGTGTCCCTTCCTGCACATAAACAATCACTAATGAAGATTTGGCACTCCTGCACTCGCAATGCAGCACACACTTAAGTGCCAAAGTGTAATTTTCAAATGATTGTTTATGTGCAAGAAGGGCCACCTTACTGCACATAAACAATCATTTCTGACATTTTGCTCTTTCTATGCGTGTTGCAGAATGCAGCAAGCATAGAAAAAGCAAAAAATGTGGAATAAAAGCATTCCTCCTCATTGCGCCTGGCTAACACCACCCCTTGGGGTGGGGTTAGATTTTGAGGCTGCCTCAGGTTTACAAGATCTCGTAAATCTGAGTGTAGGAGGCTGGACTGGCTTGTAGTGAGTACCAAGGGGTACTTGCACCTTGCACCAGGCCCAGTTATCCCTTATTAGTGTATAGGGTGTCTAGCAGCTTAGGCTGATAGATAATGGTAGCTTAGCAGAGCAGCTTAGGCTGAACTAGGAGACGTGTGAAGCTACTACAGTACCACTTAGTGTCATATACACAATATCATAAGAAAACACAATACACAGTTATACTAAAAATAAAGGTACTTTATTTTTATGACAATATGCCAAAGTATCTTAGAGTGTACCCTCAGTGAGAGGATAGGAAATATACACAAGATATATATACACAATAGCAAAAATATGCAGTATAGTCTTAGAAAACAGTGCAAACAATGTATAGTTACAATAGGATGCAATGGGGAAACATAGGGATAGGGGCAACACAAACCATATACTCCAAAAGTGGAATGCGAACCACGAATGGACCCCAAACCTATGTGACCTTGTAGAGGGTCGCTGGGACTATTAGAAAATAGTGAGAGTTAGAAAAATAACCCTCCCCAAGACCCTGAAAAGTGAGTGCAAAGTGCACTAAAGTTCCCCTAAGGACAAAGAAGTCGTGATAGGGGAATAATGCAGGAAAGACACAAACCAGCAATGCAACAACTGTGGATTTCCAATCTAGGGTACCTGTGGAACAAGGGGACCAAGTCCAAAAGTCACAAGCAAGTCGGAGATGGGCAAATGCCCAGGAAATGCCAGCTGTGGGTGCAAAGAAGCTTCTACTGGACAGAAGAAGCTGAGGTTTCTGCAGGAACGAAAAGGGCTAGAGACTTCCCCTTTGGTGGACGGATCCCTCTCGCCGTGGAGAGTCGTGCAGAAGTGTTTTCCCGCCGAAAGAACGCCAACAAGCCTTGCTAGCTGCAAATCGTGCGGTTAGCGTTTTTGGACGCTGCTGAGGCCCAGGAGGGACCAGGAGGTCGCAAATTGGACCAGCCGAGAGAGGGGACGTCGAGCAAGACAAGGAGCCCTCTCTGAAGCCGGTAGCACACAGAGAAGTGCCAGAAACAGGCACTACGAGGATGCGTGAAACGGTGCTCGCCGAAGTTGCACAAAGGAGTCCCACGTCGCCGGAGACCAACTTAGAAAGTCGTGCAATGCAGGTTAGAGTGCCGTGGACCCAGGCTTGGCTGTGCACAAAGGATTTCCGCCGGAAGTGCACAGGGGCCGGAGTAGCTGCAAAAGTCGCGGTTCCCAGCAATGCAGCCCAGCGAGGTGAGGCAAGGACTTACCTCCACCAAACTTGGACTGAAGAGTCACTGGACTGTGGGGGTCACTTGGACAGAGTCGCTGGATTCGAGGGACCTCGCTCGTCGTGCTGAGAGGAGACCCAAGGGACCGGTAATGCAGCTTTTTGGTGCCTGCGGTTGCAGGGGGAAGATTCCGTTGACCCACGGGAGATTTCATCGGAGCTTCTGGTGCAGAGAGGAGGCAGACTACCCCCACAGCATGCACAAGCAGGAAAACAGTCGAGAAGGCGGCAGGATCAGCGTTACAGAGTTGCAGTAGTCGTCTTTGCTACTATGTTGCAGGTTTGCAGGCTTCCAGCGCGGTCAGCAGTCGATTCCTTGGCAGAAGGTGAAGAGAGAGATGCAGAGGAACTCGGCTGAGCTCATGCATTCGTTATCTAAAGTTTCCCCAGAGACAGAGACCCTAAATAGCCAGAAAAGAGGGTTTGGCTACCTAGGAGAGAGGATAGGCTACTAACACCTGAAGGAGCCTATCAGCAGGAGTCTCTGATGTCACCTGGTGGCACTGGCCACTCAGAGCAGCCCAGTGTGCCAGCAGCACCTCTGTTTCCAAGATGGCAGAGGTCTGGAGCACACTGGAGGAGCTCTGGACACCTCCCAGGGGAGGTGCAGGTCAGGGGAGTGGTCACTCCCCTTTCCTTTGTCCAGTTTCGCGCCAGAGCAGGGGCTAAGGGGTCCCTGAACCGGTGTAGACTGGCTTATGCAGAATTGGGCACATCTGTGCCCAACAAAGCATTTCCAGAGGCTGGGGGAGGCTACTCCTCCCCTGCCTTCACACCATTTTCCAAAGGGAGAGGGTGTCACACCCTCTCTCAGAGGAAGTTCTTTGTTCTGCCATCCTGGGCCAGGCCTGGCTGGACCCCAGGAGGGCAGATGCCTGTCTGAGGGGTTGGCAGCAGCAGCAGCTGCAGTGAAACCCCAGGAAGGGCAGTTTGGCAGTACCAGGGTCTGTGCTACAGACCACTGGGATCATGGGATTGTGCCAACTATGCCAGGATGGCATAGAGGGGGCAATTCCATGATCATAGACATGTTACATGGCCATATTCGGAGTTACCATTGTGACCTATATGTAGTGCACGCGTGTAATGGTGTCCCCGCACTCACAAAGTTCAGGGAATTGGCTCTGAACAATGTGGGGGCACCTTGGCTAGTGCCAGGGTGCCCTCACACTAAGTAACTTTGCACCTAACCTTTACCAGGTAAAGGTTAGACATATAGGTGACTTATAAGTTACTTAAGTGCAGTGTAAAATGGCTGTGAAATAACGTGGACGTTATTTCACTCAGGCTGCAGTGGCAGGCCTGTGTAAGAATTGTCAGAGCTCCCTATGGGTGGCAAAAGAAATGCTGCAGCCCATAGGGATCTCCTGGAACCCCAATACCCTGGGTACCTCAGTACCATATACTAGGGAATTATAAGGGTGTTCCAGTAAGCCAATGTAAATTGGTAAAAATGGTCACTAGCCTGTTAGTGACAATTTTGAAAGAAATGAGAGAGCATAACCACTGAGGTTCTGATTAGCAGAGCCTCAGTGAGACAGTTAGTCACTACACAGGTAACACATTCAGGCACACTTATGAGCACTGGGGCCCTGGGTTACCAGGGTCCCAGTGACACATACAACTAAAACAACATATATACAGTGAAAAATGGGGGTAACATGCCAGGCAAGATGGTACTTTCCTACACAACCCCCCCCCCAAACGAAGGACAATAAGACTAGCCATGACCTGATGAGTCTTCATTGTCTAAGTGGAAATATCTGGAGAGTCCATCTGCATTGGAGTGGCTACTCCCAGGTCTATGTTCCACTGTATAGTCCATTCCCTGTAGGGATATGGACCACCTCAACAATTTAGGATTTTCACCTTTCATTTGTTTTAGCCAAAGTAGAGGTTTGTGGTCTGTCTGAACAATGAAGTGAGTGCCAAACAGGTATGGCCTCAACTTCTTCAGAGCCCAGACCACAGCAAAGGCCTCCCTCTCAATGGCAGACCAACGCTTTTCTCTAGGGGTCAACCTCCTACTAATAAAAGCAACAGGTTGATCCTGGCCCTCAGAATTAAGTTGTGATAGGACTGCCCCTACTCCTAATTCAGATGCATCAGTTTGGACATAGAATTTTTTAGAGTAACAAGGGCTTTTCAGGACAGGTGCAGAGCACATGGCCTGCTTCAGCTCCTCAAAAGCTTTCTGACAGTTTGCTGTCCATAATACCTTTTTAGGCATTTTCTTGGATGTGAGGTCATTAAGAGGGGCTGCAATGGAGCCATAGTTCTTAATGAACCTCCTGTAATACCCAGTGAGGCCTAGGAAGGCTCTCACCTGAGTCTGAGTGGTAGGGGGAACCCAATCAATAATTGTTTGGATTTTCCCCTGAAGTGGTGCAATCTGTTCCCCACCAACAAGGTGTCCCAGATAAACCACCTTACCCTGCTCTATCTGGCACTTTGAAGCCTTGATAGTGAGGCCTGCCTTTTGCAGGGCCTCCAAAACTTTCCATAGGTGGACCAGGTGATCATTCCAGCTGGAGCTAAAGACAGCTATATCGTCCAAATATGCTGCACTGAAAGCTCCCAGCCCTTGCAGGACTGTGTTCACCAACCTCTGAAAAGTGGCAGGTGCATTTTTCAAACCAAAAGGCATTACAGTAAACTGGTAATGTCCTCCAATGGTTGAAAATGCAGTCTTAGGTTTAGCATCTTCTGCCAATTTGATCTGCCAATACCCTGCAGTCAAATCAAAAGTGCTTAGATACTTGGCAGATGCCAGTGTATCTATGAGCTCATCTGCCCTGGGTATAGGGTGAGCATCAGTTTTGGTTACCAAGTTGAGACCTCTATAGTCTACACAAAACCCCATTTCCTTATTTCCATCTTTGGAATGGGGTTTTGGTACCAGTACCACAGGAGAAGCCCATGGACTGTCAGAGTGCTCAACCACTCCTAGTTCTAACATTTTCTGGACCTCTTGCTTTATGCAGTCCCTGACATGGTCAGGCTGCCTATAGATCTTACTTTTGACAGGTAAACTGTCTCCAGTATCTATAGTGTGCTCACACCAAGAAGTGGTACCTGGCACAGTAGAGAAGAGTTCAGAGAATTGATCTAGGAGATTTATGCAATTATCTTTCTGCTCAGCAGTAAGACAATCAGCCAAAACTACACCTTCCACAAGAGCATCTTGTTCTGTGGAAGAGAAGAGATCAGGTAGAGGATCACTGTCTTCTTCCTGTCCCTCATCAGTTGCCATGAGCAGGGTGAGATCAGCCCTGTCATAGTAGGGTTTCAGGCGGTTGACATGGAGCACCCTAAGGGGACTCCTGGCAGTGCCTAAGTCAACTAAATAGGTGACTTCTCCCTTCTTTTCAACAATTGTGTGGGGACCACTCCATTTATCTTGGAGTGCTCTTGGGGCCACAGGCTCCAAGACCCACACTTTCTGCCCTGGTTGGTACTGAACCAAAACAGCCTTCTGATCATGCCATTGCTTCTGGAGCTCTTGGCTGGCCTGAAGGTTTTTACTGGCCTTTTTCATGTACTCAGCCATCCTTGATCTGAGGCCAAGTACATAATCCACAATATCCTGCTTAGGAGCTTTTAAAGGTTGTTCCCAACCCTCCTTTACAAGTGTGAGTAGACCCCTAACAGGGTGTCCAAAAAGAAGTTCAAAGGGGCTGAAGCCCACTCCTTTCTGGGGTACCTCCCTGTAGGCAAAAAGGAGGCATGGTAGAAGGATATCCCATCTCCTGCGGAGTTTTTCAGGGAGACCCATAATCATGCCTTTGAGAGTTTTATTAAATCTCTCCACCAGTCCATTTGTTTGTGGATGATAGGGTGTTGTGAACTTGTACGTTACACCACACTCCTTCCACATGGCCTTTAAGTATGCAGACATGAAATTGCTTCCCCTGTCTGATACTACTTCCTTTGGGAAGCCCACCCTGGAAAATATTCCCAGGAGGGCCTTTGCCACTGCAGGAGCTGTAGTGGTCCTTAAAGGAATAGCTTCAGGATATCTTGTGGCATGGTCCACTACCACCAAGATAAATCTATTGCCTGAAGCAGTAGGAGGGTCAAGGGGGCCAACTATGTCAACCCCTACCCTTTCAAAGGGAACCCCAACCACAGGCAGTGGAATAAGGGGTGCCTTTGGGGTGCCACCTGTCTTGCCACTGGCTTGACAGGTTTCACAGGACTTACAAAATTCCTTTGTGTCCTCAGACATCCTAGGCCAATGAAACAATGGAACCAATCTGTCCCAAGTTTTCATTTGACCCAGGTGCCCAGCTAGGGGAATGTCATGTGCCAGTGTTAGGAGGAACTTTCTGTACTCCTGAGGAATCACTAATCTCCTGGCAGCTCCAGGTTTAGGATCCCTATGCTCAGTGTACAAGAGGTTGTCCTCCCAGTAAACTCTGTGAGAGTCACTGACATCCCCATTAGCCTGTTTGACAGCTTGCTGTCTGAGACCCTCTAATGTGGGACAGGTTTGCTGTGCCACACTCAGCTCCTCTCTGGCAGGCCCCCCTTCACCCAAAAGCTCAGCAGTGTCTGCTTCCAGCTCCTCTGGTGTAGGTTCTGCACAGGGAGGGAATTATTCTTCCTCAGAAGTTGAATCCACTGTAGAGGGAGGGATAGTAGGAAGTGGTTTGCTTCTACTAGCCCTAGCTTTAGGGAGCACTTGGTCCATTGTTCCAGGATCCAAGCTTCCCTGTCCTTTTTGCTTTTTGGCCTGAGCCCTTGTCAAAGCAAAAATATGCCCTGGGATGCCCAGCATTGCTGCATGGGCCTCCAACTCCACATCTGACCAAGCTGATGTCTCCAAATCATTCCCTAATAGACAGTCTACAGGTAAATCTGAAGCTACCACAACTTTCTTTGGACCAGTAACCACCCCCCAGTTGAGATTAACAACAGCCATGGGGTGGCTAAGTGTGTTGTTGTGAGCATCGGTTACTTGGTACTGGTGACCAAGTAGGTGTTGTTCAGGGTGGACCAGTTTCTCTATGACCATAGTCACACTGGCACCAGTGTCCCTGTAGGCCTGAACCTCAACACCATTTATTAGGGGTAGCTGCTTGTACTTATCCATATTAAGGGGACAAGCAACTAAGGTGGCTAAATCAATAGCCCCCTCAGAGACTAACACAGCCTCTGTGGCCTCCCTAACAAGGCTAACCCCAACTAAGTTACCAATAGTGAGCCCAGCTACTCCCTTGGATTGGCTATTAGTAGGTTTGCTCCCACCACCACTGCTATTAGTAGGGACACTAGGTGTAGCAGTAGGGGTTGTAGTGGTAGGAGGCTTGGTGCCTTTCTTTGGACAACTGGGATCTGTTGTCCAATGGCCTTTTATTTTACATAAATAGCACCATGGTTTCTTTTCCTTGTTCTGATTAAAAGAGGATTTGGGCCCACCACCCCCACCAGAGTGTTTTTGTGGGCCTGATGAAGACTCATTTTTAGATTTGTCCCCACCCTTGTCAGAAGACTTACCATCCTTCTTTTTGTTGCCATCTTTGTCACCCCCTGTATGAACTTTTCTGTTCACTCTTGTTCTGACCCATTTGTCTGCCTTCTTTCCCAATTCTTGGGGAGAGGTCAGATCAGAGTCCACCAAGTACTGGTGCAACAAATCAGACACACAATTATTAAGAATATGCTCTCTCAGGATCAAGTTATACAGGCTTTCAAAGTCAGTAACCTTACTGCCATGTAACCACCCCTCCAAGGCCTTCACTGAATGTCAATGAAATCAACCCAGTCTTGTGAAGACTCCTTTTTGGTCTCTCTGAACTTTATCCTGTACTGTTCAGTGGTTAAGCCATAACCATCCAGGAGTGCATTCTTAAGAACTGTAAAATTATTGGCATCATTTTCTTTCACAGTAAGGAGCCTATCCCTACCTTTTCCACTAAATGATAGCCATAGGATAGCAGCCCACTGCCTTTGAGGGACATCCTGTACAACACAGGCCCTCTCAAGTGCAGCAAACCACTTGTTAATGTCATCCCCCTCCTTATAAGGGGGAACTATCTTGTGCAGATTCCTGGAATCATGCTCTTTTACAGGATGACTATGGGGAATACTGCTGCTGCCACCATGGGTTTCTAAACCCAGTTTCTGTCTCTCCTTCTCTACTTCTAAAGTCTGTCTATCCAAATCCAGCTGTTGCTTCTTGAGCTTCAGTCTGGTTTGTTCCACTCTCAATCTATTGAGCTCCCTTTCTAACAATCTGTCATCAGGGTGGGTGGGAGGGACATGCCTTGAAACAGAAGTATGGTGAGAATGGACAGAAGGAGACCTGTCCCTTACAGAAGCCACCCTAACAGCTTGGCTAACAGAAACATCACTACCAGTATGGTGAGAATAAATGCTTTTGCTATGATGTGAGACAACACTATTTATATGGTGTGGCTCATCATCATTACCAACTATGCTAGACTGTCTAGTAATGGGCAGGCTAGGAACTTTCTTTCCTGAATCTTTTCCTGGGGGAGTCCCTGGATCAGATTGAGAACCATTAGCTACTTTTTCTACAGATGGGGCACTTATGGCCTTATCCTGTACTCTAAGCATGTTAATTAACAGTTCTAAGGAAGGATTCTTCCCTACACTCAAACCTCTCTCTATGCAGAGATTCCTTGCTCCTTTCCAGCTAAGGTGATCATATGCAAGTTTGGACAGATCAACATTTTGGCCTGTGCCAGACATTTTTTAGAGAGAGTTAAAGTGATAGTAAAAGATAAAAAGTTTGTCAGAGTTTTTAGAAAGACAGAGAAAAAAAACTTTTTAAACTTTTTAGAACTTTTTAGAAAGTTAGAAGTACTTTTCAGCACTTAGAAAAGAGTGAAAAGAGGAAATGCAAAACTTTTTGGCTATGTGTATATACACTGACCTTGTTTTGTATATTTTTCTCTTATGAAAAGTACAATGACAAGTGTGGTAAGTAGTCTCAAAGCACTTATCCCACCGCTGCACAACCAATGTAGGAGGCTGGACTGGCTTGTAGTGAGTACCAAGGGGTACTTGCACCTTGCACCAGGCCCAGTTATCCCTTATTAGTGTATAGGGTGTCTAGCAGCTTAGGCTGATAGATAATGGTAGCTTAGCAGAGCAGCTTAGGCTGAACTAGGAGACGTGTGAAGCTACTACAGTACCACTTAGTGTCATATACACAATATCATAAGAAAACACAATACACAGTTATACTAAAAATAAAGGTACTTTATTTTTATGACAATATGCCAAAGTATCTTAGAGTGTACCCTCAGTGAGAGGATAGGAAATATACACAAGATATATATACACAATAGCAAAAATATGCAGTATAGTCTTAGAAAACAGTGCAAACAATGTATAGTTACAATAGGATGCAATGGGGAAACATAGGGATAGGGGCAACACAAACCATATACTCCAAAAGTGGAATGCGAACCACGAATGGACCCCAAACCTATGTGACCTTGTAGAGGGTCGCTGGGACTATTAGAAAATAGTGAGAGTTAGAAAAATAACCCTCCCCAAGACCCTGAAAAGTGAGTGCAAAGTGCACTAAAGTTCCCCTAAGGACAAAGAAGTCGTGTTAGAGGAATAATGCAGGAAAGACACAAACCAGCAATGCAACAACTGTGGATTTCCAATCTAGGGTACCTGTGGAACAAGGGGACCAAGTCCAAAAGTCACAAGCAAGTCGGAGATGGGCAAATGCCCAGGAAATGCCAGCTGTGGGTGCAAAGAAGCTTCTACTGGACAGAAGAAGCTATGGTTTCTGCAGGAACGAAAAGGGCTAGAGACTTCCCCTTTGGTGGACGGATCCCTCTCGCCGTGGAGAGTCGTGCAGAAGTGTTTTCCTGCCGAAAGAACGCCAACAAGCCTTGCTAGCTGCAAATCATGCGGTTAGCGTTTTTGGACGCTGCTGAGGCCCAGGAGGGACCAGGAGGTCGCCAATTAAACCAGCCGAGAGAGGGGACGTCGAGCAAGACAAGGAGCCCTCTCTAAAGCCGGTAGCACCCAGAGAAGTGCCAGAAACAGGCACTACGAGGATGCGTGAAACGGTGCTCGCCGAAGTTGCACAAAGGAGTCCCACGTCGCCGGAGACCAACTTAGAAAGTCGTGCAATGCAGGTTAGAGTGCCGTGGACCCAGGCTTGGCTGTGCACAAAGGATTTCCGCCGGAAGTGCACAGGGGCCGGAGTAGCTGCAAAAGTCGCAGTTCCCAGCAATGCAGCCCAGCGAGGTGAGGCAAGGACTTACCTCCACCAAACTTGGACTGAAGAGTCACTGGACTGTGGGGGTCACTTGGACAGAGTCGCTGGATTCGAGGGACCTCGCTCGTCGTGCTGAGAGGAGACCCAAGGGACCGGTAATGCAGCTTTTTGGTGCCTGCAGTTGCAGGGGGAAGATTCCGTCGACCCACGGGAGATTTCTTCGGAGCTTCTGGTGCAGAGAGGAGGCAGACTACCCCCACAGCATGCACAAGCAGGAAAACAGTCGAGAAGGCGGCAGGATCAGCGTTACAGAGTTGCAGTAGTCGTCTTTGCTACTATGTTGCAGGTTTGCAGGCTTCCAGCGCGGTCAGCAGTCGATTCCTTGGCAGAAGGTGAAGAGAGAGATGCAGAGGAACTCGGCTGAGCTCATGCATTCGTTATCTAAAGTTTCCCCAGAGACAGAGACCCTAAATAGCCAGAAAAGAGGGTTTGGCTACCTAGGAGAGAGGATAGGCTACTAACACCTGAAGGAGCCTATCAGCAGGAGTCTCTGACGTCACCTGGTGGCACTGGCCACTCAGAGCAGCCCAGTGTGCCAGCAGCACCTCTGTTTCCAAGATGGCAGAGGTCTGGAGCACACTGGAGGAGCTCTGGACACCTCCCAGGGGAGGTGCAGGTCAGGGGAGTGGTCACTCCCCTTTCCTTTGTCCAGTTTCGCGCCAGAGCAGGGGCTAAGGGGTCCCTGAACCGGTGTAGACTGGCTTATGCAGAATTGGGCACATCTGTGCCCAACAAAGCATTTCCAGAGGCTGGGGGAGGCTACTCCTCCCCTGCCTTCACACCATTTTCCAAAGGGAGAGGGTGTCACACCCTCTCTCAGAGGAAGTTCTTTGTTCTGCCATCCTGGGCCAGGCCTGGCTGGACCCCAGGAGGGCAGATGCCTGTCTGAGGGGTTGGCAGCAGCAGCAGCTGCAGTGAAACCCCAGGAAGGGCAGTTTGGCAGTACCAGGGTCTGTGCTACAGACCACTGGGATCATGGGATTGTGCCAACTATGCCAGGATGGCATAGAGGGGGCAATTCCATGATCATAGACATGTTACATGGCCATATTCGGAGTTACCATTGTGAAGCTACATCTAGGTAGTGACCTATATGTAGTGCACGCGTGTAATGGTGTCCCCGCACTCACAAAGTTCAGGGAATTGGCTCTGAACAATGTGGGGGCACCTTGGCTAGTGCCAGGGTGCCCTCACACTAAGTAACTTTGCACCTAACCTTTACCAGGTAAAGGTTAGACATATAGGTGACTTATAAGTTACTTACGTGCAGTGTAAAATGGCTGTGAAATAACGTGGACGTTATTTCACTCAGGCTGCAGTGGCAGGCCTGTGTAAGAATTGTCAGAGCTCCCTATGGGTGGCAAAAGAAATGCTGCAGCCCATAGGGATCTCCTGGAACTCCAATACCCTGGGTACCTCAGTACCATATACTAGGGAATTATAAGGGTGTTCCAGTAAGCCAATGTAAATTGGTAAAAATGGTCACTAGCCTGTTAGTGACAATTTTGAAAGAAATGAGAGAGCATAACCACTGAGGTTCTGATTAGCAGAGCCTCAGTTAGACAGTTAGTCACTACACAGGTAACACATTCAGGCACACTTATGAGCACTGGGGCCCTGGGTTACCAGGGTCCCAGTGACACATACAACTAAAACAACATATATACAGTGAAAAATGGGGGTAACATGCCAGGCAAGATGGTACTTTCCTACACTGAGGCAGCGTCAAAATGCAATGGGTGTTGCTGTGGCACGCCCACAGCAACACCCATTGCACGCCTCTCTGACGCAGATAACTGCATTGGAGAGGCCCATAGTTACATGGAGGCGTAATGCCACAAAACGTGGCGCTACACCTTCTTGTAAATGTGGAGCAGAGGCTAGCGCCACGTAAAGTGACGCTCCAGTGGTGCTAGGGGCTCTTAAATATGCCCCTCAATCTTTTCAAATCCAGAATCTATCGGAACCCGCCTCATGCTTTTTGCACCATAAAGATTATGAAGTAGAATTGACAGCCTCATTTACTCCCAGTGACACGACATTCAGTGGTCTTTTGTAATGAATCCCTGGCTGAAGAGCACCAGTTTTTTCCAGCGACGCTGGCCATTGGGTTAGCAATATTTCTAACTCTATAGAGAAGAAACTAATTCTAGATGATACCCATTGGTAATGTTAACAAGCACTCATGGATCTGTAACCGACTGTACCCAGGAAATTTTTAACAGGCGAAAACAACTTACTCCTCTCCGTGCCCCTGGGCACCCCCACTGGTCTTTTGTGGGAGTGGAAAGGCCAACAAATCAGGATTGCTGTTCCTTCAGAAGAAGTGAGAATATAGGGTTTTCCTTCTGCTCTGGAGTATTTCTGGAATTTGCCATAGGAGCGAAAAGATGAAGGCCTCTCCCGATGAGGTGTCCCAGGACAGGGACAGCAGTCCACTGTCTATCATGAGGGCACACTTGGCGCAACTCTTCAGGTCGCAGGGCAGACCCTGGGACTCACACTGTCAAGGATAGGCCTAGACCTCTGTGAATGCATCTGATTAACATGATACCAGGACCAAAATAAACGTTAACGTACCAGTTTCACATGTGGTGGGGCACCCAGAGTAGGGGAATATTCCCATATACCTTACAGAGTACATACCCACCCCAACAGATGCTCATCCTAGTTCAGACTACCAGAACCTTACTCCATCGTTGGAGGTGTCGGATTGGCAAAACCAGTGAAAAAGCCCCTGATTTTCTTCCATTGATGTGCTCAACTGTGAAGTCTAGTTCTTATCACGAGATGTTTGAGGCATCATTCTGTACAATGAAGGGCTGCCCACCTCAAGGATTAATAATACTCATTTATCAGAGTGACCCCCAAAGTCACTAAATTAACCTGAGCTTAACCACTTCATAGCTATGGCACAGCGTAGACAGGCTTAACTAACGACAACGCGTAAAGGTGTTATTCAGTACCAAATGCAGTAATAATGTCAAAACCCCAAACAATAAAAACCCCAAACTGAGAAAAAAAAGTTAAATGTAATAAACAAAATGGCACTAAAATGAAAACATGCAATAAGGGGATATGAAGATAAATGTTTTTAAAGTTTTAACTATGAATAGCAGTAATCACCAATGATTATTTATTCCTGTGGTACACTGGGACCTATACAGAATTTTGGTCCAAATGTAAAGGAGTGCGGGTAGGCTACAGCAATTGAGCTTGTGTCACTGTATCTGTACAGGAGGTCAGACAATTCACTCCTAGAGTCCACTTCTTTGTACAAGAGGGAGCAGGTTCAGTCTTTCAGGTCACAGACAGCAGGCCCAGTCCTCTTCTGACCTTCCACAGGTCCACCATGACCATGTTCAAAAGAGGGTGTCTTCAATGCCACATTTATGGCTGGTACCAGCTAGTGGGTGGGGGTAAGTCCTGACTCTTTCCTAACCAATAAGATGAAAGTTTCCAGGGGCAACCTATCCCACTTTTTCAGCCATTCCTGTTTGCTCAAATGTTAACAATCTGACAGTTCCCTTTGCTTCTATAATCCAAGATAGGGAACCCTTCTTTCCTTGTGCAGAGCCCTTGTGTCCACCCAGAGGTGTGGCCAAGGAAATGACCAGTCGCCTCCTCTGTGGTCATTCAAATCTGGTCCTGGAGTAGCTTCCTTCCCACTTGGCTTAGAGCAAACCTGACCGATGGGGAGAAATGGCTGTCCCTAGTTCTATCCTTACATTTCCCTGTGATAGGGAAGGCCCTCTACAAGTTGATGAAGTTCCTGGGTCCACCCTAACTGATCTTTCTGAAAGGAGAAGAAAAGCTGTTCTGTGAGCAGTTTTTACACCACATTAAGGCCAAGTACAGACTGGGCAGCTGCTATTAGGCTAATGCAAATTAGCCTCCAACAGCATCAGTAAAGAAAAAATGTAACTTTCTAAATGTTACTTTTCCTAAATATGCATTAAAAATGTGACTTCACCAATGAGTTGGCCTTTTAATAAATATGTAAACTTGTCTCAGAATTACTAGTTTTGCTGTTTCCTGTCAAAAGTTCAGGTTTATTCTCTAGGATCCAGCTACAGCCCTGCCAGTGAATATAGCTTTTGGGGGCTAGTCACTGGAGGAACATGCCATCTTTAAATTCACACATGTTTCACTTTTATATATCAGGCATCCTACCTTGTGGGCCACCAGGTGCACTTAGGGGTGACATTATTATTTAAAAGCAGTGTTTACTGCCTGTCAAAAAGGGTTGTTTTGACAGGTTTGACTGCAGGTTTTTAGGCTGCAATCAAGCTATACACAGTAGGACTGAAGACATGTTGCACATCTTTTCTTTTGACAACTACTACAAAAGTGATTGTGCTCCTATAAATCAACACAATGCATTCACTTTGTTCAAGGATTTCAGATCATTTGGGCATTTGCAGAGGTAAAGCTTCAATTGGGGTTACTCTTAACCCTTCTAAAATCCCCCTCCTGCCTTTGGCTCCACATAAATTCTTTTCATTTCCTCAACAGCTCTCTCAGGAATTCTGCCTTTCCCAAACAGTTCTCCAAAAACTTTGAAGAGTATTCGATCACCCCATAAAGGATGATAGAAGATCTTTTCCATGGGCAGTGGTGTTAATCTTTTTAATTTTACCAGGTCTTTTTTGGGCTTGATGCCTTGGCCAGAAATGGTGTGTCCATGATACCCAATTTCTTCTAATAAGAATTGCCAGTTGTCTTCATGTACAGTAAGACCAGTGCCTCGCCCTGAGTGCCGAGATTCTGCCCCGAGTGTGGAGATTCCACCTAGATTGTGGACTTAAAAATACTACTCGTAACTTACCTTTGTGGATAACGAAAGTCTTAAACTTAAACTTTTGGTTAAAACTTAGACCAAAAGTCTCACTTTACCTTTGTGAATCAGGCCCATTGACTTCAAAGCATGTAGACTTCTTAGAAATGTGGTTAATGGCCACAGTTCAGCCGGGCCTGCCTTTTGTTTACAGATCCTCCTGCCAATTGATAAATGTGTTTGGAACCCCAGCAGAGTGAAACCTTGCAGGAGACACTCTGATTGGAAATTGTGTCATACATTTTACGTTGTTTTATTACATGCTGTTTTACAACCATGATCTGTACACCACAGACCTTGTGGGCCAAGAACACTTTCAGCCATGCACACTGAAAGCAAGTTAATGCTCCATGTCAGAGATGGCTTCACGGAAGATAAAAAGCTTTAGCTTTGAGTAGGGCCAGGTGGAAATTTTAATTGGAGGAATTTGGTGACTCCCCCCACGTTACTCTTTTAGCACCAAATGCTGAGAATCGTCGCATGGTGGAATTTTGTCAATGTTTGAGCAATTTGATGACAAGGGGAACAATGTGAGGATCCAGCAAGTGAGTGTGAGTTAAATTTGGCATCCCCTACTACAATTTTGTGTCACTAGGAAGCCTCCTGCTGCAATTTTCTAACACGAGCATTCATAGTTACAGGACTGCTTCTCGAGTAGATTTTCTACTCGAGCTGTAGCAAAATCATCTCAAATGGCTGCATGCTCTTGCACACCATGTGTTGCCGTTTGTGCTGATTTTTCAGTGCAGAACGCGCTACAGGTGCTAAATCACATTGCGAGCAGTGCAACATGCATTTTATCAGTCCATTGGCAAAGCTTTGCCGGAATCTCACAAAGTTTTTGTGCAACTCAACAGACATCCATGGGGTGAAATTCTGAGAGTTACGCCCACCCCTACCTTTGACCTTGAAGGAGCATCCTGAAACAAGCATTGGCAAAGCCAGTAGCTCTTGCCTTCGAAAGCTATTGGATTTATCAATGCTTTAAGCAGTGCTGCACAGCAGTTCATTGGTGTTCCAACCACATTTATCAATGGGCGAGAGGGTGTGTCAACAAAAAACAGGCCCAGCTTACTGCTTATTTAGTTTTTCTTTTTTAAAGAAAGTGACCACATCCAAATGCAAACTCACCAAAGTTTTTTTGACTTTTAGCTTTATAGGTATTTGAGAGTGTTTCTATATGGCAGTCCTAGAAAGCTCTGTGGCTCATACCCCCAGCCCTGGGTCATGCCCTAAAAATTCATCAGAAGTGGGAGGACCTTTACTGAAGCACCTATAGAGTGCCAAAGTTTTACAAAGCATAAATTAAAAAGATAAATGCAATTTATACCCTTGAGCAAGTTCATGTATATTTGCATCTAGGTGACTTGCGCAATGTATGCACCGCATAACTACCTGACTGATATTTGCATAACATCTTTACCTACTGACATTTTTCGAACTTGTTGTAAACAGTGCATCACAAGCTTATGCAAAGGTGGCAGAATTCCTTATCTCAAATTTCATCTTTCTATTTTTTTTTCCGCCAGTCACGTTCATGCGTCGTATTGATACTGTATGGATTCATATACTACGACTCACTTTCTGCACAACGTATGCTTTGTCCATTCTGAGCGCGAGTTCCAAGATGTTTGTGAATGCCGTGAAACCTGCAACTTGCATACATACCATAGCACACCATACCAAGCCATACCATAGCATACCATACCATATCATACCTTGCCATACCATACCCGACCATACCATACCAACCACACCATGGCATAGCATACCATACCAAACCAAGCCATGCCATAGCATGCCATACCAGACCATACCATAGCACACCATACCAAGCCATACCATAGCATAGCATACCATATCATACTTTGCCATACCATACCAGACCATACCATAGAATACCATACCTACCACACCATGGCATAGCATACCATACCATACCAAACCATGCCATGCCATAGCATGCCATACCAGACCATACCATAGCACACCATACCAAGCCATACCATAGCATAGTATACCATATCATACCTTGCCATACCATACCAGACCATTCCATAGAATACCATACCTACCACACCATGGCATAGCATACCATACCATACCAAACCATGCCATGCCATAGCATGCCATACCAGACCATACCATAGCACACCATACCAAGCCATACCATAGCATACCATACCATATCATACCTTGCCATACCATACCAGACCATACCATAGAATACCATACCTACCACACCATGGCATAGCATAGCATACCATACCAAACCATGCCATGCCATAGCATGCCATACCAGACCATACCATAGCACACCATACCAAGCCATACCATAGCATACCATACCATATCATACCTTGCCATACCATACCAGACCATACCATAGAATACCATACCTACCACACCATGGCATAGCATACCATACCATACCAAACCATGCCATGCCATAGCATGCCATACCAGACCATACCATAGCACACCATACCAAGCCATACCATAGCATACCATACCATATCATACCTTGCAATACCATACCAGACCATACCATAGAATACCATACCTACCACACCATGGCATAGCATACCATACCATACCATACCAAACCATGCCATGCCATAGCATGCCATACCAGACCATACCATAGCACACCATACCAAGCCATACCATAGCATAGCATACCATATCATACCTTGCCATACCATGCCAGACCATACCATACCAACCACACCATGGCATAGCATACCATACCAAACCATGCCATGCCATAGCATGCCATACCAGACCATACCATAGCACACCATACCAAGCCATACCATAGCATAGCATACCATATCATACCTTGCCATACCATACCAGACCATACCAGACCAGACCATACCATAGAATACCATACCTACCACACCATGGCATAGCATACCATACCATACCATACCAAACCATGCCATGCCATAGCATGCCATACCAGACCATACCATAGCACACCATACCAAGCCATACCATAGCATACCATATCATACCTTGCCATACCATACCAGGCCATACCATAGAATACCATACCTACCAAACCATGGCATAGCATACCACACCATACCATACCAAACCATGCAATGCCATTGCATGCCATACCAGACCATACCATAGCACACCATACCATAGCATACCATACCATATCATACCTTGCCATACCATACCAGACCATACCATAGAATACCATACCTGCCACACCATGGCATAGCATACCATACCAAACCATGCCATGCCATAGCATGCCATACCAGACCATACCATAGCACACCATACCAAGCCATACCATAGCATACCATACCATATCATACCTTGCCATACCATACCAGACCATACCATAGAATACCATACCTACCACACCATGGCATAGCATACCATACCATACCAAACCATGCCATGCCATAGCATGCAATACCAGACCATACCATAGCACACCATACCAAGCCATACCATAGCATACCATACCATATCATACCTTGCCATACCATACCAGACCATACCATAGAATACCATACCTGCCACACCATGGCATAGCATACCTGTAGGAGGCTGGACTGGCTTGTAGTGAGTACCTAGGGGTACTTACACCTTGCACCAGGCCCAGTTATCCCTTATTAGTGTATAGGGTGTCTAGCAGCATAGGCTGATAGATAATGGTAGCTTAGCAGAGCAGCTTAGGCTGAACTAGGAGACGAGTGAAGCTCCTACAGTACCACTTAGTGTCAT
Source organism: Pleurodeles waltl (assembly GCF_031143425.1). Taxonomy (NCBI): domain Eukaryota; kingdom Metazoa; phylum Chordata; class Amphibia; order Caudata; family Salamandridae; genus Pleurodeles; species Pleurodeles waltl. The sequence goes on from NC_090438.1 coordinate 41,983,170, forward strand.
ATGCACAAGATCATAAGAAAACACAATACACAGATATACTAAAAATAAAGGTACTTTATTTTTATGACAATATGCCAAAAGTATCTCAGTGAGTACCCTCAGTATGAGGATAGCAAATATACACAAGATATATGTACACAATACCAAAATATGCAGTAATAGTATTAGAAAACAGTGCAAACAATGTATAGTTACAATAGGATGCAATGGAGACACATAGGGATAGGGGCAACACAAACCATATACTCCAAAAGTGGAATGCGAACCACAAATGGACCCCAAACCTATGTGACCTTGTAGAGGGTCGCTGAGACTATTAGAAAATAGTAAGGGTTAGAAAAATAGCCCACCCCAAGACCCTGAAAAGTGAGTGCAAAGTGCACTAAAGTTCCCCAAAGGACATAGAAGTCGTGATAGGGGAATTCTGCAGGAAAGACACAAACCAACAATGCAACAACGATGGATTTCCAGTCGAGGGTACCTGTGGAACAAGGGGACCAAGTCCAAAAGTCACAAGCAAGTCGGAGATGGGCAGATGCCCAGGAAATGCCAGCTGTGGGTGCAAAGGAGCTGCTACTGGACAGTAGAAGCGTAGGTTTCTGCAAAAACGACAAGGGCTAGAGACTTCCCCTTTGGAGGACGGATCCCTCACGCCGTGGAGAGTCGTGCAGAAGTGTTTTCCCGCCGAAAGACCGCCAACAAGCCTTGCTAGCTGCAAATCGTGCAGTTAGCGTTTTTGGATGCTGCTGTTGCCCAGGAGGGACCAGGATGTCGCAAATTGCGTCAGGAGACAGAGGGGACGTCGAGCAAGACAAGGAGCCCTCTCAGCAGCAGGTAGCACCCGGAGAAGTGCCAGAGACAGGCACTACGAGGATGCGTGAAACGGTGCTCACCCGAAGTTACACAAAGGAGTCCCACGTCGCCGGAGACCAACTTAGAAAGTCGTGCAATGCAGGTTAGAGTGCCGTGGACGCAGGCTTGGCTGTGCACAAAGGATTGCCGCCGGAAGTGCACAGAGGCCGGAGTAGCTGCAAAAGTCGCAGTTCCCAGCAATGCGGTCTGGCGTGGGGAGGCAAGGACTTACCTCCACCAAACTTGGACTGAAGAGTCACTGGACTGTGGGGGTCACTTGGACACAGTTGCTGGATTCGAGGGACCTCGCTCGTCGTGCTGAGAGGAGACCCAAGAGACCGGTGATGCAGTTCTTTGGTGCCTGCGGTTGCAGGGGGAAGATTCCGTCGACCCACGGGAGATTTCTTCGGAGCTTCTAGTGCAGAGAGGAGGCAGACTACCCCCACAGCATGCACCACCAGGAAAACAGTCGAGAAGGCGGCAGGATCAGCGTTACAGAGTTGCAGTAGTCGTCTTAGCTACTTTGTTGCAGTTTTGCAGGCTTCCAGCGCGGTCAGCAGTCGATTCCTTGGCAGAAGGTGAAGAGAGAGATGCAGAGGAACTCGGATGAGCTCTTGCATTCGTTATCTAAGGAATCCCAAGAGACAGAGACCCTAAATAGCCAGAAAAGAGGGTTTGGCTACCTAGGAGAGAGGATAGGCTAGCAACACCTGAAGGAGCCTATCAGGAGGAGTCTCTGACGTCACCTGATGGCACTGGCCACTCAGAGCAGTCCAGTGTGCCAGCAGCACCTCTGTTTCCAAGATGGCAGAGGTCTGGAGCACACTGGAGGAGCTCTGGGCACCTCCCAGGGGAGGTACAGGTCAGGGGAGTGGTCACTCCCCTTTCCTTTGTCCAGTTTCGCGCCAGAGCAGGGCTAAGGGGTCCCTGAACCGGTGTAGACTGGCTTATGCAGAAATGGGCACCAAATGTGCCCATGAAAGCATTTCCAGAGGCTGGGGGAGGCTACTCCTCCCCTGCCTTCACACCATTTTCCAAAGGGAGAGGGTGTAACACCCTCTCTCAGAGGAAGTCCTTTGTTCTGCCATCCTGGGCCAGGCCTGGCTGGACCCCAGGAGGGCAGACGCCTGTCTGAGGGGTTGGCAGCAGCTGCAGTGAAACCCCGGGAAAGGCAGTTTGGCAGTACCAGGGTCTGTGCTACAGACCACTGGGATCATGGGATTGTGCCAACTATGCCAGGCTGGTATAGAGGGGGCAATTCCATGATCATAGACATATTACATGGCCATATTCGGAGTTACCATTGTGAAGCTACATATAGGTAGTGACCTATATGTAGTGCACGCGTGTAATGGTGTCCCCGCACTCACAAAGTCCGGGGAATTGGCCCTGAACAATGTGGGGGCACCTTGGCTAGTGCCAGGGTGCCCTCACACTAAGTAACTTAGCACCCAACCTTTACCAGGTAAAGGTTAGACATATAGGTGACTTATAACTTACTTAAGTGCAGTGTAAAATGGCTGTGAAATAACGTGGACGTTATTTCACTCAGGCTGCAGTGGCAGGCCTGTGTAAGAATTGTCAGAGCTCCCTATGGGTGGCAAAAGAAATGCTGCAGCCCATAGGGATCTCCTGGAACCCCAATACCCTGGGTACCTCAGTACCATATACTAGGGAATTATAAGGGTGTTCCAGTAAGTGAATGTAAATTGGTAAAATTGGTCACTAGCCTGTTAGTGACAATTTGTAAAGAGAGAGCATAACCACTGAGGTTCTGGTTAGCAGAGCCTCAGTGAGACAGTTAGGCATCACACAGGGAACACATACCTATAGGTCACAAACTTATGAGCACTGGGGTCCTGACTAGCAGGGTCCCAGTGACACATAACAAACATACTGAAAACATAGGGTTTTCACTATGAGCACTGGGCCCTGGCAAGCAGGATACCAGTGAGACAGTGAAAACACCCTGACATACACTCACAAACAGGCCCAAAGTTGGGGTAACAAGGCTAGAAAGAGGCTACTTTCTCACAATACCATACCATACCAAACCAAACCATGCCATGCCATAGCATGCCATACCAGACCATACCATAGCACACCATACCAAGCCATACCATAGCATAGCATACCATATCATACCTTGCCATACCATACCAGACCATACCATAGAATACCATACCTACCACACCATGGCATAGCATACCATACCAAACCATGCCATGCCGTAGCATGCCATACCAGACCATACCATAGCATACCATAGCACACCATACCAAGCCATACCATAGCATAGCATACCATATCATACCTTGCCATACCAGACCATACCATAGAATACCATACCTACCACACCATGGCATAGCATACCATACCATACCAAACCATGCCATGCCATAGCATGCCATACCAGACCATACCATAGCACACCATACCAAGCCATAACATAGCATAGCATACCATATCATACCTTGCCATACCATACCAGACCATACCATAGAATACCATACCTACCACACCATGGCATAGCATACTATACCATACCAAACCATGCCATGCCATAGCATGCCATACCAGACCATACCATAGCACACCATACCAAGCCATACCATAGCATACCATAGCATACCTTTCCATACCATACCAGACCATACCATAGAATACCATACCTACCACACCATGGCATAGCATACCATACCATACCATACCATACCAAACCATACCGTGCCATGCCATGCCATAGCATGCCATACCAGACCATACCATAGCACACCATACCAAGCCATATCATAGCATACCATACCATATCATACCTTGCCATACCATACCAGACCATACCATAGAATCCCATACCTACCACACCATGGCATAGCATACCATACCATACCATACCAAACCATGCCATGCCATAGCATGCCATACCAGACCATACCATAGCACACCATACCAAGCCATACCATAGCATAGCATACCATACCATATCATACCTTGCCATACCATACCAGACCATACCATAGAATACCATACCTACCACACCATGGCATAGCATACCATACCATACCAAACCATGCCATGCCATTGCATGCCATACCAGACAATACCATAGCACACCATACCAAGCCATACCATAGCAGACCATACCATATCATACCTTGCCATATCATACCAGACCATACCATAGAATACCATACCTACCACACCATGGCATAGCATACCATACCATACCATACCAAACCATGCCATGCCATTGCATGCTATACCAGACCATACCATAGCACACCATACCAAGCCATACCATAGCATACCATACCATATCATACCTTGCCATGCCATACCAGACCATACCATAGAATACCATACCTACCACACCATGGCATAGCATACCATACCAAACCATGCCATGCCATAGCATGCCATACCAGACCATACCATAGCACACCATACCAAGCCATACTATAGCATAGCATACCATATCATACCTTGCCATACCAGACCATACCATAGAATAGCATACCTACCACACCATGGCATAGCATACCATACCATACCAAACCAAACCATGCCATGCCATAGCATGCCATACCAGACCATACCATAGCACACCATACCAAGCCATAACATAGCATAGCATACCATATCATACCTTGCCATACCATACCAGACCATACCATAGAATACCATACCTACCACACCATGGTATAGCATACCATACCATACCATACCAAACCATGCCATGCCATAGCATGCCATACCAGACCATACCATAGCACACCATACCAAGCCATACCATAGCATACCATACCATATCATACCTTGCCATACCATACCAGACCATACCATAGAATACCATACCTACCACACCATGGCATAGCATACCATACCATACCAAACCATGCCATGCCATGCCATAGCATGCCATACCAGACCATACCATAGCACACCATACCAAGCCATACCATAGCATAGCATAGCATACCACATCATACCTTGCCATACCATACCAGACCATACCATACCAACCACACCATGGCATAGCATACCATACCATACCAAACCAAGCCATGCCATGCCATAGCATGCCATACCAGACCATACCATAGCACACCATACCAAGCCATACCATAGCATAGCATACCATATCATACCTTGCCATACCATACCAGACCATACCATAGAATACTATACCTACCACACCATGGCATAGCATACCATACCATACCATACCAAACCATGCCATGCCATAGCATGCCATACCAGACCATACCATAGCACACCATACCAAGCCATAACATAGCATAGCATACCATATCATACCTTGCCATACCATACCAGACCATACCATAGAATACCATACCTACCACACCATGGCATAGCATACCATAGCATACCATACCAAACCATGCCATGCCATAGCATGCCATACCAGACCATACCATAGCACACCATACCAAGCCATACCATAGCATACCATACCATATCATACCTTGCCATACCATACCAGACCATACCATAGAATACCATACCTACCACACCATGGCATAGCATACCATACCATACCATACCAAACCATACCATGCCATGCCATAGCATGCCATACCAGACCATACCATAGCACACCATACCAAGCCATACCATAGCATACCATACCATATCATACCTTGCCATACCATACCAGACCATACCATAGAATACCATACCTACCACACCATGGCATAGCATACCATACCATACCAAACCATGCCATGCCATAGCATGCCATACCCGACCATACCATAGCACACCATACCAAGCCATACCATAGCATACCATACCATATCATACCTTGCCATACCATACCAGACCAGACCATAGAATACCATACCTAGCACACCATGGCATAGCATACCATACCATACCAAACCATGCCATGCCATTGCATGCCATACCAGACAATACCATAGCACACCATACCAAGCCATACCATAGCAGACCATACCATATCATACCTTGCCATACCATACCAGACCATACCATAGAATACCATACCTACCACACCATGGCATAGCATACCATACCATACCATACCAAACCATGCCATGCCATAGAATGCCATACCAGACCATACCATAGCACACCATACCAAGCCATACCATAGCATACCATACCATATCATACCTTGCCATGCCATACCAGACCATACCATAGAATACCATACCTACCACACCATGGCATAGCATACCATACCAAACCATGCCATGCCATAGCATGCCATACCAGACCATACCATAGCACACCATACCAAGCCATACTATAGCATAGCATACCATATCATACCTTGCCATACCAGACCATACCATAGAATACCATACCTACCACACCATGGCATAGCATACCATACCATACCAAACCAAACCATGCCATGCCATAGCATGCCATACCAGACCATACCATAGCACACCATACCAAGCCATAACATAGCATAGCATACCATATCATACCTTGCCATACCATACCAGACCATACCATAGAATACCATACCTACCACACCATGGCATAGCATACCATACCATACCAAACCATGCCATGCCATAGCATGCCATACCAGACCATACCATAGCACACCATACCAAGCCATACCAAAGCATACCATACCATATCATACCTTGCCATACCATACCAGACCATACCATAGAATACCATACCTACCACACCATGGCATAGCATAGCATACCATACCAAACCATACCATGCCATGCGATAGCATGCCATACCAGACCATACCATAGCACACCATACCAAGCCATACCATAGCATACCATACCATATCATACCTTGCCATACCATACCAGACCATACCATAGAATACCATACCTACCACACCATGGCATAGCATAGCATACCATACCATACCATACCAAACCATGCCATGCCATAGCATGCCATACCAGACCATACCATAGCACACCATACCAAGCCATACCATAGCATACCATACCATATCATACCTTGCCATACCATACCAGACCATACCATAGAATACCATACCTACCACACCATGGCATAGCATACCATACCATACCAAACCATGCCATGCCATTGCATGCCATACCAGACAATACCATAGCACACCATACCAAGCCATACCATAGCAGACCATACCATATCATACCTTGCCATATCATACCAGACCACACCATAGAATACCATACCTACCACACCATGGCATAGCATACCATACCATACCATACCAAACCATGCCATGCCATTGCATGCTATACCAGACCATACCATAGCACACCATACCAAGCCATACCATAGCATACCATGCCATACCATACCAGATCATACCAGACCATACCATAGAATACCATACCTACCACACCATGGCATAGCATACCATACCATACCATATCAAACCATGCCATGCCATAGCATGCCATACCATACCATACCATAGCACACCATACCAAGCCATACCATAGCATAACATACCATATCATACCTTCCCATACCATACCAGACCATACCACAGAATACCATACCTACCACACCATGGCATAGCATACCATACCATACCAAACCAAGACATGCCGTAGCATACCATACCTTGCCATACCACACCATACCATAGAATACCATACCAACCACACCATGGCATAGCATACCATAACATACCAAACCAAGCCATGCCGTAGCATACCATACCTTGCCATACCAGACCATACCATAGAATACCATACCAACCACACCGTGGCATAGCATACCATACCAAACCAAATCATACCATGCAATACCATACCATAGCACACCATACCAAACCATGCCATTCCATACCATACCGTACCATACCACACCATGAAAGGCCATACCATACTACAAAATGACAGGGCATGCCATACAATACCAAGCCATGCCATACCATGTCATACTATACCATATGAAACCTTGCCATGCCATACCAAACCATAACATGCAATACCATACCAAACCATAGCTTACCATACCACACCATGACACGCCATACCATACTATAAAATGACAGGTCATGGCCATGCCATGCCATCTGACACATTGACAGGCCTAAACATACCATGCCATACAATACAATGGCAAGTCATACCATAATATATTATACAAGGAAAGGCCATTCAATACTAGACAATGACAAGCAAAGAAGAAGAGACTTCCATTATCACACAGGATCTAGTAAGACTTCATCAAATCTCCAGATGACGGATCAAAAACCTCAGCCCACTTGAATGTTGGGGATGTCGAGGATTGAAAGGAGCCAATGGGAGCCGGTATCCAAGACTGTTCAGTATTGAAAGGAACATAAGTCAGAAGCATGGGTACTGAACATAGTGCTATGAGATAGAATTTGCATCTATGTCTCCAAATCCGGTCTTCATCCATACTCCTGTTCCCAAAAAAGTGCCAAAGCAGATCACTTCGCATAAGTATAAAGAATTTATCAGAAAATAAGGCTAGTTTCCTAGGGTATCACTCCATCCTGTTTCTATTTACTTCAGAATGGACGGTCACTCATCCCTCTAGTCAAATCAGAGGAGCTCACGGTGAAGCTAGACTTACCAGACACCTGTCTGCACGCTCCGAAGTGCACAGATCGTCAGGTGTTTCTACACTTTGCAGTAAGAGGTCATCCATTTCTGTTCTGAGTTCTGCCATTTTGGTTGAAGTCAGACCAGAGTGTATTCATGAAAATACAGGCTTTGATAGCGTCGCATAGGCTCTCGTTATTCTAATGAGACTACTGGATTTTGAGCAGCAGAATCGCCCGCGGTGTGGGAGACTGAGTCTTACCCACTGCAGGTGACACCTGTCGCTCTAATCTGGGTTTTGCTCCAGCCAACTAGAAGTGCCTCATCCCTACCCGAGGGCAGGAATGACTGGGCAGCCGAGCGCATGACATAATTGGTTTCTCAGGTAAGCCGTGGTCACTCAGGTCTCATCCGTTTCTCTCAATTACGGTAGTCTCATTTATACAATGACAACCATAGGCAGTATATGTTTCAATAATGTTTTTAATGAAGCAACTGCATCTTAGATAGCAAAGCGTGAGCTGCAATAACCAGGACGACACAGCATGACAATATTACATTTGTGAAGTGAGAGAGTGAAGCATAAGAATAACGCTACCATATTGTCACTACAGTCAGTAGACTAACTCCTACCTAGGCTATAATAGAGCACAGCGTGTTAAGCTCTAATTCTGCCCTTCAGGTTCCCCTGGGAAGACATCAACCCCCATACTTGAGCAAAGGCCTGCGGTCTGCAAAACAGCTGCATCGAAGCATTCGGCAATCAGCATACGTGGTTCTCTGGCTGGAATCTCCCTCTTACGTGTAACGGACAGGGAAGTGTTTTATAATAGCACAGCTGATATTCTGAGAAAATGTCCCTACGTAAGGATGTGTGTTTTCTACGAATGTCGGAGAGTAAACTTATACCACGTTCACCAGCAATGTACCGTGCTGTGGCCTTGGAAGAAGCACAGAGTGAGCAAGAAAGTCTTGTTTGAGACCAGAGTGCTGGCCTAGGCAAAAACAATTAGATGAACAGAAAATAAAACAAGACCGTAAAAGTGGCTATAATAAAATAAAACCGAATAAAATATATCTAGGTTAGAGTGCACAGCGGCTTGGCGTAGTGTGTTAAAATAGCTAAAATAGCTACACAACAATAGTGATGATACTACTCAATCGCTGGGCTGCCTTCATGCCTTGCATCCTTATCAGGACCACTGGTGATCCGTGCTCCATGAGAACTTCAAGAGGCTTACCTCCAGATGGTGACTGCAGAGCTTCTGAGACATGGTGTTCTAATCAATTAGCAAACATCCACTGGAGCAGGACTGAACGGGATAGTTCCTCCAGGGCAAATGATTCAAAAGATACTCAGGGTCTGATTTAGATTTTGGCGGACGAGTTATTCTGTCACAATTGTGACGGATATCCCATCCGCCGCAATATACATCCCATGAGATATAATGTAATCTATATTTCAGCGGATGGGATATCCGTCACGTTGTGGCAGAGTAGCTCGGTCGCCAAGATTTAAATCAGGCCCTGAGTCATGATCACATCTGATTGAGCTAGCGGTTCCAAGGGAGAGGGACTGGCTTCAAGTGCAGGGGATCATGGCTGCAGCTGTGGCAGGGGTTCCCCAGGCAAGGTTTCATCTAGGGATTGTAGGCCAATATCTTTTGAGATCTTGACAAACAACTTCCATTCCCGTGGATTCTATGTCAGGACCGGAGGCTCTGGATTATGCTTATCTCTTATCTTTACTGCAACACACTGCAGCCAATAACAAAGTAAAAAACATGAAACTACATTTTCCATCAACACCAGCCTCCTAATGACCCTCCAATCAGGCTGCACTATTACTTATAAAGTTTGAAGCAAGCAAAGTCCATCCTCTTTCTTTGCTGCTTCACACCAGAGAGAAGTGACTCTTTATTGCTGTTGATTGTTTATGTGACTTATGCATATTGGCACACTGTGTGAAAGCGCGGCTTCGGCCTTCTTTTTCTTGTGGCTTGATGCAGCGGTTTACCGTGTTGCGGGGAAACGATCTCTGATTGTTTTTTCCCTTTTTCTATTGCCGGTGAGGGGCCTTGGAGAAGCGCAGTCTCAAGGGTTTGGTCTCTCTTCTATTTCGGCTATCGCGCATGCGCAAACCCTGTAATTATCGGGTTTGTAATAGAGCGATCGTCGAACGAGGAGTTTTCAAGTCTGCCGACTCCTCCCTTCCCTCTTACGCCCAGAGGGGCTGGGATAATACTAACAGAGCTTGGCTCTAGAGGAACAGGTGCCAGGCCCCTCAATATTTGAAACCTTGCTTCTTTGATAATAAAAAAATAGTTTTTTCACCAGCAAAAAGGTCTTTTGACCTTCTGGGCACCGGGGTTTCCCTCCCCTCCTTGTGGATTGGCAACTGGCTTTGGGACCTCTTACTGTCATACCATCCACTGTCACCATGGCTCAACAGGATGATTATAATGGGGAATATTCAGAAGGCCATCAGATGGAAGAACGCCTGGTTCAGGCTCTTGATTTCCATGTACAAGACTCTGTAAACAGGGCTTTGGTGAAGGCTTTACTCCCGTTTGCCCAGCCTATATTTAATTTTGGCCACAGGCGATTTGGCGCAGGCTCGGGGAACCCCACCCCAAATTAGGTCGAAATAAATGAGCCCGGCCGGTCAGATTCAGACCCCTTTGAGCATACCATTAATGCAGTATTAAATGACCATGAATACGGCGCCTTTTTTGATCAGAACTCTGATCCCACACCACAGTCAGGACGCAATTCTTCGGACACTTCTTCCACTTCTGTCTCTGAGGATGAGTCCTCCTCAGATACGCGTAAAGGCAAACGCAAATGCAAAAAGCGCCATTTTGATCATTCTGACCCCTCTTCTCCTCCGGCGAAGAACCTGCTCTTCGATCCGGACAACATCATTCACCCTAAATCTACTGAATGGACCCCCTGCCCTGAGGTGGCAGCCTATGTTCAATCCAGACTCAGGAAGAGCTTTGAAAAGGATGTTGGTAACACTCTAAGGTCAGAATGCCCTCAGCCAGAGTAGGAGGCTGGCCTGGCTTATAGTGGGTACCTTGTGGTACTTACACCCTGTGCCAGGTCCAGTTATCGATTATTAGTAGAATAGAGGTGTTCTAGAAGCTTAGGCTGATAGAGGTAGCTATAGCAGAGCAGCTTATGCTGAACTAGGAGACATGCAAACCTCCTACTATACCACGTAGCACTATAACATGTAGCACTATAACATAAGAAAACACAATACCCAGAGTTACTAAAAATAAAGGTACTTTATTTTAGTGACAATATGCCAAAAGTATGTCGGAGGATATATTCCCTTAGGAGGTAAGTAATATACACAAATTATATACACACAAACCAAAAACAGATAAGTAACAGTTAGAAAAGTAGTGCAAACAATGTAGAATCACAATAGAATGCAATAGGGAGAAATAGGCCTAGGGGCAACACAAACCATATACTCCAAAAGTGGAATGCGAACCACGAATGGACCCCAGGCTAGTGTAGTGTTTGGAGGGTCACTGGGAGTGTAAGAAAACACTAAGGGTGTCCAAGATACCCCACCCCAAGACCCTGAAAAGTAGGAGTAAAGTTACCCTACTACCATAGAAAGACAGTAAAGTCGAGATAGGGGATTCTGCAAGGACAACAACTGACTGCAAAACACTGAAGACGGATTCCTGGACCTGAGGACCTGCAAAGGAAGGGGATCAAGTCCAAGAGTCACGCAAGTGTCCAGGGGGGGCAGGAGCCCACTAAACCCCGGATGAAGGTGCAAAAGGACTGCCTCCGGGTGGAAGAAGCCAAAGATTCTGCAACAATGGAAGGTGCCAGGAACTTCTCCTTTGGTCAGAAGATGTCCCACGGTGTGCTGGAGGATGCAGAGTTGTTTCCATGCAGAAATACCGCAAACAAGCCTTGCTATCTGCAAGAGTCGCGGTTGAGGATTTTGGGTGCTGCTAGGGCCCAGGAAGGACCAGGAGGTCGCCCCTTGGAGGAGGAGACCGAGGGGGTGCTCGGCAACACAGAGAGCCCATGCAGAAGCAGGCAGCACCCGCAGAAGTACCTGAACAGGCACTTAGAAGATCTGAGGACAGCAGTCGACTCAGAGTCACAAAGGAGGGTCCCACGACGTCGGAGTCCAACTCAGCAAGTTGGTCAATGCAGGACGGAGTGCTGGGGACCTGGGCTAGGCTGTGCACAAAGAAAGTCTTGCAAAAGTGCACAGAAGCCCGAGCAGCTGCAGTTCACGCAGTACACAGGATTACTGCCTGGCGAAGGACTTACCTCGACCAAATTCTGACAGAAGGACCACTGGACTGTCGAAGACACTTGGACCCAGCTCCTGTGTTCCAGGGACCACGCTCGTCAGGATGAGAGGGGACCCAGAGGACCGGTGATGCAGAAGTTTGGTGCCTGCGTTAGCCGGGCGAAGATTCTGTCGACCCACAGGAGATTTCTTCTTGGCTTCCAGTGCAGGGTGAAGGCAGACAGCCCTCAGAGCATGCAACACCAGGAAACAGTCGAGAAAGCTGGCAGGATGAGGCGCTACAATGTTGCTGGTAGTCTTCTTGCTACTTTGTTGTGGTTATGCAGGCGTCCTGGAGCAGTCAGCGGTCGATCCTTGGCAGAATTCGAAGAGGGAAGTGCAGAGGAACTCTGGTGAGCTCTTGCATTCGTTATCTGGTGAGATGCCCACAGCAGAGACCCTAAATAGCCCACAGAGGAGGATTGGCTACTGAGAAAGGGAAGCACCTATTAGGAGGGGTCTCTGACGTCACCTGCTGGCACTGGCCACTCAGAGCTGTCCATTGTGCCCTCACACCTTTGCATCCAAGATGGCAGAGGTCTGGGACACACTGGAGGAGCTCTGGGCACCTCCCCTGGGAGGTGCTGGTCAGGGGAGTGGTCACTCCCCTTTCCTCTGTCCAGTTTCACGCCAGAGCAGGGCTGGGGGGAACCCTGAACCGGTGTATACTGGCTTATGCAGAGAGGGCACCATCTGTGCCCTTCAAAGCATTTCCAGAGGCCAGGAGAGGCTACCTATCCCAGGCCCTTCACACCTATTTCCAAAGGGAGAGGGTGTAACACCCTCTCTCAGAGGACATCCTTTGTTCTGCCTTCCTGTGACCGGGCTGCCTAGGCCCCAGGGGGGCAGAAACCTGTCTGAGGGGTTGGCAGCAGCAGTAGCTGCAGTGGAGACCCCGGAAAGTTTGTTTGGCAGTACCTGGGCTCTGTGCTGGAGACCTGGGGATGCATGGAATTGTTCCCCCAATACCAGAATGGTATTGGGGTGACAATTCCATGATCCTAGACATGTTACATGGCCATGTTCGGAGTTACCATTGTGACGCTACATATAGGTATTGACCTATATGTAGTGCACACGTGTAATGGTGTCCCCGCACTCACAAAGTCCGGGGAATTTGCCCTGAACAATGTGGGGGCACCTTGGCTAGTGCCAGGGTGCTCACACACTAAGTAACTTTGCACCTAACCTTCACCAAGTGAGGGTTAGACGTATAGGTGACTTATAAGTTACTTAAGTGCATTGTAAAATGGCTGTGAAATAACGTGGACGTTATTTAACTCAGGCTGCAGTGGCAGTCCTGTGTGAGAATTGTCTGAGCTCCCTATGTGTGGCAAAAGAAATGCTGCAGCCCATAGGGATCTTCTGGAACCCCAATACCCCGGGTACCCAGGTACCATATACAAGGGAATTATAAGGGTGTTCCAGTGTGTCAATGAGAATTTGTATAATTAGTCACTAGCCTGCAGTGACAATTTTAAAAGCAGAGAGAGCATAAACAGTGAGGTTCTGATTAGCAGAGCCTCAGTGATACAGTTAGGCACCACACAGGGAACACATATAGGCCACAAACCTATGAGCACTGGGGTCCTGGCTAGCAGGATCCCAGTGACACATATCAAACACACTGACAACATAAGGTTTCCACTATGAGCACTGGGCCCTGGCTAGCAGGATCCCAGTGAGACAGTAAAAACACCCTGACATATACTCACAAACAGACCAAAAGTGGGGGTAACAAAGCTAGAAAGAGGCTACCTTCCTACACAACCCCCCTCCCCAAACGAAGGACAATAAGGCTAACCTTGGCCAGTTGAGTCTTTATTGTCTGAGTGGTGATAATTGCAGAGTAGCTCTGCAATAGATTGGTTACTCCCTTTATCATCCACTATATGGTTACGTCCCTGTGGGGATGTAAACCACCCTGTTTGAAGTTGTGTAGCTAGCCAACAATGTGAAGTTATATTCTCAGAGTTCCTATTAGTATGTTTAAGTTTAGAGCAGTGGGAATTGTCCACTGGACCGATATCAAATGATGAGAATGCCAGACAGGGATGCTATCTCAGTAAAGCCATAGCTGGGCAAAAAGTTTGTCCATATGGCTGTAAGAGAGAACAGGGTTGCTGTTTCTCTTGAGTTGGAGCAGGGCAGGGCTGCTATCCTATGAGCTCCACACTAGGGCAGGGCTGCTGTCCTAAGTGTTGTGAGGCAGTTCAGGGTTGCTGCACTAAAGTTTCTCTGGAAAGGTTGGAGGGATGCTCCATGTTAACTAAAATGGTGCACTTTTTCTCACCAATATTAGTTATCCCACAGAGAGGTACTTCCACCTCAGGGAGTACAGCTGTGCTAGCTGATGGTTCCCTTGGTACAGGTGCCACCCCAGGAGAGGTTTCTCCCACCACAGGAATGGTATCCTGAATGGCAGGGTGAGTAGGGGATACTTTGATGCCCTTTTTACCTGTTGTTGGAGAAGGATCCTGAGTTTTCAGGACTTTTTCTCTCCTTTGCTTTTTCATTTCAGCTGAAATGAGAGGAAGCAATTCCTCAGGGATACCCAGCATGGCTGCATGGGTATTAAATTCTACCTCAGCCCAACCTGAGGCCTCTAGGTCATTACCTAAGAGACTACAGGTAAGCTAGGTGATACTACCACCTGCTTAGGGCCAGTAACTCCACCCCAACTAAACTGAATTATAGCTAAGGGAAGGAACTTAGTGGAGTTGTGGACATCAATAATCTTGTACTGTAGTCCAATGATGTGTTGTGCAGGAGACACTAGGTTTTCAGTCACCAAAGTGATACTGGCACCTGTGTCCCTGTAGGCCTGAGCCTCAACACCATTTATGGAAACTGTCTGCCTGTACTTCTCCATTGTAAGGGGACAAGCAGCCAGTGTGGCAAGGCCAATGCCACCAGGTGTGGCAGAAACTGTCTTGGGACTGACTACCCCAGTTTCTGTGATGGACCCAAAAGTGAACCCAACTACACCCTTATTTTGACTGTTGCCATCAGTCCCACCACTATTACCACTACTGCTAGGGGCACTAGAGCTTGATGTATTAGTGGTGGTAGGCTCAGGGGGTTTACCTGGACAGGACTTATCCCCTGGCCAATGGCCTTTATTTTTACACACAAAGCACCAAGCCTTTTTAATGTGTGTGGGTTGTGAAGAAGCGGAAAAAGCTGATTTATCCCCACCCCCTGAAGAGTGTTTAGGATTTGAAGAAGGATCTTCAGTTTTACCCTTATCCCCATGCTTATCCTGAGATTTCTCACCATCTTTCTTCTTGCTATCCTTGTCACCTCCTGTATGAACTTTTCTGTTCACTCTTGTTCTGACCCATTTGTCTGCCTTCTTTCCCAATTCTTGGGGAGATGTCAGATCTGAGTCTACCAAGTAGTGGTGCAACAAATCAGACACACAATTGTTAAGAATATGCTCTCTCAGGATCAGATTATGCAGGCTTTCATAGCCAGTCAGTCACCTTACTGCCAGGTAACCAACCCTCCTAGGCTTTCACTTAACAGTCTACAAAGTCTGTCCAGTCTTGAGAGGACTCTTTTCTGGTGTCTCTGAACTTAATCCTGTATTGTTCAGTGGTTAAGCCAAATCCTTCCTAGAGTGCATCCTTCAAAACTTTGTAGGTATTAGCATCACTATCTCTGACAGTAAGGAACCTATCCCTACCCTTTCCAGTGAAAGATAGCCACAAGATAGCAGCCCACTGCCTTTGAGGGACCAACTGTACCATACAGGCCCTTTCAAGTACAGAAAACCACTTATTAATGTCATCCCCCTCCTTGTAAGGGGGGACTACCTTATGCAGGTTTCTGGAATCTTGCTCTCTAACAGGATTGCTATCAGAAACACTGCTGCTGCCACCATGGGGAGCAAACCCCAATCTCTGTATTTCCCTCTCTACATCCAGGGATTGCCTGTTTAAGACCAGCTGCTGCTGTTTAAGCTTCAGCCTGGCCTCTTCCAACCTCAGCTTTCTGAGTTCCCCTTCCATTAAGTTATCCTCAGGGTGGGAGGCTCGGGAATGTTTAGATACAGAGGAGATGTGGGAATTGGCAGAGAGAGACCTGTCCCTAACTGGATGGACCCTAGTAAACTGGCCTTTAGGAGTGAAAGATGCCCTACTAATGTGTGTCCCTCTCCCACTACCAGTGTCACTAGGTGGCCTGCTAGATGGCAGGTCTTTGTAAGAACCCTCCCCAATCTCTTCAGGGAACTCCTCTGAGTCTGACTGGGTACCTTCACCTCCTACCTCCTGTTCCTGAGATGGGCCAGACTGGTTCTGGTCACTTTCTAGCAGAAGGTTAAAGAGAAAGGGGGTCATTACAACATTGGCGGTAAATGCCGCTTACCGCGGAATTCCGCCACAGCTATTACGACCCACAGCTCGGAATCCGCCAAAATCCAGACACCCACACAAGTCCGCCACACTACAGGTCAGTGATAAACTGGCGATAACAAAACCTTCACCGTCACGCCAACAGGAATACGCCCACACTATCACGACCCACGAATCCACGCGGCGGTCTTTCAACCGCGGTATTCCATCGGCAGTACACACCGCCGCGCTCAAATTACACACACATTTACAAAACACTACCACATTGGACAATTGCAAATACACACACCTGATACACATACATACACAACACCCACATACTCAATACAATATAAAACACACACCCACATCACCCACAAACCCTTACGACCAGAAATTTAGATGAAGGCCAGAGAGAAAGCACGGCAAAGACAACCCCACCATACAGAGACACACAACACCATCACACAAACACATCCACGCACAAAACACCACACACCCCTAAACATCACCCCACACATCACAACACACACCACCTCACACCACCCACACTACCCCATGGCACCGCAAAGACACACCAGGTTTTCTGAGAAGGAGCTCAGGGTCATGGTGGAGGAAATCATCCAGGTAGAGCCACAGCTATTCGGATCACAGGTGAAGCACACCACCATAGCTAGGAAGATGGAGCTATGGTGCAGAATCGTCGACAGGGTCAACACAGTGGGACAGCACACAAGAACTAGGGATGACATCAGGAAGAAGTGTAACGACCTACGGGGAAGGTACGTTCCATGGTCTCAAGACACCACATCGCGGTTCAGAGGACTGGCGGCAGACCCCCACCTCCTCCCCCACAACTAACAACATGGGAGGACCAGGTCTTGGCTATACTGCATCCTGAGGGCCTCGCAGGAGTAGCTGGAGGAATGGACTCTGGTAAGTCAAATCTTTCACTACTTCATCCCCCACCCTACCTGCATGCTATCACATACCCCCACCCTCGCCCTCACCCCCATCACTCTAACTCCTCACATATGTCCCACTATCACAACCCACCCATCCCAACACCAATCCCAGCATGCAACACCAAAGCAAGGACACCCATCACGAATGCCACTGCACATACCCACACACACCCCTAAACAATTATCACACAAGGTCCTACACAAGAATGCAAGCACTGGGGTACCGGGTCACTCACCCATTGCACACCATGTCACACACAGATGCAATAATTATGCCTTTACACCCCTGCAGGACCCCTACCGAACGTCACTGGACAGGAGGTTCCAGACATGTCCACTCCCCCCACAGAAGAGGCCCACAGTGATGACAGCAGCTCTGTCCAACTGGATCTAGATGACCAGCCCGGCCCATCTGGGACCTCGGGACAGTCGGTTCCCCTCACACTGGTACAAGCCACAAGAGAGCCTCCCCCTCTGGAAACACCAGCACAGCACCCACCCAGTGGGCCCATACCTCTGTCCCCAGGACATGTCAAGCAGCAGTGTGTCCACCACTACAGGGAACCCAGGCTAACCCACCACCACAAGAACAGCAGGGACCTGGGGGCAGTGGCAGTGGGCACATGGTTCAGGGGACAGAGGCCCAGGAACACAGGGGAACTGGGAGGGCTGCTGTGCGACAGGGGGTGGACAGGCCCAGGGAACCCACTCTCCACGAGGCCCTCTCCAACATCATGGGAGCCTACCACCATTCCCAGGAGACAATGGCAACGGTACTGGCCAAGTTTCAGGAGACCCAGCGGCTGCAGGAGGAACAGTATTTGGAGTTCAGGGACCAACCAATACCACCCTGGGCACCATTGTAGGGGTGCTGAAGGATCTCGTGAACACCAGGAGGGACACTGTGGCAATACAAGGAGCCCCTGACACTAGCCTGGACGATGAACTGCCCACCACCTCCGCCGGCGCTAGTGGACGGGAGGCACCGCCAAAGGACCACAACACCAGCACCCCACCCCCTGCAGATGGAGAACCACCCCGCAAGCGGTCCCTGAGATCCAGGACAAAGACAGAGAACAATGCCAAGACCCCCGCCAAGAAATGAGACCACCCTGATTGTCATCATTTTGTCCCACTTTGTTACCCTGTCCATCCATCAACTGCCCCAGCTCCGCTTCCTATGCCCCTTTGGACAATGCACCTGTGAGACTAATAGACTGGACTCTGCCATGGACATTCCTCCACCATCACCCCAGACCATTTTACAACCCCCTCCACTATTTAGCACTTAAATAAACACCCTTAAATCACAAAACTATCTGGAGTCAGTCTGTGCTTTCGAAAATGTGTATTTGCAATAACTGAGGAAAAATGCAATATCCATTGTATTGTCAACATACCTATGTCACACAGCTCTAGTCCATGAGGAAACAAAGCAGATGTCACACAGTGGGACCCACATCTGTGAAATCAAAAGGGATAGTGACAACTCAGGGTCCATACACTGGGTGAAAGTGACAGACAGATGAGAGGTAGAACAAGTGTATCAGATGTAGCAGGCAGTGATGTCTTCTTACCTGTGTCCCACTGGAAGTATTGATGAATCACCGTGTTTCTGTTGTCGATATCCTCTTTTTCTGCTTCCTCATCTTTACTGTCCACAGGCTCCACAGCTGCCACAAGACCTCCATCTAGACCAACCTCCAGCAGAAAAGGCACCTGTCGTCGTAAAGCCAAGTTGTGAAGCATACAGTAGGCCTCGATGATCTGGCACACCTTCTTTGGTGAGTAGAATAGGGATCCACGTGTCATATGGATGCACCTGCACCTGGCCTTCAGGAGGTGAAGGTCCTCTCTATAACCCTCCTAGTTTGCCCACGGGCCTCATTGTAGCGTTCCTCTGCCCTTGTTCTGGGATTTCTCACTGGAGTCAGTAGCCTTGACAGGTTGCGGTAGCCAGAGTCACCTGCAAATGTCGAGGGACAACTGTTAGACACACACTAACCCTTAGGGACAACCCCAGACACCTAGTCACACTGTATAGGGTCCATGTACTCACCTAATAGCCACACACGGTGCCTCTGGAGTTGCCCTATCACATAAGGGATGCCTCTATTCCTCAGAATGTAAGCGTCATGCACTGAGCCAGGAAATTTAGCATTCACATGGGAGATGTACTGGTTAGCCAAACACACCATCTGCACATTCATCGAATTGTAACTCTTCCGGTTTCTGTGCACCTGTTCACTCCTGTGGGGGGGGACCAAGGCCACATGTGTCCCATCAATGGCACCAATGATGTTGGGGATATGTCCCAGGCCATAGAAGTCACCTTTCACTGTTGGCAAATCCTCCACCTGAGGGAAAACGATGTAGCTGCGCATGTGTTTCAGCAGGGCAGACAACACTCTGGACAACACGTTGGAGAACATAGGCTGGGACATCCCTGATGCTATGGCCACTGTCGTCTGAAAAGATCCACTTTCCAGGAAATGGAGTACTGACAGCACCTGCACTAGAGGGGGGATACCTGTGGGATGGCGGATAGCTGACATCAGGTCCGGCTCCAACTGGGCACACAATTCCTGGATTGTGGCACTGTCCAGTCTGTAGGTGACAATTACATGTCGCTCTTCCATTGTCGACAGGTCCACCAGCGCTCTGTACACCGGAGGATGCCGGCATCTCCTCACCTGCCCCAGCGGACGTGCTCTATGGAGGAGAACAGCGAGCAGAGGGTCAGCCAACACTGAGGTACGAAAACACAACTTTATTGCACACATTTTTCAATCCGCTATGTCCCTATCTTAATGTGTATGCAAGGCCTAGATATGTGTGACGCATTTAAAAATAATGCCATGTGGACCCCTGAAATGGTGTCTGCCTGACCTGTAATGTGGGACAAGGGAATATGAGGTAACTGCGCTGGCGTTGTACACCGTTGCGGTAGGCGGTCGAAGACCGCAGCGCAATCCTGCATTGGTTAACATCGGACCCTATGGGTCCCAGGAGCCAATGGTGATTTACGCCGGCGATGACTGTACACACCGCCGCGGACGTGACCGCCATTTTCTATCTGTTCACTCACTTGATACCTTATCTTTGACAGGAGAGGACCTACACTGCAAGTGCTGCTGTGACCTCAGTCTGGAAGAGACAATTGCTCATGTGTCTGGGGAAAGGGCCCCTGCCTTCACCACGGAGGAGTTGGAGAAACTAGTGGATGGGGTCCTACCCCAGTACATGCTACTCTACGGTCCTCCAGACAAACAGGTAAGTACACTGTGAGCATGCTGTATGGGCAATGCCTGTGTGGAGTGGTGTGGATGGAAGATAGGGGGGGAGAATGAGGCGTACATGAAACGACGGTGAGTGCATGTGCGTCATGGCAAGGGTAGGAACACCGGCCAATGAGTGTGACGGTGTGGACGGTTATATCTTCTCCTTTTCCCCTGTACTATTCCTGTAGGTCAGCGCCCACCAGAAGAAGGATATTTGGCGTGCCATCGCCAAGGACGTCCGGACCCTGGGGGTCCACCACAGACGGAGCACCCACTGCCGGAAAAGATGGGAGGACACTCGCCGCTGGAGCAAGAAGACGGCGGAGGCCCAGATGGGGATGGCCTCCCAACGTGGGAGGGGTGCCCATCGCACCATGACCCCCCTGATGTTCTGGATCCTGGCGGTAGCGTATCTGGAGTTGGATGGGCGCTTGAGAGCATCACAGCAGCCACAAGGGGGTGAGTACACTCTCATTCAGCTGAATCAGTGCGCATTACGAGGTGTCTGGGTGGGGGAGGTGGGCTGTGGGTTCCCCTAGGCCAGGGCGAGTTTAGAAGGCAAGGTCCCTTCGTAAGGCAGGCCATATGGCACCCCACCAGTGTTCAGAGCCAACTACACCTAGTCAGGCTTGTGTGATTTCCATGTGTTCAGCAATCGGGCATAGGCCTTGTACCCCATGTCCCTGTGATTAATTAGGGAACTCTAAGTGCACGGCGTAGTGCAGAGGTCTTCTGTGTCTGTAGTGTCCGCCAACTGTAGCGGTATTACATGCACTCAACATGTCTTTCTTCTGTCTCCCCCCCCCTTTTTTTTGGTCTCCCTGTTCTTGTGTGCAATAGCATCATCAGGCGGAGGAGCAGTGACACTGGACCAGGTGGGAGCTGCATCCCACATGGCCCTGGAGGGCGAGACAACGGAGTCTGAAGGCACCAGGGGGACGGAGGGCGAGGGGAGCTCCACGGCGGGGACAGGAGCTGAGACCAGCGACACGGACTCCTCCTCTGATGGGAGCTCCCTTGCGGTGGTGGGCACCTCTGTGCCCCCCGCATCAACAGGTACAGCCGCCACCCCCCCTATCAGCACCGCCCTCCCAGCAGCCCCTCAGCGTGTGCCCCGTGGCCGCTCACTCAGGAGGGTTGGCATCTCCTTCGCCCCAGGCACCTCAGCCCCTGCCCCTGTCAGACTTGCTGCCCTCAGTGAGGACGCCATTGACCTCCTCAGATCCCTCACTGTTGGGCAGTCTACCATTCTGAATGCCATCCAGGGTGTAGAGAGGCAGTTGCAACAGACCAATGCATACCTGGAGGGCATTCATTCTGGTCAGGCAGCCCAACAGTGAGCTTTTCAGACTCTGCCCTCAGCACTGATGGCAGCCATTGTCCCTGTGTCCAGCCTCCCTCCTCCAACTTCCTCCACCCAGACCCAAACCCCTGTACCTCAGCCTATCCCAAGCACACCATCAGAACAGCATGCACACACCTCAACACACAAGGGTGGCTCTGGCAAACATAAGCACCACACATCCCACAGGCACTCACACAAGCATCATACCCATGCAGACATACCAACAGCCACTGCCTCCACTGTGTCCCCCTCCTCCTCTTCTCCCTCCTCCTTCCCTGTCACGTCTCCACTCACACCTGCATGCACTACATCTTCATCCAGTATGTCCATCACCAGCACACCCATCACCACACACCGCTCACGTGCACTCACCACCCCCACTACCATTCACACATCCCCTGTGTCCTCTCCCAGTGTGTCTGTGAGCCCACCTCCCAAGGTACACAAACGCAGTCACACACCCACCCAACAGCCATCCACCTCACGACAGCCTCCAGCCCATGCACCTTCACCCAGTCAGCAAACGTACACCTCCTACATCCACTACCTCTTCCTCCACTCCCAAACCCCCTCCATCTACCCTTCCCAGTGTGTCTAAAAAACTTTTCCTGTCCAAACTTGACCTCTTCCCCTCACCTCCCCCACCCCTTCAGTCCCCTAGGGCCCGACTCTCCAGGTCCCAACCTAGCACCTCAGCCACAACATCTGCGGGACCAGTGGTGCCCGCAGTAACCGGCTGTTGGAGTGCGCCAAGCAGCAGGGCAGCCAGTGTGCCAAGAAGCCAGACCGCGGACAGTCCCCCACCTCAGAAGCATAAGAAGTTGGCCACCGCCCAGAGGGAGAAGGGTAAAACACCTGCCACCAAGGGCTCTCCCAGGACTACAGTTGGGAGTGTGAAACAGCTGCGCCACCATCCAAGGTTGGGAAGGGGCACAGAAAGAAAGGGAAGTCGCCGCCAACCTGCACGGCGGACAAGACCGCCACCAGCACCGCTGCCAAGGACACCGCCGCCAGCAGCACCACTGCCAAGGACAGCGCCACCACCAGCACCGCTGCCCAGGACACCGCTGCCAGCAGCACCGCTGCCAAGGACGCCGCCACCACCAGCACCGCTGCCCAGGACACCGCTGCCAGCAGCACCGCTGCCAAGGACACCGTCGCCACCAGCACCGCTGCCCAGGACAAGCAGCCAGCAGCACACTCACTGAGCCACCCACCAGCACCGCAGGCCAATGAGCGCCGCAAGCACCGCCGCTACTGAATCCTCCACGAGCAGGATGAAGCACTCTGGGCACAAAGCCCCCTCCAGAACCAGTGGAGAAAGGCATCCACTACCTCTGTCCTTGGCAGGATGAAGCACTCTGGGCACAAAGTCCCCTCCAGAACCAGTGGAGACTGTTATCCACTTGAGAGACTGTGGCTTTGCACTCCCCAGGATAAAGCAGTGGGCAAACCACCCACTGAAAGGACTTGAGAGACTGTGGCTTTGCACTCCCAGGATAAAGCAGTGGGCAAACCACCCACTGGAGAGACTGTGGCTATGCACTCCCCAGGATAAAGCAGTGGGCAACCCACCCACTGTAGAGACTTGTGAGACTGTGGCTTTGAACTCCCCAGGATAAAGCAGTGGGTAAACCACCCACTGGAGAGACTTGAGAGACTGTGGCTTTGCACTCCCAGGATAACGCAGTGGGCAACCCACCCACTTGAGAGACTTGTGAGACTGTGGCTTTGCACTCCCCAGGATAAAGCAGTGGGCAACCCACCCACTGGAGAGACTTGAGAGACTGTGGCTTTGCACTCCCCAGGATACATCAATGGGCAAGGAGCCCCCTCTTGGATCTGGCGTCGTGCACTCATCCGGCTGAGGTGCCCCCCCTTCCCTTCCCCCTGAGGTGCCTGCTGTATTTCTATCTGATCCCCCTGCAGTGTTCTCTCCATTTTGATTGGGTATCTTGTGTGGGCTTCGCCCATGCATTTTGGGCCCAGTGGTACGGACTATAAATGATGCAGTACCTGGACTTGTATTCTTGGTATATATTTGTTAATAGTGTATTTTTGAGTACTGTATTTTAATTGATTACAATCGTTACAATCATTTCCTTTTGTCTTTGCATTCTTCCAGGAGGTTTGGGGGGTTGTAACTGTAATGTATCAACATGTATTAGTGTGTGTGTTGTAGTGGGTGAGGGTGGGGTGTTGCATGTGTGTGTCACTCTCTTTTCCCTCCCCCCTCCCCTGTGTCATAGGTGCAGTACTCACCGTGGTCTTCGCCGCCGGCGTTCGTGCTCCTGGTAGAGGAGCAGGAAGACAAAGGCAGGTAGAATATGGAGTTCTGGCTCCATGGCGTCCTGGTTCCTCATGGGGTGTGTAGAGGTGAGCGTTTTTCCTTCCAAGTCTTGTTTCCGCCGTGTTTTTGTTTGTGGTGAATCCGCCCAGGAAAAGGTGGCGGATTGGCCTGTTGGAATACTGTGGGCGGTACATTGTCCGCCAGGGTTGTAATGAGGGCCAAAGTCTTTTGTAGGATTTTCACCAAAGCTTAAACCGCTTTCTATGCAGAGACCCTTCAAACTTTTAAAGTTTAAACTCTCATAGGTTGCTTGAACAATTTTGGGAGTGAGCTCTACTGCAGACATGATAGAAAAGGTTTAAGACAGAGAGAGAAAAAGTTTTAGAACTTTTGAAAGCACAGAGGAAAAAAGTTTTCAGACTTTTTGAAAACTTTTAAAAGTTTTCAGAACTTTTCAGAAACGTTGTAGAAAGTTTTAGAGCAGAACAGTAAACTGTTTTGGTTCAATGTTTATATATAGAAATATTTGGTATATGTTTTTCTCATGAACAGTACCAATGACAAAGTGGTAAAGCAGTTACAAGTACTTATCCCACCGCTGCACCACCAATGTAGGAGGCTGGCCTGGCTTATAGTGGGTACCTTGTGGTACTTACACCTTGTGCCAGGTCCAGTTATCCCGTATTAGTATAATAGAGGTGTTCTAGCAGCTTAGGCTGATAGAGGTAGCGATAGCAGAGCAGCTTAGGCTGAACTAGGAGACATGCAAAGCTCCTACTATACCACTTATATCATATAGCACTACATCATAAGAAAACACAATACTCAGAGTTACTAAAAATAAAGGTACTTTATTTTAGTGACAATATGCCAAAAGTATCTCAGAGGATATATTCCCTTAGGAGGGAAGTAATATACACAAATTATATACACACAAACCAAAAACAGATAAGTAAAAGTTAGAAAAGTAGTGCAAACAATGTAGAATCACAATAGAATGCAATAGTGAAAAATAGTCCTAGGGGCAACACAAACCATATACTCCAAAAGTGGAAT
Source organism: Pleurodeles waltl (assembly GCF_031143425.1). Taxonomy (NCBI): domain Eukaryota; kingdom Metazoa; phylum Chordata; class Amphibia; order Caudata; family Salamandridae; genus Pleurodeles; species Pleurodeles waltl. The sequence continues at coordinate 42,009,170 of NC_090438.1, forward strand.
GCGAACCACGAATGGACCCCAGGCCTAGGGTTGTGTGTAGAGGATCACTGGGAGTGTAAGAAAACACTAAGGGTGTCCAAGATACCCCACCCCAAGACCCTGAAAAGTAGGAGTAAAGTTACCCTACTACCCCAGAAAGACAGTAAAGTCGAGATAGGGGATTCTGCAAGGACAACAACTGACTGCAAAACACTGAAGACGGATTCCTGGACCTGAGGACCTGTAGAGGAAGGGCACCAAGTCCAAGAGTCACGCAAGTGTCCAGGGGGGGCCAGGAGCCCACTAAACCCCGGATGAAGGTGCAAAAGGGCTGCCTCTGGGTTGAAGAAGCAAAAGATTCTGCAACAACGGAAGGTGCCAGGAACTTCTCCTTTGGTCAAAAGATGTCCCACAGCGTGCTGGAGGATGCAGAGTTGTTTCCATGCGGAAATACCACAAACAAACCTCGCTATCTGCAAGAGTCGCGGTTGAGGATTTTGGGTGCTGCTAGGGCCCAGGAAGGACCAGGAGGTCACCCCTTGGAGGAGAAGACCGAGGGGGCTCTCAGCAACACAGAGAGCCCATGCAGAAGCAGACAGCACCTGCAGAAGTACCTGAACAGGCACTCAGAAGATCTGAGGACAGCGGTCGACTCAGAGTCACAAAGGAGGGTCCCACGACGTCAGAGTCCAACTCAGCAAGTTGGGCAATGCAGGACGGAATGCTGGGGACCTCGGCTAGGCTGTGCACAAAGGAAGTCTTGCAAAAGTGCACAGAAGCCCGAGCAGCTGCAGTTCACGCAGTACACAGGATTACTGTCTGACGTGGGGAGGCAAGGACTTACCTCCACCAAATTTGGACAGAAGGGCCACTGGACTGTCGAGGACACTTGGACCCAGCTCCTGTGTTGCAGGGACCACGCTCGTCAGGATGAGAGGGGACCCAGAGGACCGGTGATGCAGAAGTTTGGTGCCTGCGTTAGCAGGGGGAAGATTCCGTCGACCCACAGGAGATTTCTTCTTGGTTTCCAGTGCAGGGTCCAGTGCAGGGTGAAGGCAGACAGCCCTCAGAGCATGCACCACCAGGAAACAGTCGCTAAAGCTGGCAGGATGAGGCGCTACAATGTTGCTGGTAGTCTTCTTGCTACTTTGTTGCGGTTATGCAGGCGTCCTGGAGCAGTCAGCGGTCGATCCTTGGCAGAAGTCGAAGAGGGAAGTGCAGAGGAACTCTGGTGAGCTCTTGCATTCGTTATCTGGTGAGATGCCCACAGCAGAGACCCTAAATAGCCCACAGAGGGAGGATTGGCTACTGAGAAAGGTAAGCACCTATCAGGAGGGGTCTCTGACATCACCTGCTGGCACTAGCTACTCAGAGCTGTCCATTGTGCCCTCACACCTCTGCATCCAAGATGGCAGAGGTCTGGGACACACTGGAGGAGCTCTGGGCACCTCCCCTGGGAGGTGCTGGTCAGGGGAATGGTCACTCCCCTTTTCTTTGTCCAGTTTCGCGTCAGAGCAGGGCTGGGGGGATCCCTGAACCGGTGTAGACTGGTTTATGCAGAGAGGGCACCATCTGTGCCCTTCAAAGCATTTCCAGAGGCCAGGAGAGACTACCCCTCCCAGGCCCTTCACACCTGTTTCCAAAGGGAGAGGGTGTAACACCCTCTCTCAGAGGGCACCCTTTGTTCTGCCTTCCTGGGACCGGGCTGCCCAGGTCCCAGGGGGGCAGAAACCTGTCTGAGGGGTTGGCAGCAGCAGTAGCTGCAGTGGAGACCCCGGAACGTTAGTTTGGCAGTACCTGGGCTCTGTGCTGGTATTGGGGTGACAATTCCATGATCTTAGACATGTTACATGGCCATGTTCGTAGTTACCATTGTGACGCAATACATAGGTGGTGACCTATGTACAGTGCACATGTGTAATGGTGTCCCCGCACTCACAAAGTCCGGGGAATTTGCCCTGAATGATGTGGGGGCACCTTGGCTAGTGCCAGGGTGCCCTCACACTAAGTAACTTTGCACCCAACCTTCACCAGGTGAAGGTTAGACATATAGGTGACTTATAAGTTACTTAAGTGCAGTGGTAAATGGCTGTGAAATAACGTGGACGTTATTTCAATCAGGCTGCACTGGGAGGCCTGTGTAAGAATTGTCAGAGCTCCCTATGGGTGGCAAAAGAAATCCTGCAGCCCATAGGGATCTCCTGGAACCCCAATACCCTGGGTACCTCAGTACCATATACTAGGAAATTATATGGGTGTACCAGTATGCCAATGTGAATTGGTAAATTTAGTCACTAGCCTGTTAGTGACAAATGTGGAAAGCAGAGAGAGCATCACCACTGAGGTTCTGGTTAGCAGAGCCTCAGTGAGACAGTTAGGCACCACACAGGGAACACATACAGGGCACATACTATGAGCACTGGGGTCCTGGCTAGCAGGATCCCAGTGACACATAACAAACACACTGACAACATAGGGTCTTCACTATGAGCACTGGGCCCTGGCTAGCAGGATCCCAGTGAGACAGTAAAAACACCCTGACATATACTCACAAACAGGCCAAAAGTGGGGGTAACAAGGCTAGAAAGGGGCTACCTTCCTACAGCCAGCCCTCGAGGGAAAGGTAGCAGCGACTCCGGAATTGGATCCGCATATGATCACTTTTCTTTAAAAATTCTCCAGAGACCCAAAAAAGGGTATTGATAGAGCCTGGCGTGGTTGCCAAGATAAACTGTTGGACATCTCGGGTCCCCTTACAAAAATCTTGGACAATCCAAGCTAAGGATTCGCAGGAACCCATCGACCCTGACACCTTGCTGGAGTGGGCACACAGAGCCATTTGCCTGCTGGGTAACGCAAATTGTTCATTGTCTACCGAACGCAGAAAATCCTTCCTACTTCGCATTGACCCAAAGTTGTCTGAAATGGCTTTAGCGGATGCTGGACCAGCGGCTAAAGGTTTTTTGTTTGCGATAAGTTTGTGAAAGATCTTGCCAAATACGTTGCTACCTTTTCAGCTTTAGACAAGGCCCAGACTTCTATTAAAAAAAGTGTTTGAGAGTGGCCTTTTTCATAGAGCCATGCGTTTCACAGGTCGCTCGTCAGGCCGCTTTTCTTCGCAGCCCTCACGCCTTTATCAGAGAAACCGTGGGGATTCCAACTATCAATCCAATCCCAACTTCTACCCCAACAGAAGTCGTGGCTACAAGGGTCGTAACCCCAGGGGACCTCGCTGAGGAGGTTATTGGCTTTTGATTACTCAAGACGCCTGGGTGTTAGACACAATTTCAGGATACCATCTAGAGTTTTACTCCGAACCACAACAATCCGAGATTCTCCCTCCTCTCCTTTTTTCCCAACAAGAGATGTTTTTTATAGATCAAGAGTTAAAAGCGCTATTACAAAAAGGCGCTATTGTGGAATCGTGCCCCCACCCAAGAGGCTTCATCAACACACTTTTTCTCGTCCAGGAAAAGGGAGGCGGGTCCCGTTTAGTCCTCAATCTGAAACAATTCAATGCTTGGATAATATATCGACACTTCAAGATGGAAGGTATCCATCTTCTCAGAGATCTTTTACAAGAGGGAGACTGGATGGTCCGTCTAGATCTCAAAGATGCTTATTTGACCATTCCAATATATGCTCCACATCGCAGATTTCTTCAATTCTTTTGGCAAAATCATTGCTACGAATTCTCAGCCCTCTCTTTTGGTCTTTCTTCGGCACTGTGGTGCTTCACGAAAGTAATGCGCTCGGTGATGCAATGGTTACAGGAAAAAGGAGTTTGTCTGATTATTTATCTAGACGACATTCTCATTATGGCTCAGGAAGAGCGCCTTGCTCATCTCCATCTGTCTTGGACGATGCAGCTCCTTCAGGATCTCGGCTTCATTATAAATTTAGAAAAGTCTCAACTTCTCCCTGTTCAGAACATAGAATTATTAGGATTCAGAATAGATTCCATTGCAGCTCTGAAGTTGCTATTGACCAGAAGGCTTGCTATAAAGAAAGAGTTGAAGAAAGCCTTGTTAGCTCCTTCGATTTCCTCGAGGGTACTTGCCCGCCTGGTGGGCCTCCTGTCGTCATCTATCCAGGCCATCTTTCCGGGCCCTCTACACTACCGTGCCCTGCACAGGCTGAAGATCCTTTATCTAAGGAAGGGCTTGACATACTCCAAATCGATTGTTCTCTCCCACGAAGCCCGGACGGAGCTTCAATGGTGGCTGAATCATATGGACGCTTGGAATGGCAGAGCGATTTTTGCCTCGGTTCCAGAAGTGGCCATAGAATCAGATGCCAGCAGATGGGGCTGGGGTGCCAGGTGTGGCCAGATAGAGATGGGGGGTCGTTGGTCTCCGGAGGAACTCAAACTCCATATCAATTGCCTAGAACTCCTAGTGGGATCATTCGCAGTGAAGACCTTGTCCCCGTCCAAATCAAAATGCTGTGTTCTCCTCAGGATGGACAATATTTCCGCGGTTCGATATATCAACAAGCTGGGGGCAACTCGATCTAAGATGTTGGCAAGATTACCAAAGACTTTTGGCATTTTTGCTTGGCTCATCAGATCTCTGTGTCAGCTGAATATATTCCGGGGAAGGTGAATTTAGTGGCAGACTGGAATTCCAGGCATCTGAGAGATGCCAGCGATTGGCAGAGCCATCCCAGAATATTTCAGTTTCTGAATCAACTCTGGGGTCCTTGCAAAATAGATCTTTTTGCTTTCTGTCTGAACACTCATCTCCCACTCTTTTTCATTTGGAGACCAGATCCGAATGCCCTCAGCTCGGATGCGTTTCTTCAGAATTGGGAAGGGGATCTGCATTTCTCTATAATCCAGCAGGTTCTCTTGCAAACTAATCACCAGGAAGCAGAATTGATTCTGGTAACACCATATTGGAAAACACAAGCTTGGTTTCCGATGGCTCTGAACTTGTGCTGCGCTGCTCCGGTGCGAATCCTTCCATCATGGGACCTCTTATTAGATCCACTGCGGAATCCTCATCCCCTGATCCTAGAGAACCAATTGGTTCTCATGGCTTGGAGAATCTCGGGGAGTCTTCTCAGGGTACGAGAATTTCAGAAGACACTAGTTTCTTCCTTTCCCTATCCCTGGCACCTAGTACGCATAAAAGATACACCTCCGCCTGGAGGAGATGGTTAGATTGTTGCCATGGGGGCCCCAGTGCAAATGATAGCGAATTTCTTGTCTCACGTTGCAGCTTAGGGACTGGCATACAGGACAGTGAATGAGCCATTTCTGCTAAACATCCTCATGTTGAAGGCAACCCAGTAGGGGAACACCCATTGATTTGAAAATTGTTCCACGGTGTTCGTAGGATTCGGCCTCCTCTTCCAAAATATTAATCTCTTTGGGATGCAAATGTCATTTTAAATTTTTTTGTGGCTTGGCCAGCTAATGAGGCCCTTTCACGAAAACAGCTATCAGCAAAATTGACAATGCTGCTTTGTTTAATCTAATGCAGGAGAGTTTCGGATGTCAAGGCCTTGGACATTGCAGGTAGAGTTTTTACTCCTTCTGGAGTATCTTTTCGCATTTCTAAACGAACAAAATCGAATTCCAAATATATTAGCTATCCAGCTTTCAGCGATAATTCCAAACTTTGTGTGGTAAATTGTTTAAAGTCATATGAAGATGTTACTAGAGAGTTGAGAAGAGATGTACATGGACAATTGTTAATTTCTTTGCAAAAACCTTTTGGTCCAGTTTCTTCAGCGACTCTGGCGAGATGGGTCGGATGGTTGCTGCAAGAAGCAGGCATAGATGCTTCCATTTTTGGGGCTTACTCTGTTCAGGGTGCTATGGCTTCTAAAGCCTTCAATGCAGGGTCCAGATTGGAGGATATAATGACAGAAGCTGATTGGTCATCAGATTCCACCTTTAAATTGTTCTATCATAAACCAATTGTTGATGTTGTTTCTAATGTGATTGCTCAGCTTTGAACTAGCATAATCAGAAGCCTCCGGTCCTGACATAGAATCCAAAATTTTCTAGCTTACGCAACAAGAATTTTCAATTCTATTAAGGACACGGAGGCGAGGATTATCCCGCCCGGGAATGTTGATTATTGATATCTAAGAATCAAAGGGGTTCTTTTCCCACCCGATATGACATATATTATGAATTCTTAGCCAATTGCAATATATGGTTCAAATGTATTCAAGTCTTGATATTTTCAGGATTTTACCATTTGTTTTTCTTCCTTTAGATGAGAAATCCACCTGATGGATGCCGATTCATTCTGAGATGCCTTGGAATCTCCCTGAGTTTTCCTGCACCGTTGCGCATTTCGGTCTTGGTTCCAGTTGGGAATATGTGATTAATGGACTCAGATATCAAGGATAATAAGGTTCAGTTATCTGGTTGAGACGTACAAAGAAAGAGGACCGACTTTGCTTGCTTCAGACTTTATAAGTAATAGTGCAGCCTGATTGGAGGGTCATTACGAGGCTGGTGTTGATAGGAAATGTAGTTTCGTGTTTTTTACTTTGTTATTGGCTGCTGTATGTTGCAGTAAAGATAAGAGATAAGCATAATCCTCTCCTACGTGTCCTTAATAGAATTGAAAATTCTTGTCGCATAAGCTAGAACATTTGTGATTCTCTGACACCTTTCAACCATAGCGTAAGGAGGGAACTAACATGGTGGCTCGGTCCAAGTTATTTAAGTTTGGGGATTTCCCTTCATCCCCCTTGGTTAAGGATCATCATGATGGATACCAGCATTTATGGTTGTGGAATAGCACTAGAATCCAGGGAAATTCGGAGGAAATAGCCCCATCTTCTTGTTCCGGAATTGGAGGTAACTGGAGGCAGTCACTACAGCTGTCTTGAATGTTTCCCCTTTTTAATCTAGAATACAGCAGGACTGTATTGTGATAAAAATAGAGAATCTTATCACCAAGTCCTAGCTGAACAGGTTCAATGAGTCCAACTTTATTAGCAGGACTGATTTTTGAGGGGCAGAGAAGAATATCTGCTCCCTGACAGCAACCCGTAGCAGGGGTGTGGGAAATGTGGGGGAAGACAGGCCCAGCAGAGTATTGCCATCTTCTCAGGGTTTTGCCTGAGCCTTCAAGTAATCAAGATAATTTGCCTAAAGATTGGTTTTCCAGAAATAGATATGTTTGCTTCCAGTGGGAGAATTCCCTGTGTCCCTGTGCCCCATACTGACCAATGACATGCCATACCATTCCATACTATACAAAGACAGGCCATACCATTCCATACTATACAATGACATGCCATACCATTCCATACTAACCAATGACATGCCATACCATTCCATACTAACCAATGACATGCCATACCATTCCATACTAACCAATGACAAGCCATGCCATTCCATACTATACAATTACATGCCATACCATTCCATACTATACAATTACAGGCCATACCATTCCATACTATACAATGACATGCCATACCATTCCATACTATACAATGACATGCCATACCATTCCATAACCAATGACATGCCTTACCATTCCATACTATACAATGACAGGCCATGCCATTCCATACTATACAATTACAGGCCATTCCATACTATACAATGACAGGCCATACCATTCCATACTATACAATGACAGGCCATACCATTCCATACTATACAATGACATGCCATACCATTCCATACTATACAATTACAGGCCATACCATTCCATACTATACAATGACAGGCCATACCATTCCATACTATACAATGACAGGCCATGCCATTCCATACTATACAATGGCATGCCATGCCATTCCATACTAACCAATGACAGGCCATGCCATTCCATACTATACAATGACATGCCATACCATTCCATACTGTACAATGACAGGCCATACCATTCCATACTGTACAATGACATGCCATACCATTCCATACTATACAATGACAGGCCATACTGTAGGAGGCTGGCCTGGCTTGTAGTGGGTACCAAGGGGTACTTACACTCTGTACCAGGTCCAGTTATCCCTTATTAGTGTAGAATAGGTGTTTCTAGCAGCTTAGGCTGATAGAAGGTAGCTATAGCAGAGCAGCTTAGGCTGAACTAGGAGACATGCAAAGCTCCTACTATACCACTGGTGTCATATGCACAATATCATAAGAAAACACAATACACAGATAAACTAAAAATAAAGGTACTTTATTTTTATGACAATATGCCAAAAGTATCTCAGTGAGTACCCTCAGTATGAGGATGACAAATATACACAAGATATATGTACACAATACCAAAAATATGCAGTAATAGCAAAAAGAAGTAATGCAAGCAGTGTAAAGTTACAATAGATTGCAATAGGAGCACATAGGTATAGGGGCAACACAAACCATATACTCCAAAAGTGGAATGCGAACCACAAATGGACCCCAAACCTATGTGAGCTTGTAGAGGGTCGCTGGGACTGTAAGAAAACAGTGAGGGTTAGAAAAATAGCCCACCCCAAGACCCTGAAAAGTAGGTGTAAAGTGCACCTATATTCCCCAGAGAGCACAGAAGTCGTGATAGGGGAATTCTGCAAGGAAGACCAACACCAGCAATGCAACAACAGTGGATTTCCGGACCTGAGTACCTGTGAAACAAGGGGACCAAGTCCAAGAGTCGCGACAATGTTGAGAGAGGGCAGATGCCCAGGAAATGCCAGCTGAGGGTGCAAAGAAGCTGCCACCGGATGGTAGAAGCTGTGGATTCTGCAAGAACGAAGAGGGCTAGAAACTTCCCCTTTGGAGGATGGATGTCCCACGTCGTGAAGAAGCTTGCAGAGGTGTTCCCACGCAGAAAGACCGCAAACAAGCCTTGCTAGCTGCAAGGGTCGCGATTAGGGTTTTTGGATGCTGCTGTGGCCCAGGAGGGACCAGGATGTCGCCACTTGGATGAGGAGACAGAGGGGGCACCCAGCAAGTCAGGGAGCCCTCACAGAAGCAGGCAGCACCCGCAGAAGTACCGGAACAGGCACTTGGAAGAGGAGTGAACCGGAGCTCACCCGAAGACACAAAAGGGAGTCCTGCGACGCCGTAGGACAACTCAGAAGGTTGTGCACTGCAGGTTAGAGTGTTGGGGACCCAGGCTTGGCTGTGCTTGGAAATCCTGGAAGAGTGCACAGGAGCCGGAGCAGCTGCAAATCACGCGTTACCCAGCAATGCAGTCTAGCGTGGGGAGGCAAGGACTTACCTCCACCAAACTTGGACTGAAGAGTCACTGGACTGTGGGAGTCACTTGGACAGAGTTGCTGAGTTCCAGGGACCACGCTCGTCGTGCTGAGAGGGGACCCAGAGGACCGGTGATGCAGTCTTTTTTTGCCTGCAGTTGCAGGGGGAGGTTTCCGTCGTCGCACGGGAGATTTCTTCAGAGCTCCTGGTGCAGAGAGGAGCCAGGCTACCCCCAGAGCATGCACCACCAGGAAACAGTCGAGAAGGCGGCAGGATCAGCGATACAAGGTTGCAATAGTCGTCGTTGCTACTTTGTTGCGGTTTTGCAGGCGTCCTGAGCAGTCAGCGGTCGATCCTTTGGCAGAAGGTGAAGAGAGAGATGCAGAGGAACTCTGATGAGCTCTTGCATTCGTTATCTAAAGAATTCCCCAAAGCAGAGACCCTAAATAGCCAGAAAAGGAGGTTTGGCTACCTAGGAAGGAGGATAGGCTAGCAATATAGGTAAGAGCCTATCAGAAAGAGTCTCTGACGTCACCTGCTGGCACTGGCCACTCAGAGCAGTCCAGTGTGACAGCAGCACCTCTGTTTCCAAGATGGCAGAGGTCTGGAGCACACTGGAGGAGCTCTGGGAACCTACCCTGGGAGGTGCAGGTCAGGGGAGTGGTCACTCCCCTTTCCTTTGTCCAGTTTCGCGCCAGAGCAGGGCTGGGGTATCCCTGAACTAGTGTAGACTGGCTTATGCAGAGATGGGCACCATCTGTGCCCATCAAAGCATTTCCAGAGACTGGGGGAGGCTACTCCTCCCCAGCCCTGACACCTTTTTCCAAAGGGAGAGGGTGTAACACCCTCTCTCTGAGGAAGTCCTTTGTTTTGCCTTCCTGGGCCAAGCCTGGCTGGACCCCAGGAGGGCAGAAACCTGTCTGAGGGGTTGGCAGCAGCAGCAGCTGCAGTGAAACCCCAGGAAAGGCAGTTTGGCAGTACCTGGGTCTGTGCTAGAGACTCGGGGATCATGGAATTGTCTCCCCAATGCCAGAATGGCATTGGGGTGACAATTCCATGATCTTAGACATGTTACATGGCCATGTTCGGAGTTACCATTGTGACGCTATACATAGGTAGTGACCTATGTATAGTGCACGCGTGTAATGGTGTCCCCGCACTCACAAAGTCTGGGGAATTTGCCCTGAACGATGTGGGGGCACCTTGGCTAGTGCCAGGGTGCCCACACACTAAGTAACTTAGCACCCAACCTTCACCAGGTGAAGGTTAGACATATACAATGAGATGCCATACCATTCCATACTATACAATGACAGGCCATATCATTCCATACTAAACAATGACAGGCCATACCACTCCATACTATACAATGTCATGCCATACCATCCCATACTATACAATGACAGGCCATACCATTCCATACTATACAATGACAGGCCATACCATTCCATACCCAATGACATGCCATACCATTCCATACTATACAATGACATGCCATACCATTCCATACTATACAATGACATGCCATACCATTCCCTACTATATAATGACATGCCATGCCATTCCATACTATACGACATGCCATACCATTCCATACTATACAATGACATGCCATACCATTCCATACTATACAATGACAGGCCATGCCATTCCATACTATACAATGACATGCCATGCCATTCCATACTATACAATGACATGCCATGCCATTCCATACTATACAATGACAGGCCATGTCTTCCATAGCATGGCATACGATTGGCAACGCACAACCACAGTTCTCGTCTTATGCACGCCTGATGGATCGGGAACGGTGTAACCCCAGTACGGACTTTGGCGCTCCGGCGGTACCGGTCTAAACTATAGCGCTCTAAAGGACAATTTCAAATGACGGATCCCATTTAGTCCCACAAAAATGACAGGCAGGGAAGTCTTAACCATAGAGGTTTTATCGTTAGAATTTTTAGTCATACAGGAATCAATCTCACCTAGTCCAAACCAATTGGTGAATACATCAGAAAACAAAGCTCAGTTAAAGTGCAGGATCAATTAAGAACTCAGTAAAGTTCTAATCATCAAGGTGCAGAGTATAGAAAGTGAGAGAGCGCTCCGGCATGGGTTCGCCTCCTAAGGTAAGTGGAAAAGGCTCTCCTTTTACAGCCAGAAAACACAGTCTGTTGAAGGGTTCTGGACGACGGGTTTCATACATTTACCACAGCTGTGCATGGCTCACCAAGCCTAAACATATCAAACCTAGGCAAAGAGCAAACATTTGCAACTAAATGCACTCAGAAAGACTCATAATTCCATAACAGGTTCTCAGTCAGCACCTGTGCATGGAGTTGTTACATCGTGTGCGACTTTCCCTGGGACAAGCAGCCTGGGAGGAGCACACTTTTATTCAGAAGAGCTCGCGCTGTTCTTGCCTGTGGCCATACTCAATGTTTATTCTAGTGAGGCATGAAAATACAGTCTAGTCACGTGGTACAATGAAACGTCACAGACGAGGAGGAGTCGACGGCCTAAATTCTCTAAGTTAGCCAGAGTTTGAGTTTTCACAAATGCAAGAGGTAGGCCGATGGTCATCTTGATATGACCGGGAGGGGACACTTTGACACGTACTGTGGACCACAAGATGGAGAGGTGCCACGGCACAGGAATGTCGGCGAGATACACGGCTGGAAATGTACTACCACTTTGCATCACAAACGAGATGCACACCTGGCACAAAGTGTGGTGTTGGGATTGTCTTCCCACAAAAAGTTTGATTTACGTTGGAAAGTTTCACACAGTAAGGTGCTACTTTGCGTGAAGGGGGCATTCCATTTGTGGTGAGTGGGTGTTCCCATGCAACCGCCCATTGGGTTTTAATGCAAATCCCTATCTACAAAAAAGGCTAGACAGGACCTTGTGCCAAAAATGTACACATCCAGTCACAAGGTTTTAGAAAAGGTCGCCTGCCTCAGACCTTTTCCAATGTTGCATGTGTTCTGCACTCTACAGCACTATGGTGCAGGGGTGTGTGTTAGCGCACCTCAGCCAAAAGTGCACTAGGCAGAGGGGAGGAAAACAGCTCCATATCTTAGTAGATGCAGCACTGTTTTTCACAACCTCTTTGAAGCAACACAACTTGGTTGCTGCGCTGCGTGGCACCAAAACTTAGTGAATAAGGCACAGGTGCTCTCTGTAGGACTAAAAGGATTAAAGGGACTATCTTGGCAATGTTGGTCTTTTGCGCATAAACACCCGAGGCCAAATGAATCATTCATTATTGAATCTCCCCAGGCTTGGTGGGTAAATATTGCAGATTGGGTAAAGATTGCAGTGCTCCGCCCCTTCCTGTATTCTTTTATGGAGCCTCGCCACCCTGCCCTGGAGAGCACATCTCCTCAGTCACAGGGGAACGTGCAGCTGACTGTTCCGCCTTGGTGTGTTATCAGGTGGATTGGATACCTCAGCCAGAGACATGCTCCGCCATCTTGACTCCAGAGACTCTGTCCCAGACCACCTGTGGCACGCGCGGGCACTTGGGGCTATCTCAGCCGGACTGGAAGGCAGAGCCTTGCAGCCCACTAGCCAATGAAATCAGGGCTCACCAGGTCACAGTGAAGTGGCTTCTCACTCCTACCCAAGCTGGTAATGTCCCTTGTCTCTTTCCATTGCCCCAGGCCATAAACTGAATCAAGCGTTAGCAAAGCCAATAGGTCTGGCTTTTTGTTGCCAACTAGTTTCCTCAACGCCTTTTGGTGACGCTGAACACCACTGGTGAGATGCCGCACAGCATGACCAAAAGACAAAAAAATAAATACAAAAAATTTAAATGCTGCAACCACAGTGACCGAGTCATTTTCTGGGTGCGCGCATGCGTGATGACGTTTGTGAATGTGTAGGTCATTTTCATGCGCACCTACAACATGATACAAGATGGATGAACAACTAAAAGAAGCATTGGCAAAGCCAATAGGTCTCACCTATACAAAAGCTGTTGACTTTGAAAATATGTTTTTGCCAAGGTGTCCACCAGTGTGGCTGCTGTTCAGCATGGCTAAACAATAGTGTTGTTGAGTGCCCTAGATTGATTTGTTGGAGTAGAGTGTCGTAGAGTGGAGAAGGGTCGGTAGAGTGCTGTAGAGTTGAGTAGAGGGGAGTAGAGTTCAGTGGTTCAGTGGCAGAGAGTGTCATAGAGTGCAGTGTCGTAGACTGGAGTGCTGTAGAGTGGATTGGAGTTGGATGGAATAGGGTGGAATAGGTTGAAGTGGATTGAGTTAGTGGGGTGGATTGGATTGGGGTAGAGCGGGTTGGATTGAGTGGAGTGGGGTGGATTAGAGTAGTTGGACTGGATGTGGTGGATTGGAGTGGGGTGGGATGGATTGGGATGGATTAGCCTGCTGTTAGGTGGATTGTATTGGGGTGAATTGGATTAGAGTAGGGTGGTTTGGAGTGGGCTCAATTTGAGGGGAGTAGAGGAGTGGATTGGACTGGACCCGAGGGGAGTGGACTCGAGTGGCCTGAACTGGAGTAGAGTCGGTGGAATTGAGTGAGGTGGAATGGACTGGGGTGAATTGGATTGAGTGCAGTGGATTGGTTTGAGGTGGGATGGATTGGATTGAGGTGGATTGGATTGGGGTGGGGTGGATTGGATTTAGTTGGGTTGGGGTGCATTGGATTGGGGTGGGGCGGATTAGATTGGAGTGGGGTGAGGTGGGATGAATTGGACTGAAGTGGGGTGGATTAAAGTGTGGTGGGCTGGATGGATTGCATTGAGTGGGGTGGGCTGAACTGGGGTAGGAGGTACTGGATTGGGGTGGAGTGGGGTGTATAGGAATAGAGTGGGTGGATTGGGCTGCATTAGAGTAGGGTGGATTTGAGTGGGGTGGGCTGGGTAGGGTGTATTAGACTGAAGTGGGGTGGATTGAAATGGGACGTGTGGATTGTCTTGGGGTGGGGTGAAATGGAGTGGCAAGGGGTGTGACGAAGTAGACTGGGATGCAGTGGGGTGAATTGGACTAAGGTGTATTGGATTGAGGTGGGGTGGATTTGATTGAGGTGGTTTGGATTGGGGTGGTGTGGATTAGAGTGGGTGGTGTGGACTGGAGTAGGGTAGATTGTTTTGGATTGTAGTGGGGCAGATTGGAGTGGAACAGATTATTTTGGATTGGAGTGGGGCAGATGGAGTGGGACAGAGTGTTCTGGATTAGAGTGGGGCAGATTGGAGTGGGAAAGTTTATTTGGATTGAAGTGGGGCAGATTGGAGCAGGGCAGATTGTTGAGTGGGGCAAATTATTTTGTATGGAGTGGCGCAGATTGTTTTGGATTTGAGTGGGGTGTATTTGATTGGATTGGATTGGGTTGGATTAGGGAGGGAGTGGGGTGGACTGGATTAGGGTGAGGTGGATTGGACTGGAGTGGGGCGAATTGGAGTGGGGAGGGGCAGATTGGAGTGGGGCAGATTGTTTTGGATTGGAGTCGGGTAGATTGTTTTGAACTGAGTGGGGCAAATTGTTTTGGATTGGAGTGGGGCTGATTGGAGTGAGGCAGACTGTTCTGGAATGAAATGGGGCAGATTGGAGAGTGGAAGACTGAAGTGTAGCAGATTGTTTTAGATTTGAGTGCGGCAGATTGGAGTGTGGCAGATTAATTTGGATTGGAGTGGGGCAGATTGTTTTTGTTTGGCGTGAGAAAGATTGGAGTGCGGAAGATTGGAGTAGAGCAGATTGTTTTGGATTGCAGTGGGGCAGATTGTTTTGGATTGGAGTGGGGCGAATTGGAGCAGGGCGAATTGAAGTGGGGCAGATTGTAGGAGGGTGGGTTGAGAGGATTGGAGTGAGGTGGATTGGAGAGGATTGGATTGGGTGAGTGGCTTGGATTAGACTGGGGTGGATCAGATTGGTCTGGGGTGGATTGGATTGAATGGGGTGGATTGGTGTTGGGTGAGGTGGGGTGGATTGTTGTGGATTGAAGTGGGTTTGATTTCAGAAATCACACACAAGAAAGAAACAATGCCACTTTACAATATTTAGAACAAGATATTCCTCTTTTTTAGAACAGGTGCCAGGAGCAAAAACAAATGAAAAAATGAGTGCAAAGTGAGAAAAGAAAACTTGGTAAAATAAAAGAAAGCTAACTATAGAAAATACATCTTTGCAATTCTGGCTGGGCACATTATTGCCAATCACACACCTTCTGTTTGCAGGGCACTTAAAGTTAAACTGAACAAAATAGTACCTCAATCACGTCGGGAGCCGCGGACGGGCACTGATTAAGTTGAATGAATCAGTGCTAGGGTAGGTCGCTTCCCCCGCCACTGCAGCTCCACCTGCCCAGGCTCCTGCCACCTCCAGCAGACCGTAAGTGCTCCCTTGCGCCCCCCCCCCTGCCCAGGCCCTCGTTTTTCTCTTCTGTCTTCTGTGCTCTCTCCCTTGTCCAAACTCCTTCGTTTTCCTTCTGCTCTCTGTCTTTGTCCAAAGTCCTTTGTTTTTCTTCTGCTCTCTCCCTTGTCCAAAGTCCTTTGTTTTTCTTCTGCTCTCTCCCTTGTCCAAAGTCCTTCGTTTTTCTTCTGCTCTCTGTCTTTGTCCAAAGTCCTTTGTTTTTCTTCTGCTCTCTCCCTTGTCCAAAGTCCTTAGTTTTTATTCTGCTCTCTCCCTTGTCCAAAGTCCTTCGTTTTTCTTCTGCTCTCTGTCTTTTTCCAAAGTCCTTCATTTTTCTTCTGCTCTCTGTCTTTGTCCTAGCTCCTCGTTTCTCTTCCATCTCCTGTGAATTTTTCCCTTTTTTCCAACTTTCCCTTCTTTTTCGGCCCCCCGCCCCCCTGCCCTCTGCTTTCCCGCCACTGCCACCCGTGCGGCCCGCCCCCCTTGCTCCCATTCGTCGCCCTCCCTCCCGCCTCCCGCTCCCAGCTGACTCCTCCTCCTCCCCACCTCCCTCTTATGGTGGCCGCTGGCGCGCCAAAGGCAATCCCGTCTGCGCCCGTCCGCGCCCAGCGCCAGTACCCCTGGACCCCAGCGCTCCCAAACCCCGCAGCTCCGCTACGACGCCGCCTCCGTCCATGCACTCAACCCGGGACGTACTACAACCTGCTACCAAGCCAGCCCGAAACGCTCTCATGGACCCTTCGCATGTCAAACCTGCAAGCATGCCTTCCACCGCTACTGCACCCTGCCCACAGGCCCACGCGCCAATAACCACCTCAAGTGCATCCTCATCAACGCACGCTCCGTCCACAAGCACGCCACTGAACTATGGGACCTCCTGGACTCTACTGCACCGGACGTCACCTTCATCACTGAGACCTGGATGAACGCCTCATCGGCCCCCGACATCGCCATAGCCATCCCTGACGGCTACAAGATCGCCAGGAAAGACCGCACCAACCAAGTCGGAGGAGGAATCGCCATCATATTCAAGAGCTCCATCAACGTCACTACCTCCACCGAAGACACCCCCCTTGCCGCCGAACACATGCACTTCCATATCCACACTGACCCCAGGACCACCCTCAGAGGAACTCTCATCTACAGGCCCCCTGGACCACGCGCCCTTTTCAGCGAATCCATCACAGACTTCATCTCCCCGCACGCCCTAGCCTCGCCAGGCTACATCCTCCTCGGAGACCTGAACTTCCACCTAGAGCAGAACAATGACACAAACACCACCACCCTGCTCGACAACCTCGCCAACCTCGGCCTCAAGCAACTGGTGAACACCCCCACCCACATTGCCGGACACACGCTCGACCCCATCTTCTCCACCAGCAACCACGTATCCTTCAGCCACTCCTCCGAAATACACTGGACTGACCACAGATGTGTCCACTTCACCTTCAGACGCAAGACTCTCCACCCTCGCACACAACCTATCTCATGGAGACCTTGGAACAAAATCTCCACAGAACAGCTACTCTCCACTCTCAACCACAACCAACCTACCATCATCTCCGACGCCAACAACGCAGCCCTCAGCCTCACACAGTGGATCACCAACTGCGCTGACAACCTCACCCCCCTCAGACGCCTCCCAAGACAGACCAACACCAGGAAACCTCAATGGTTCACAGACGCCCTCAAAGAATCCAAGAAAACCTGCCGTACCCTCGAGAAAACCTGGCGCAAAGATCACACCGCAGAAAACATGTCAGCCCTCAAAATCGCCACCCGCAAACACCACCAGCTGATCCGCGCCACCAAAAGAGCATCCTTCAAAGAGAGACTGGACAAGAACACCCACAACAGCAAAGAACTCTACAACATCGTCAAAGAGCTCTCCAATCCCAACGCCAGCTCCAACTCCATCACGCCCTCACAAGAACTCTGCAACTCCCTCGCTACCTTCATCCATCGAAAGATCACCGACCTACACGACAGCTTCGGTCCACAGACCCCGCCGACCACCACGGAACCCACAGCCCCAGCCGTCACCCTCAACACCTGGACACCCATCAGCACAGAAGAGACCAAAACTACCATGAACACCATCCACTACGGTGCCCCCTCGAAACCTTGCCCAAATTACATCTTCAACAAAGCCGACGCCAGCATCGCCCCCTATCTCCAGACCATCATCAACAGCTCGTTTGCATCTGCCACCTTCCCCGAGAGCTGGAAACACGCAGAAGTCAACGCTCTCCTGAAGAAACCCACGGCGGACCCCAGCGACCTGAAGAACTTCCGCCCCATCTCGCTCCTCCCCTTCCCGGCCAAAGTCATCGAGAAGGCCGTCAACAAACAACTGACAAACTTCCTCGAAGACAACAACCTGCTCGACCCCTCCAAATCCGGATTCCGGGCCAACCACAGCACGGAAACCGCCCTCATCGCAGTCACCGACGACCTCCGAACTCTGCTGGACAACGGAGAAACAGCCGCCCTCATCCTCCTCGACCTCTCGGCTGCCTTCGACACCGTCTGCCACCGCACCCTAATAACCCGCCTCGGCTCCACCGGTATCCAAGGACAGGCCCGGGACTGGATCGCCTCTTTTCTCTCTGACCGCTCCCAAAGAGTCTACCTCCCGCCTTTCCGCTCAGATCCCACCGAGATCATCTGCGACGTCCCACAGGGCTCCTCACTCAGCCCTACTCTCTTCAATGTCTACATGAGCCCCCTCGCCAACATCGCACGCAAACACAACATCAACATCATCTCCTACGCCGATGACACCCAGCTGATACTCTCCCTCACCAAAGACCCAGCCACCGCCAAAACCAACCTGCAGGATGGAATGAAAGACGTCGCAGAATGGATGAAACTCAGCCGTCTGAAGCTGAACTCGGACAAAACGGAAGTCCTAATCCTCAGAAACTCCCTGTCCGCCTGGGACGATTCCTGGTGGCCCACGGCCCTGGGCACCGCACCGACCCCCTCAGACCACGCACACAACCTCGGATTCATCCTGGACCCCCTTCTCACCATGACCAAGCAAGTCAACGCCATCTCGTCCTCCTGCTTCCTCACACTCCGCATGCTCCGAAAGATCTTCCGCTGGATCCCCGCCGACACCAGAAAAACTGTGACCCACGCCCTCGTCACAAGCCGCCTAGACTACGGAAACACCCTATACGCAGGAATCACCGCAAAACTTCAGAAACGTCTTCAGCGAATACAAAACGCCTCTGCACGCCTCATCCTCGACGTACCCCGCCACAGCCACATCTCCGCCCACCTGAGACACCTGCACTGGCTACCCGTCAACAAAAGGATCACCTTCAGGCTCCTCACCCACGCAAACAAAGCCCTCCACAACAAGGGCCCCGAATAACTCAACCGTCGCCTCACCTTCTAAACGCCCACCCGTCAACTTCGCTCCACCAGCCTCGCTCTCGCCGCCGTCCCTCGCATCCGCCGAACCACTGCAGGTAGGAAATCCTTCTCCTACCTGGCAGCCAAGACGTGGAATTCCCTCCCCGCCCACCTCAGGACTACCCAGGACAACCTCGCCTTCCGGAGGCAGCTCAAGACCTGGCTCTTCGAGCAGCAGTGACCCCCCCCAGCGCCTTGAGACCCTCACGGGTGAGTAGCGCGCTGTATAAATATGATTGATTGAGTGCTTGGTCCCTGCTCCTCAGAGAGGAACGAAAATGATGTTAGGCCTCATGTGAGGAATTACAAGGCTGTAAAGAAGAGTGCACCGCGAGCCAACAAATGGTAAGCAGCGGGCGGGCTCAAAGCCCTTTTATGTATACAACAGTGTCTCGCACACGAGGAGCATGCGCTAGTGCATGCTTTCCCATGCTCGACCCTTTAAATGGGTCAAACTTGGCAAAAATTCCATGGCAATTCTACATCTCATAATTACTAATACCCAATGTATTGGACATTTGGGATAGGAAGTTTCCACATCTGATTTACCAGTGTACTTGGCATGAGGGCCATTGGCTGAAGAAAACAAGAGCCATTTTAAAGCGTGAAGTGAATAAACTTGGATTTCCACACAGGAACTATATACAATTCTTTGCGCCTGAAGGCTCTTTTGTATTAGTGAACTTTCAGAAAAAGGAGAATAGATCTTACGTTTTATTAATGGAAGAGTATGGTGATAGTTGAGTGGCTTTGCATGTTGTTCCATGCTGTCCTAGATTGAAAACCACACAATGAAGCAACATCTTGGGCAACAACAGCAGGGAAGCTGGGAGTAGGCCCTCTCAGACCACATCAGCTGGGTTAAACTGAGAAACAGAGTCAGAAGAGGAAGTTTGTATTGTAAGTGGTGAACTTAAAAGATATAAACAACAGATACTGCACAGTAGATACTTGTTGCATCTTTAAGATGCGTATATGTACAGGTGTGCAACACCCATTGGGCTGAACGGGCTTCATCCCTCCATTCATGTTCCGTAGGGCTGCAGGCGTGCAGCTGTGTGCATGTCAATCAATCAATCATGATTTATAAAGCGCGGGTAATCACCTAATAGAGTATCCAGGCGCTTTGTCCCAGGGAAAGCCTGGGCGAAGAACGACTGGAAAAGAGTGTCAGAACAAACATTCTCTTTTCTCTTCCAGACAGCTTATCTTGTGCTCAAAGGAGGCAGGTGAATCACAACATCCAGGACAAACACCTCATGGTGGATGTTCTAATTGTGCAAGGGAGTGTGCTTTATTGATCACCATTGTTTTAAGGAGCGACAACGGTTGCCCATTATCACTGGTGTGAGAGACTGCATCTGCACCTCAAAGGCAATCTCTCAAATCTTTATGTGCCCCCAAGCAAACAAGGCAGAAATCTCAAATTGTCTTGATTTACAATTGCATTTATATAGTGCTTATCACAAGTGATGGGTAATAAGCACTAAATAAATGCTAAAAAGGGAAGAAAGGGTTTTTGTTTTTTAAACGCAGTGATCAGACTTTTCTGCTAATAGGATTATTCATGGTGGGCTAGAAGTGTGGGGGGGGGGCAAAGGTATTAGGGTACTTTACTTGAGCACCAGATTGCATTACACAAAATCAGGCTTTTTAGGCAAGGGAAGATTAAATGTTTTGTCCAGGATCACAGGATGTTGAGCTGAAGCTGGGATTCAGGCGTTGTTCCCCAACTCAGACTGTTAGGACACATCTCATCAGTTTGTATTGGCATCAGTCACGGCTGGTGGTCTTTGAAAGTGGTGGGCGGTAATACCCTTAGGACTTCAACCCATTAAAAAAAAAAATTAACCCACTCATACTTCCTCTCACATTTAGGCCCAGATTGACAAACATTTTGTGCTGGGTTTGCATCACAAAAGTGATGCAAACCTGCGCAAAATGTGTTTCTTAATTAACTTTCCTGAGCAAAACCTGTTTTGCACTGGAAAGTTGTGTGAAAGTAACACAAAGCAGTGCAAAGTGCTGCTTTGCATTACTCTCCGTCAAGAAGGTGTTCCATGGGGGTTTCCACGCAACCACCCATGACTTTTGAAGCAAACCCATATCTAGTAACAATAATAGACCTGGTTTTGCACCAAAAAATAAACAACACTTGAAAACAGGCGTTAAAAAGGAGAAATTGTTTTATTTCTCCTGACGTTTCCCACTTCACATGTGCACTGGACTGCACAGCACACATCTGTAGAAGGAAAAGTTTTAAAGTTAGTCAAAGCGTAGTATTTTGTCTGGAAGGGCATCCTTCCAGCACTCACACCGACATCTTTGCACTATGATGCAGAGGAGTGGTGATTGGCAGGCTATTGTGCGCAGGCGCTAGAGAGGGAGCAGGATAGAACCACATCTTTGTAGAGTCGGTGCTCTCTGACTCTCTCCTCCTAACACAATGCAGAAACTTTGGGAGCGCGCTGCGTTGTGTGAAAGTTTTGATAATCTGGGCCTTAGCCTCCTTCCCAAGTCTCACTCTAACTCACATTCTCATTCTCACTCATACTTATTCCCTCTCACTGTTACTCATACACAAACATACTCATACTTACTGGTACTCATTCTCACTTATCACATTTACACACACTCACTAACTGTGGGCCCTGGTGCAACTGCACCTGCTGCTCCATTGATAGAAGCTATACACATGATTCACTTACACTCCGTCTCACAACTTTCAATCAGTCATTTGTTCACTCGTTCTAACACACTCACTCTCCTTCACTCATCCTCCTGTACTCACTTTCAGTTATTCATACAAACTCTCAAACTCGGATTCTCACTTTCACTCTTATTGAAACTAGTTCTTACATAGAGAGAAGTAGGTTCTTGTGCACAGAGACAGTGGAGCTCTGCCACAAACAGACCCCATCATCTTGTAGAGCTGAACTCACTCTTCTGCAGATAGAGCTGAGCTCCCGCCCAAGTGCAGCCAAGTCCCTGCATACATAGTGCTGAACCCATGAACAGCTGGAGCAGAGACCGTGAACCGGGTAATTTTTATTTCATTGAGCTGAGTTCCTGCATCTATAGCACTGCAGCCCTGGACAGACAGAGCTGAGCTTTACTAAGTATGCAGCTGAGCTCCATTGCAGGCAGGGCTGAGCCACGGAGAAGCCACAGATTGAGGTGAGAGAGTTCACAGCCAGGGATGAGCTCTCTCAGCATTCATTCCTATAATGTAAAACCTGAGGTTCTGTGGGCATTGATAAAGCAGGACCAGCTAATATTCTGTGGGAGTATCACATGCCTCTCACCCGGGTTAATCTGCCACATGGCCTGTTTCTGATCGGGAGTGAGGAGGAGACGGTGGGAGGGAAGATGACGGGGAGAGAGAAGGGATTGAGAGAAGCGACTGAACAGAGAGCGAGAGAGAGAGAGAGAGAGAGAGAGAAGGTAGACAATAGTGAAAGAAAGTGAAGCATGTGTGAGAATACTGACAGAGAAAGAGAGAATAAAATGAGAGGGGAGCGTGAGCGAGAAGGAAAAGAATATAGACCATGTGTGAAATGGGAGACGCCAGAGAGACTTTTGAGCAACAGCCCAACAATAGTGCTAAGGCAAACTTTATGTAATTTTATGGATATTTGTGGCTGGCACAGCTCCCACTGGAGCGTATCCTGGTGCTGAGAAAGCAGGGGTTACCTTGGCTGTGACTG
Organism: Pleurodeles waltl; assembly: GCF_031143425.1. Classification (NCBI taxonomy): domain Eukaryota; kingdom Metazoa; phylum Chordata; class Amphibia; order Caudata; family Salamandridae; genus Pleurodeles; species Pleurodeles waltl. The sequence continues at coordinate 42,031,816 of NC_090438.1, forward strand.
GGCTTTGTCCAAGTAGTGAGACGGCAGGTCTAGTGTATAGGGGACAATGTTTAGGGCCTAATGTATAGGTAATTCCAGGCTTTAGGCAGGAGGTAGGAGAAAGCAAGATGGCTGATTCTGGTCCTCTGTATGCAGGGGGTGCGTGCGAGCTGGAGTCTGGCCGAGCGGAGGTGTCTGGTGTGGTAAAGTTGATGCGTCTATTGACTTAGGTGGATGGAGATCGTACTGGACTTTGTATGAGAGCATTTCTAAGAGTGTGGGTTAGTGAATGGGGGGCCAGTGGAGGTCTTTGAGGGGCAGAGTGACGTGAACGCGTGGGAAAGCCTGGGTGTGTGTCTGGCTGAATGGTTTTGTATGGTCTGAAGTCTTCTAGAGAGTGATTCCGACAGAGTGCGTCGCCATAGTCCAGCTTGCTGATGACGAGGGCTTGGGTGACCATTCCGCATGTGTTGACTGGGAACCATTTGAAGATTTCATTGAGCATTTTAAGAGTGTGGAAACAGGAGGCGGTGACTACATTGACTAAAGTAAACTTTACAGAACATTCCCCCCATTCTTGCTCCTTCGTCAGACGTCTGCCTTTCACTGTGTCACTGGGCAGGGCCGGTGCCGGCTGTGGATGGTGCCGACAACAGTCTACAAAGAAACGTTTTGGTCACTGCCACACATTTTGTTTAAAACAAATTAAGCACTGGGTTAGAGAGAGGGCTTTGCACACGTGACAGATCCACATGTCAGCTATGCTTTAGGATTGTAAAAGGTGGTCTAGTCCAATTAGAAATTGTGTTTCACGTGGAACATCAAACATAAACCCTTCACATACCGAAGGAGTTTGACGTTTTCTATATTTACTTCCTTGGCCTGGTTGAAGGAGGCAAACTCCAAAGTGAGTGGATGGGGAGTAAAGCATAAATTTAAAGAGAGCAGGTCAAGTTCAAGGGTGCAAGAGGAGGGATTTCCCGCAGGATCCTCTGTTAGTGCATGTGCGCGAATCGTTAATGTCTGACTTGGTGTCACCACAAAGGGAAGAGCTCAAATCATGGTGTCCTCAGTGGACAAAAGCTCTGGGTACTCCATTATACTGCTTGCTGTACCTCCTGTCTTCCTGCAAGAGAGCACCAGGCTTCTGTTCAGGTGAAGGAGCATGAACTCCGCGGTGGCTGAGGCTGCAGGTGTTGTGCACCAGAGGGCACTACTCGAGCCCGTTGAAAGGAGTGGCAAATGCAAAAAGAAAAGATGATGGACGGAATGCCGAAGAAATCAAACATTCACCCCCAGTCACAGATCTGGGTTAAATCCATTGTTTTGTTTCTCAGCACACCATTCCAGTTTGGACATTGAAAGGAATGCAGTAGGGTTATGGGCAGGAACACACTTTCCCACATGCATGGGTCTACTCACAGGCCTCCTGGCTATCTCAGTCTAATCCCGCAGAAGTGTCTCATGCTGCTGATGCTCACAATAACAAGAATAAATTTAATTTTTACATGGCTTCATCTCCTTCACTAATGTGTCTGCTAACACGTATTACCATGATGAATTTCTGCTGCAGCATGCACAAATTTCAATCTGTGCATCTCTGTCAAGCCTTCTTTCATTTGGAGAGAAATAAACAAGTTTGACTTAGGCGTAAGTGTGTATTTTTATAAGAAAATTTAACCTAGAGCTAACAAAATGGAAACTTGCTGCATAGATGTAATTTACGATATTGCCTTACTCCTTTCACAGCAGTGCATAGCCATTTTAAGTTTATTGAGATGTCATTACATCTGCAAGAAAAAATGCATGTATTTCATGTTTTGGTGCTTGTATGGGAAAAAAAACAGTGGTGTGAAATTCATGTAGTACAAGGAACCGTGCAATATGGAAAATATCTCACGGCTATGTGCGAAATAGAAATTTTGTCATCACAATGGTAGTCCCCAAACCACTGTGCAGAGGTTTTACGTTGGACAGGCTACTAAGGAAATTGTGTGCAATATTTCAGTAAATTCATAATTATGCTGTAAACTCTGCAGCCACAGATTCACATAAATTGACTGATCTCATCATTGCTTATTGTTTTATCAGGAATCTTTTTGTGACCGCAAAACAAAACCTCAACATTTTAGTTCCGGTCAACGCCCATTGTTAGCTGCACTTTGAATAAAACAGTTTGTAATATAACAAAGTCCTTAATGTGTACCTTGTCATTGCCATCTCGGGCTACTGGTGACATTTACAAACCACAGGGCCAAAGATATCACCAGGACCCCTCAATGATAATATTGGGCCAGATTACACAGTTAGCCGTTATGTATCCTCTGGATGTACTTAACTTTTAACCACTCTCTGAGTAGATGCAAATAGATAAAACTCAACCTCAAACAAGACATAACCCGTTTGATGCTACCCACACATAACACAAAAAAACTAAATAACTTACATTCAGCCGACTCACTAGACAGCATGAGGAATATGGCCTAATGACTATCTTAAAAAATCAACAGAACATGAGCGTCCACAAAAAGTGGTGACATGAAATGTTTGAAGCTTTGTTTGAAAGTTCTAATACATCAACTAAGGAAGGAGATGTGGTCTAGTAGTTGTCGATTTGAGGACCTGGATTTTTATTCCACTTGGCATTGACTGAAAATTGTGCAGCTGCGAGAAATCACTTAATCATAATGTGCCTCAAATGTACATGTGTGAGATACTACTGTAAGTGTGTGTAACAAAAACATTTAAACCACCACCTCCCATACTGGGCAGTGCTCTGTTGCTCTCAAGCTAGGTGCATGATATAGAAATACCAACAAAAGCATGCTATATTCTTGTGAACAGGTATCCAGTTTTTTATTCTCTGTGGATGCCCCTTCCTTTAGAGCTGTTGGTGAGCCCCCCTCATTTTGTGACGGCCAGATAGAAGCTCTCCACAATTTTCTTTATCCTGGTTGATTCTTCACACCTCAAGTCTACTTCTCAATGTCTGTGGGAGCACTTTTTCTTGGGCACATTGGGAGATTTCTCCCACGCACATTTTCTTTTTTCTTGGAAGCATTTTATCATGTTGGGTAGAATGTTAGTGGGGCAAGTAATAAACGACTTACCTCCACAACGTCGTGTCTTCCCTTCTTATCATTATGCAGTTCATGCTCCTTCTAATCAGATAAGACACATTTCCATTCCCAGTAAGGCTTCGGTGCTTTATTTTCTGTGTGTCAGACCAGGGCTGTAGCCACTATTGGAGGAGCAGGTGCAGTGGCGCCCAGAGAGGCCCACTGAACCCTGATAACGGCTTTATTTACTACCACACCAGTACTCAAAGTAGCCAGTTCCCCTGCTTGCACCAGTGCCCATGCCTCCTTCCTACACTATGTCATCAGACATGCGCAGGACTGGCTTGATAGCAACCGTTTTGCGGACATCCGATGCCCGCTGGTCTGGTGTGCATCCTCTTAGCTCCGGCAGTGCTCGGTGTCTCCGGGGAAAGCTGTGGAGAAGATGAAATATCTGGATTTAGGGCCATATTTATACTTTTTGACGCAAAACTGCGCCAGCGCAGTTTTGTGTCAAAAATAATACCGCCGGTTAATGCCATTTTGGTGCGCCATGCGGGCGTCAAATTTATACTTTGACGCACGGCAGTGCAAACCACAGGTGTGAGTCTTTTTTTTTTAAGCACACCCCAGCGTCAAGTCGTAAAGCAAAACGACGTTAAGGCGGCAGAAATGACTGTGGGTCAACTATATATTTATTAAATGCTAATCACAGAAGAGGAAACTGAGGGAAAAGTCGGACCTACCCTAATCTACCCTGACTACTCATTACCCACAACTGTCCCTAACTAACCTAAGCTAAACTTACTTATCACATGTAACAAAACGTTCTAAACATCCACCCCCAACCCCCTTATGAGACTGGACACATGGAGGACAACACATACTAACCTACACACATACTATACTATCCTAAACAAATATATCTTTTTTTGTATTTTTATTTTTATTTTTATTAAACACACAAGAACCCCAACATAGCCCCCCATCCACACACTTAATAAGTAAAAATAGAAAGAATCAGGACCCCCCACCCACTAACACTAACTAAACTAACAGACTATACTAACCTAACACTAAGCCCCCTAAGCCAACTAAGTATGAGAACAAAGAAAGAGGAGGGAGGGGAGGGGAGGGAATCATGTCCATTGTCACCAAAGTCTAGAGGTTGGCCCTCCGGAGGGTCCGCTTTATGGACTTCACACGCCTGTTAATGTGGCGAACATCCCGGCTCAGATTGCTTATCTTCCTCAAGACACGGTCCATCTTCCGTTCCAAGTTGTGGAAGGCTGCAGGGTCAACAGATGGAGCTGGGGCAGTCTGGGTACCGGTGGAGGAGGTTTGTGCACGTGTGGAGCCAAGGCCAGCGGGCTGTCCTGCAGCTGTTGCAATGCTGGGGCCTGGAAGTACGGCAGATGTAGGGACAACAGTCCCAGCTGTGGGTGGGGCCATCTGGGTAGAACTGGTGGTTGTGCTGGTGGTGGCTGTGGTGGGCAAAGTAGGGCCACCCTGTGGGAAGGCCCTCCATGCCCCGGAGGCCCGTTCATGGCGGTATCGACGGGCCATCCTCCTGAACCCCGACTCCACGAGCAGGATGTGCTGGTATCTCATGGCCCGCTGCAGTAACTCACGGACCTGGTTGGGAGTCATGTTTGCAGCTGTGAAGACAGATGCAAATTATTTACATTAGGAATTGCATTGTGTGAAATGGCACAAGAAGTCAATCAGACAAGACATCTACTGTACTTGTAACAGCTCATATCGCCATACAGATCATTGAATGTCCCTGAGGAAGTACATGGCAGGCCAGCCTACGAAGGTCACATCACACATAGCACATCCAAATCCTACGAGATGGGTAACAACTGGCATTGACTTGCCATCTGAGTTCTGCCAGTTATCAGCTAACAATCATGCTGCATATCCTCTGCCAATACCTGGGCTACAAATGTCAGTGTACGGAATGCAAAACTAAAGCCACATGGCCTGCAAGTTGTAACTGGACTTGCCAGTATAGTACCCATGTGCCATACCTGAGTGTGTATACTAAGTTCCGACCAAACAGTCACTTATTCACATGTATGTGTAACATACTGGTAGCATCAGTCCTAGGTACCCTATTCACAAACCCATGCCTGTGTTTGAGGGGGGGGTGGAGAAACAACTAACAATTCCAAACAACATGGACACCGAGGAGTGTATAGAAAACTCCACACGTGTTTGGCTCTACACACACACACCACAGTTAAGGTCTATCAACAATTAGGAGTCTGCAAACCCTTGACCAATCATAGCGCCACACATGTCAGGAAATGCAGAGCTTGTACACAACATATACTTCCAGTAAGGCATGGCTTACACCATACACAGGCCCATATTTATACTTTTTCAGCGCTGCATTTGCGCCGCTTTTTGACGCAAAAGCGGCGCAAACGTACAAAATACAATTGTATTTTGTACGTTTACGCTGCTTTTGCGTCAAAAAATGGCGCAAATGTGGCGCTAAAAAAGTATAAATATGGGCCACAGAGTTGCAAGAACACCCATGATCATGATTAGCATGCACACTTAGGCCATTGCACTCAAGTTCCACATACATGTAGCACTACATGTGGAAGTACATGCTGCTAGGATGTTCTACCTACAGTTTAATAAGTACTTTGGTAAATAGGGAAGCAGAAGTCTGTTGGAAAGCAATTTGCAGTACCAATCTGGGAGAAGGTGGGTCTGACAGGCTGACTAAATCTGAGCTGGCTTCCAGTGCGACTCTGGTTGATACAAGTGTCATCCACATGACTCACCCCAGTACTCATTGTGGGGCCTACAGGAATGACCTACAATCCCTAGATAATACCATAGGATACGCATTGGCCAACTCAAAACTTTTGAGAAACTGAAATCCCACTCATGGAACAAGACAAATGATTGGACAGCGCATCACACCTTGCTATGCGTTCAACACACAGGAGTCCATCACACATCACCAGCAAACACAACACATAACAGACATATCAACACTTACTGGAGTGGTCGGGGTCCTCAAATGTAGCCACCTCTCCCACAGTGTAGGGTGCCGGTCCACCTGTAAGGTATGGAAGGAATAAATGTGCTCAAAATCTGTGCACTGACCAACAATTTCAAAGACATATACAATGTGTAAGCTGAATAACAAAATGACAGCCATTCAGACATGATGATACTGCATCTGATATATCACGGCCAACATGTACATAGCATGGGTCTCCTGTGACATTTACACACATATCTGCACACATGCATTGGCCCTAACTATCATGTGGTGGCAAACATGCCCCGTCATTAGTGATCAGAAAAAACAATGGAGTGTAATCGTCTCATCATGTGCATCCAAGAGAGACATCCAAAGCCTGGTTACTTGAGGACTGCATTACCAGTCAAAAAGCCAATGTGCCATGACACATTTCATACACATAGGTACAATGTACAGAGGGCCAGGGACTTTTGTAAGCCCTCCTGTTGTTACAGTTTCTTCATTTGATGTGGCCCTGCAATGGTGATTTGCACCAACCATGGAGATGTGAAGCCATGTGCTTTGGACTGCCATCCCTAATTGGAATGTGGCACAACTAACTCCAAATACCAGTCTAAGATGTTAGCTGAGGGCACCTTACACCTTTTCCCGATGTTTTCAAATCCAGATCTGACATGTATCCAAAAAGATGAAGAACCACAATAATCCCTAACATTCATCGAACTTCCGTGAACGCTTTCCTTCCACACTCACCAGACTCATATGAGACATATGTCTAGGCCACTTTGCTATCATCAATTGACGTGAAGCCAGCACTCATTTTCTGCATCATGTAGTATTTCTAAAGTCAGTCTAGCTATTGCGTCAACAAAGTTAGCCAATATTTTAGTACATCTTTACTTCTCTGGCAAATGTGGCCTATATAGACATGATTAGCTCCTATTTTGTTTGGTTGTCTGACACAAAGGCCGCACTAATTTACTTCATGGAAAAGTATCCTGTAAGTTTGCAGAGCACGTGCTTCCTGACAACTAGCAATTGTGATCCTTCCCATAGTGCATCAAGTACCCTGTATGTTTCCACAGCATTACACACAGTTAGCAAGTTAGCTGGCAGATATTGTACAAATCATCTGATGTCACTACAGAGCATTTAATCGGGCACATTTACATGATTAGTAGTCACCAACAGGGCTACCAATCACGATTCCCAGGTGGTCCAAGAGATCCTGCTCCCTGGTGATGAGGTCAGCCCACCGGTGCTTCAGCTGGTGGTCACTCCTCTGGCTGGCATACACACGCTGCAGGTGATGCAGCACCTTTCCCCACCGGATTCTGCGCGCCTCAGTGTGATACCCCTGTATCACCCTGACCCCTGCCTCGATCATCAGTGGTAAGAAATCGCACACAAGCCATATGAAGCCCCCCCAACTCCTCTTCACCCATCCTGCGAAGATGTGGCCTACCAGACATCTTGCAAATGAGAAGGGGAATAGAGGTTAAAGAAATAGAAAGTGAAAAAAGGGGAAAGTAGGGGTACAAAAACAGATGAAAAGTAAACTTAACCATTAAAAGAGCCCAACTATCCCCAAACTAGCACTACCCACAACAGGCTCCCACAAACAACAAAAACACTAGAATACTGGACAAATGTAAACAAAACACAGTAGGACACTATACACCAACAATATTTATTTCACAAAATGACAATTGAGACAGCACACAGGACACAAAAGCACAAAATCACTGGACACCACTCAGTAAACAGCCACACAGTCTAGAAGATTCACAGACTGCAAAGTGAAAGTGAAAGTACACCCACTATACATGATCTGTAAACAGGATATCCTATTACATCACTTCCTGCATAAAATGGGCGCCGTTTTTCGTGTTATGCATCATATTTTTCACCCAAACAGTTTGTGTGTCATATTTTTCGACACACAGGAGTGAAAATTAGCCCGCATCCAAATAATAGTAAATAGTCTGTACAATTATTTGGATGCGGCCTAATTTTCATTCCTGTGCGTCAAAAAATATGACGCACAAACAGTATTTGTGGGGGGAAAAATAACGCATAACGCTAGCAACGTCAAAATTTCAGTGTATGAACTGGTTTTGGGCATTTTTTCTGTTTTTATGTTATGTTACATTTGGGACACATCAGAGATCGGCTGATGGCACCCACTATGGTGGTGATGGTGTATGTTCACATGTCAGACATCAGACTGCAGCTGATCATGACCCGCTACTTCCTTAACAGGATTTTGACGGTTGACTGACGCACTAGATGGCCATATGTGTGGCCTACATATATGTATTGCACAATTTGGGCATGTTTGGCATCAGGAGAGGATAGCAATGTGACACACATATGTACAATACCTCAATGCCTATGGCTCAATGTGTGTGCAGTGGCAACTAATGTATTTGTTGACCAAGTGTGTCTGCATCACATGTTGCATTATTGAACATATGCTTGTATGAATGTGAAGTCAATGTGTCCAAACCTTAGATGCAAGTCATTGTGGAACTGACAGAGGACATGTGTTAGTCATACATGTCGCAACATCCGTTATGTGCACTTCCAAGATTTTGGGTAACGTAGACACCACAGATGACAAAGCATGCACCAGATAGATGGCAGACGCTTGTTCATGTCAATGGTCCACATTTTCACCATCCTATGTCCTAGATTTTTGGTAACAGCTTCCTAGGCACTTGTTGGTGAATCCCACAGTGAGTCAGACACATGCATTGAGGAAGTGGGTACCGTGTAGTTGGCCCAGACAGCCAAAGGTGAACCACAAATGTATGATGACGCTACAGTTGAGGTCATATAACTGAGCGACAACTCTCCAGTGGCTGTGGTGGACCAGCAGACGAGGCAGCACATGTCCACATATTTCCAGTGATAAATTGCACAGAGGTGTCTTGTTCATGTGTGTGGTCCAATGTTGAGCCTGTATATTTTTAGGGGTGTAATTTGTCACAGTTAGGTCCAGGTCTCATCATGAGTCAGTGGCAGCTATTCCTGTATCTACTGAGTATCCTTTGTTGATCAATGTGAGTAAAGTGGATGTGGACATGAGAACCTACATGGGGATGGTCCCACCCTGTCACTGAAGATGTGTAATGAGACTGTCAACAGGGCAACCTTGGTGTGCTGAGTGAGATAATGTCTCAGGTGTCATGTTCCGGCAGGTGTCATTACAACATTTGACACAGGTGTAGGAAAGTACCATCTTGCTTGGCATGTTACCCCCATATTTCACTGTATATATGTTGTTTTAGTCTATGTGTCACTGGGACCCTGCCAGGCAGGGCCCCAGTACTCATAAGTGTGCCCTGTATGTGTTCCCTGTGTGATGACTAACTGTCTCACTGAGGCTCTGCTAACCAGAACCTCAGTGGTTATGCTCTCTCTGCTTTCCAAATTGTCACTAACAGGCTAGTGACCAATTTCACCAATTCACATTGGCATACTGGAACACCCTTATAATTCCCTAGTATATGGTACTGAGGTACCCAGGGTATTGGGGTTCCAGGAGATCCCTATGGGCTGCAGCATTTCTTTTGCCACCCATAGGGAGATCTGACTATTCTTACACAGGCCTGCCACTGCAGCCTGAGTGAAATAACGCCCACGTTATTTGACAGCCATTTACCACTACACTGAAGTAACTTATAAGTCACCTATATGACTAACCTTCAGCTGGTGAAGGTTGGGTGCAAAGTTACTTAGTGTGAGGGCACCCTGGCACTAGCCAGGGTGCCCCCACATTGTTCAGGGCAAATTCCCCGGACTTTGTGAGTGCGGGGACACCATTACACGCGTGCACTATACATAGGTCACTACCTATGTGTAGCGTCACAATGGTAACTCTGAACATGGCCATGTAACATGTCTAAGATCATGGAATTGTTACCCCAATGCCATTCTGGCATTGGGGAGGCAATTCCATGATCCCCCGGGTCTCTAGCACAGAACCAGGGTACTGCCAAACTGCCTTTCCGGGGTCTCCACTGCAGCTGCTGCTGCTGCCAACCCCTCAGACAGGTTTCTGCCCTCCTGGGGTCCAGGCAGCCCTGGCCCAGGAAGGCAGAACAAAGGATTTCCTCTGAGAGAGGGTGTGACACCCTCTCCCTTTGGAAATAGGTGTGATGGCTGGGGAGGAGTAGCCTCTCCCAGCCTCTGGAAATGCTTTGATGGGCACAGATGCTGCCCATCTCTGCATAAGCCAGTCTACACCGGTTTAGGGATCCCCCAGCCCTGCTCTGGCACGAAACTGGACAAAGGAAAGGGGAGTGACCACTCCCCTGACCTGCACCTCCCAGGGGAGGTGCCCAGAGCTCCTCCAGTGTGCCCCAGACCTCTGCCATCTTGGAAACAGAGGTGTTGCTGGCACACTGGACTGCTCTGAGTGGACAGTGCCAGCAGGTGACGTCAGAGACTCCTTCTGATAGGCTCTTACCTGTGTTACTAGCCTATCCTCCTTCCTAGGTAGCCAAACCTCCTTTTCTGGCTATTGAGGGTCTCTGCTTTGGGGAATTCTTCAGATACCAAATGCAAGACCTCACCAGAGTTCCTCTGCATCTCCCTCTTCACCTTCTGCCAAAGGATCGACCGCTGACTGATCAGGACGCCTGCAAAACCGCAACAAAGTAGCAAAGACGACTACTGCAACCTTGTTTCGCTTCATCCTGCCGGCTTTCTCGACTGTTTCCTGGTGGTGCATACTCTAGGGGTAGCCTGCCTCCTTGCTGCACCAGGAGCTCTGAAGAAATCTCCCGTGGGTCGACGGAATCTTCCCCCTGCAACCGCAGGCAACAAAAGACTGCATCACCGGTCCTCTGGGTCCCCTCTCAGAACGACGAGCGTGGTCCCTGGAACTCAGCAACTCTGTCCAAGTGACTCCCACAGTCCAGTGACTCTTCAGTCCAAGTTTGGTGGAGGTAATTCCTTGCCTCCCCACGCTAGACTGCATTGCTGGGTACCGCGTGATTTGCAGCTGCTCCGGCTCCTGTGCCCTCTTCCAGGATTTCCTTCGTGCATAGCCAAGCCTGGGTCCCGACACTCTAACCTGCAGTGCACAACCTTCTGAGTTGTCCTCCGGCGTCGTGGGACTCCCTTTTCTGACTTCGGGTGGACTCCAGTTAACTCCTCTTCTAAGTGCCTGATCCGGTACTTCTTTGGGTGCTGCCTGCTTCTGTGAGGGCTCCCTTACTTGCTGCCCCCCCCCTCTGTCTCCTCATCCAAGTGGCGACATCCTGGTCCCTCCTGGGCCACAGCAGCATCCAAAAACCCTAACCGCGACCCTTGCAGCTAGCAAGGCTTGTTTGCGGGCTTTCTGTGTGGGATCACCTCTGCAAGCTTCTTCACGACGTGGGACATCCATCCTCCAAAGGGGAAGTTCCTAGTCCTCTTCGTTCTTGCAAAACACCAAGCTTCTTCTATCCGGTGGCAGCTTCCTTGCACCCTCAGCTTGCATTTCCTGGGCTCCTGCCCACTCTCGACACTGTCGCGACTCTTGGACTTGGTCCCCTTGTCTTACAGGTACTCAGGTCCAGAAATCCACTGTTGTTGCATTGCTGGTGTTGGTTTTCCTTGCAGAATCCCCCTATCACGACTTCTGTGCTCTCTGGGGGTTGTAGGTCCACTTTACACCTACCTTACAGGGTCTTGGGGTGGGCTATTTTTCTAACCCTCACTGTTTTCTTACAGTCCCAGCGACTCTCTACAAGCTCACATAGGTTTGGGGTCCATTCGTGGTTCACATTCCACTTTTGGAGTATATGGTTTGTGTTGCCACCATACCTATGTGCTCCTATTGCAATCTACTGTAATTCTACACTGTTTGCATTACTTACCTAATTTTGGTTTGTGTACATATAACTTGTGTATATTTGGCATCCCCATATCTGTGTATTGTGTTTTCTTATGATATTGTGCATATGACACCAGTGGTATAGTAGGAGCTTTGCATGTCTCCTAGTTCAGCCTAAGCTGCTCTGCTATAGCTACCTTCTATCAGCCTAAGCTGCTAGAAACACCTCTTCTACACTAATAAGGGATAACTGGACCTGGCACAAGGTGTAAGTACCTCTGGTACCCACTACAAGCCAGGCCAGCCTCCTACATTGGTTGTGCAGCAGTGGGATAAGTACTTGTAACTACTTACCACTTTGTCATTTTGTACTTTTCATAAGAGAATAATATACAAAACAAGTTCAGTGTATGTACACCTAACCAAAAAGTTTTGCTTTTCTACTTACACTTTCTGCTAAGTGCTGAAAAGTACTCCTAAACTTTCTAAAAGTTTCAAAAAGTTTCAAAAAGTTTTTTTTTCCTGTTCTTTAAAAAGTCCTGAAACTTTTTCTCTCTTCTCACTGTCCCTAAACCTTCTTCTATCATGTCTGATGTAGGAACTTCTCTTAAAATGGTCAATACTACTTATGACAATCTTAACTTTAAGAGCCTAAGGAGTCTCTGCATTGATAGAGGTTTAGTGGTAGGAAAGAACCCTTCTAGAGAATTTCTGTTTAACATGCTCATAGAGAATGATAAGTCCCAGGGTGGCACTTCATCTGAGAAGTTAGTAGATAGCTCACACTCTGACTCAGGGGAGCCCCTTGAGGGAGGTGTGCAGGGTTCTCTTCCAAATCTGCCCCTTAGCAGACCACCTAGCAATGCTGGTAGTAATAGAAGCTCTCATCATAGCAGGGATGCTTTTGTTCCTGAAGGCCAGGTTGTTAGAGTGCAAGCTGTTAGGGACCGGTCTCCCTCTGTTGGTTCCAATATATCCTCAGTGTCTAAACATTCCCAACCCACCCACCCTGAAGACAACATGTTAGAAAGGGAACTCAAAAAGTTGAGAGTGGAAGAGACCAGGCTGAAGCTTAAACAGCAACAGCTGGCTCTAGACAGGGAATCCCTAGACCTGAAGAAGGAGAGACAGAGGTTGGGGTTAGGACCCCATGGTGGCAGCAGCAGTATTCCTGATAGCAATCCTGTGAGAGAGCATGATTCCAGGAATCTGCACAAGATAGTTCCCCCTTACAAGGAGGGGGATGACATTAACAAGTGGTTTGCTGCACTTGAGAGGGCCTGTATGGTACAGGGGGTCCCTCAAAGGCAGTGGGCTGCTATTCTATGGCTATCTTTCAATGGAAAGGGTAGGGATAGGCTCCTTACTGTTAGAGAAAGTGATGCCAATAATTTTGCAGTTTTGAAGGATGCACTCTTGGATGGATTTGGCTTAACCACTGAACAATACAGGATTAAGTTCAGAGACACTAGAAAAGAGTCCTCACAAGACTGGATAAACTTTGTTGACTGTTCATTAAAGGCCTTGGAGGGGTGGTTACATGGCAGTAAAGTTTCTGACTATGAAAGCCTGTATAATCTTATTCTGAGAGAGCATATTCTGAATAACTGTGTGTCTGACTTGTTACACCAATATCTAGTGGACTCAGATCTGACCTCTCCCCAAGAATTGGGAAAGAAGGCAGACAAATGGGTCAGAACAAGAGTGAACAGAAAAGTTCATACAGGGGGTGACAAGGATGGCAAGAAGAAGGATGGTAAGTCTTCTGACAAGGGTGGGGACAAATCTAAAAATGAGTCTTCATCAGGCCCACAAAAACACTCTGCTGGGGGTGGTGGGTCCAAATCCTCTTCTAATCAAGTAAAAAAGCTTTGGTGTTATTTATGTAAAGTAAAAGGCCGTTGGACAACTGATGCCAGTTGTCCAAAGAAAAACACCAAACCTCCCACTACCACAACCCCTACTGCAACCTCTAGTGCCCCTAGTAATAGCAGTGGTGGTGGGAGCAAACCTACTAATAGCCAATCCAAGGGAGTAGCTGGGCTCACTTTTGGTAATTTAATTGGGGTTGGTCTTGTTAGGGAGACCACAGAGGCTGTGTTAGTCTCTGAAGGTGCCATTGATTTGGCCACCTTGGTTGCTTGTCCCCTTAATATGGATAAGTACAGGCAACTTCCCCTAATCAAATGTGTTGAGGTTCAGGCCTACAGGGATACAGGTGCCAGTGTTACCATTGTGATAGAGAAACTGGTACACCCTGAACAACACCTACTTGGTCACCAGTAACAAGTGACAGACGCTCATAACAACACTCCTAGCCACCCCATGGCTGTTGTGAATCTCAACTGGGGGGGTTACTGGTCCAAAGAAAGTTGTGGTTGCTTCAGATTTACCTGTAGACTGTCTACTAGGAAATGATTTAGAGACATCAGCTTGGGCAGAAGTGGAGTTGGAGGCTCATGCAGCAATGCTGGGCATTACTGGGTATATTTTTACTTTAACCAGGGCTTAGGCCAAAAAGCAAAAAGGACAGGGTGACTTGGATCCTGGAACAATGGATCAAGTGCTCCCTAAAGCTAGGGGTAGCAAGGCTAAATCCCTACCCACTATCCCTCCCTCTACAGATAATTCAACTTCTGAGGAAGAAGAATTTTCTCCCTGTGCAGAACCTTCACCAGAGGAGCTGGCAGCAGACACTGCTGAGCTTTTGGGTGGAGGGGGGCCTGCCAGGGAAGAGCTGAGTGTGGCACAGCAATCCTGTCCCACATTAGAGGGTCTCAGACAGCAAGCTGTCAAGCAGCAAAATGGGGATATCAGTGACTCACATAGGGTGTACTGGGAGGACAACCTCTTGTATACAGAGGCAATGGATCCAAAACCTGGAGCAGCCAGGAGAGTGGTCATTCCCCTGAAGTACAGAGAGTTCCTCCTAACTCTGGCACATGACATTCCCTTGGCTGGGCATTTGGGCCAGATAAAAATATGGGAAAGGCTTGTCCTCCTGTGTCACTGGCCTAGGATGTCAGAGGACACAAAAGATTTTTGTAAGTCTTGCGTGACCTGCTAAGCCAGTGGCAAGACTGGTGGCACACCAAAGGCTCCCTTTATTCCACTACCTGTGGTTGGGGTTCCCTTTGAAAGGGTAGTGGTTGACATAGTTGGCCCCCTTGACCCTCCTACTGCTTCAGGCAATAGGTTTATCTTGGTGGTAGTGGACCATTCCACAAGATATCCTGAAGCAATTCCTCTAAGGACCACTACAGCACCTGCAGTGGCAAAAGCCCTCCTGGGAATCTTTTCCAGGGTGGGTTTTCCAAAAGAGGTTGTATCAGACAGGGGTAGCAACTTTATGTCTGCATACTTGAAGGCTATGTGGAAGGAATGTGGTGTAACATACAAATTCACCACACCTTATCATCCACAAACAAATGGACTGGTAGAGAGGTTTAATAAAACTCTCAAAGGAATGATAATGGGACTCCCTGAAAAACTCAGGAGGAGATGGGATGTCCTGTTACCTTGCCTCCTTTTTGCTTACAGGGAGGTACCCCAGAAAGGAGTGGGCTTCAGCCCCTTTGAACTCCTCTTTGGGCACTGTGAAAGAGGTCCCCTAACACTTGTGAAGGAGGGTTGGGAATAACCTTTAAAAGCTCCTAAGCAAGATATAGTGGACTATGTACTTGGCCTAAGATCCAGAATGGCGGAGTACATGAAAAAGGCCAGTAAAAACCTTCAGGCCAGCCAAGAGCTCCAAAAGCATTGGCATGACCAGAAGGCTGTTCTGATTCAGTACCAACCAGGACAGAAGGTGTGGGTATTGGAGCCTTTGGCCCCAAGAGCACTCCAAGACAAATGGAGTGTACCCCATCTCATTGTTGAAAAGAAGGGCGAGGTCACCTACTTGGTTGACCTAGGCACTGCCAGGAGTCCCCTTAGGGTGCTCCATGTCAACCGCCTAAAACCCTACTATGACAGGGCTGATCTCACCCTGCTCATGGCAACAGATGAGGGACAGGAAGAAGAGAGTGACCCTCTCCCTGATCTCTTTTCCTCCACAGAAGAGGATGCTCTAGTGGAAGGGGTAGTTTTGGCAGATTGTCTTACTGCAGAGCAGAAAGACAACTGCATAAATCTCCTAGGTCAGTTTTCTGAACTCTTTTCAACTGTGCCAGGCACCACATCTTGGTGCGAACACACAATTGATACTGGAGACAGCATGCCTGTCAAGAGTAAAATCCATAGGCAGCCTGACCATGTCAGGGACTGCATAAAGAAAGAAGTTAAGAAAATGCTTGACCTAGGAGTGGTTGAACATTCTGAAAGCCCATGGGCCTCTCCTGTGGTGCTTGTACCAAAGCCTCACTCAAAAGATGGAAAAAGGGAGATGAGGTTTTGTGTAGATTACAGAGGCCTCAACCAGGTAACAAAAACTGATGCTCACCCTATACCCAGGGCAGATGAGCTCATAGATACACTGGCATCTGAAAAGTATCTAAGCACCTTTGATTTGACTACAGGGTATTGGCAGATCAAATTGTAGGAGGATGCTAAAGCAAAAACTGCATTTTCGACTATTGGAGGGCACTACCAATTCACAGTAATGCCCTTTGGTTTGAAAAATGCACCTGCCACTTTTCAGAGGTTGGTGAATACAGTCCTGCAAGGATTGAAGGCTTTTAGTGCAGCATGTCTGGACAATATAGCTGTCTTTAGCTCCACCTGGGATGATCACCTGGTCCACCTTTGGAAAGTTTTTGAGGCCCTGCAAAAGGCAGGCCTCACTATCAAGGCTTCAAAGTGCCAGATAGGGCAGGGAAAGGTGGTTTATCTGGGACACCTGGTAGGTGGAGAACAGATTGCACCACTTCAGGGGAAAATCCAGACAATCATGGATTGGGTTCCCCCTACAACTCAGACCCAAGTGAGGGCCCTCCTAGGCCTCACTGGGTATTACAGGAGATTCAATAAAAACTATGGCTCCATTGAAGCCTCACGTAATGATCTCACTAGCAAGAAGATGCCTAAAAAGGTATTGTGGACAGCTAGCTGTCAGAAAGCTTTTGAGGAGCTCAAACAGGCCATGTGCACTGCACCTGTCCTAAAAAGCCCATGTTACTCCAAGAAATTAATTGTTCAAACTGATGCATCTGAATTAGGGGTGGGGGCAGTCTTATCACAACTCAATTCTGAGGGCCAGGATCAACCTGTTGCTTTTATCAGCAGGAGGTTGACCCCTAGAGAAAAGCGTTGGTCTGCCATAGAGAGGGAGATCTTTGCTGTGGTGTGGGCACTGAAGAAGTTGAGGCCATACCTGTTTGGCACTCACTTCATTGTTCAGACAGACCACAAACCTCTACTTTGGCTAAAACAAATGAAAGGTGAAAACCCTAAATTGTTGAGGTGGTCCATATCTCTACAGGGAATGGACTATACAGTGGAACATAGACCTGGGAGTACCCACTCCAATGCAGATGGATACTCCAGATATTTCCACTTAGACAATGAAGACTCATCAGGTCATGGCTAGTCTTATTGTCCTTCGTTTGGGGGGGGGTTGTGTAGGAAAGTACCATCTTGCCTGGCATGTTACCCCCATATTTCACTGTATATATGTTGTTTTAGTCTATGTGTCACCGGTACCCTGCCAGCCAGGGCCCCAGTGCTCTTCAGTGTGCCCTGTATGTGTTCCCTGTGTGATGACTAACTGTCTCACTGAGGCTCTGCTAACCAGAACCTCAGTGGTTATGCTCTCTCTGCTTTCCAAATTGTCACTAACAGGCTAGTGACCAATTTCACCAATTCACATTGGCATACTGGAACACCCTTATAATTCCCTAGTATATGGTACTGAGGTACCCAGGGTATTGGGGTTCCAGGAGATCCCTATGGGATTATTTCACAGCCATTTACCACTACACTTAAGTAACTTATAAGTCACCTATATGTCTAACCTTCACCTGGTGAAGGTTGGGTGCAAAGTTACTTAGTGTGTGGGCACCCTGGCACTAGCCAAGGTGCCCCCACATTGTTCAGGGCAAATTCCCCAGACTTTGTGAGTTCGGGGACACCATTACACGCGTGCACTATACATAGGTCACTACCTATGTATAGCGTCACAATGGTAACTCCGAACATGGCCATGTAACATGTCTAAGATCATGGAATTGTCACCCCAATGCCATTCTGTCATTGGGGAGACAATTCCATGATCCCCCGGGTCTCTAGCACAGAACCCGGGTACTGCCAAACTGCCTTTCCGGGGTCTCCACTGCAGCTGCTGCTGTTGCCAACCCCTCAGACAGGTTTCTGCCCTCCTGGGGTCCAGGCAGCCCTGGCCCAGGAAGGCAGAACAAAGGATTTACTCTGAGAGAGGGTGTGACACCCTCTCCCTTTGGAAATAGGTGTGATGGCTGGGGAGGAGTAGCCTCCCCCAGCCTCTGGGAATGCTTTGATGGGCACAGATGCTGCCCATCTCTGCATAAGCCAGTCTACACCGGTTTAGGGATCCCCCAGCCCTGCTCTGGTGCGAAACTGGACAAAGGAAAGGGGAGTGACCACTCCCCTGACCTGCACCTCCCAGGGGAGGTGCCCAGAGCTCCTCCAGTGTGCCCCAGACCTCTGCCATCTTGGAAACAGAGGTGTTGCTGGCACACTGGACTGCTCTGAGTGGCCAGTGCCAGCAGGTGACGTCAGAGACTCTTTCTGATAGGTTCTTACCTTTCTTACTAGCCTAGCCTCCTTCCTAGGTAGCCAAAACTCCTTTTCTGGCTATTTAGGGTCTCTGCTTTGGGGAATTCTTCAGATACCAAATGCAAGAGCTCACCAGAGTTCCTCTGCATCTCCCTCTTCACCGTCTGCCAAAGGATCGACCGCTGACTGCTCAGGACGCCTGCAAAACCGCAACAAAGTAGCAAAGACGACTACTGCAACCTTGTATCGCTTCATCCTGCCGGCTTTCTTGACTGTTTCCTGGTGGTGCATACTCTGGGGGTAGCCTGCCTCCTTTCTGCACCAGGAACTCTGAAGAAATCTCCCGTGGGTCGACGGAATCGTCCCCCTGCAACCGCATGCAACAAAAGACTGCATCACCGGTCCTCTGGGTCCCCTCTCAGCACAACGAGCGTGGTCCCTGGAACTCAGCAACTCTGTCCAAGTGACTCCCACAGTCCAGTGACTCTTCAGTCCAAGTTTGGTGGAGGTAAGTCCTTGCCTCCCCACGCTAGACTGCATTGCTGGGTACCGCGTGATTTGCAGCTGCTCCGGCTCCTGGGCCCTCTTCCAGGATTTCCTTTGTGCACAGCCAAGCCTGGGTCCCTGACACTCTAACCTGCAGTGCACAACCTTCTGAGTTGTCCTCCGGCGTCGTGGGACTCCCTTTTCTGACTTCAGGTGGACTCCAGTTCACTCCTCTTCTAAGTGCCTGATCCAGTACTTCTGCGGGTGCTGCCTGCTTCTGTGAGGGCTCCCTGACTTGCTGGGTGCCCCCTCTGTCTCCTCATCCAAGTGGCGACATCCTGGTCCCTCCTGGGCCACAGCAGCATCCAAAAACCCTAACCATGACCCTTGCAGCTAGCAAGGCTTGTTTGCGGTCTTTCTGCATGGGAACACCTCTGCAAGCTTCTTAACGACGTGGGACATCAATCCTCCAAAGGGGAAGTTCCTTGTCCTCTTCGTTCTTGCAAAACACCAAGCTTCTTCCATCCAGTGGCAGCTTCCTTGCACCCTCAGCTGGCATTTCCTGGGCTCCTGCCCACGCTCGACACTGTTGCGACTCTTGGACTTAGTCCCCTTGTCTTACAGGTACTCAGGTCCGGAAATCCACTGTTGTTGCATTGCTGGTGTTGGTTTTCCTTGCAGAATCCCCCTATCACGACTCCTGTGCTCTCTGGGGGTTGTAGGTGCACTTTACACCTACCTTACAGGGTCTTGGGGTGGGCTATTTTTCTAACCCTCACTGTTTTCTTACAGTCCCAGCGACCCTCTACAAGCTCACATAGGTTTGGGGTCCATTCGTGGTTCGCATTCCACTTTTGGAGTATATGGTTTGTGTTGCCCCTATACCTATGTGCTCCTATTGCAATCTATTGTAACTTTACACTGCTTGCATTACTTCCTTTTGTTATTACTGCATATTTTTGGTATGGTGTACATATATCTTGTGTATATTTGGCATCCTCATACTGAGGATACTCACTGAGATACTTTTGGCATATTGTCATAAAAATAAAGTACCTTTATTTTAGTATATCTGTGTATTGTGTTATCTTATGATATTGTGCATATGATACCAGTGGTATAGTAGGAGCTTTGCATGTCTCCAAGTTCAGCCTAAGCTGCTTTGCCATAGCTACCTTCTATCAGCCTAAGCTGCTAGAAACACCTATTCTACACTAATAAGGGATAACTGGACCTGGCACAAGGTGTAAGTACCTCTGGTACCCACTACAAGCCAGGCCAGCCTCCTACAACAGGTTAGCCTCTGCAATTCCCACTGCATCTGGGAACATCATAGCCTCTGTGCTGATTATTCTCGCAGCTATTCACCACACACCGCCCATCAAAATGTTGTGAGCAATGTAATTCTGTGTGTGAACTGTCAGGGTCCAGGCATGTGTGGATTTTTCATGGACATTATCAGAGGTTGCTGGTTCTGCTAAAGGACCCGTACCCAATCCCTGCATACAGCCCTGGGACACTGTCACACTTTGTCATTCATGCATAAATGAGACCCAGACAAGGGATGGGCCATGAATTTTGATATTCACAGAGGATTTAACTCATATGGTACAATTAAAAGGCAGATGATGCTATACAATGAATTTGGGTATGCATTGATGGAGCACATGCCCAAATACCCTCTGAGGAATGAGAGGTTTGCTAACGCAAGTGTGGTACATATGTAGCCACAGGGAAACTTTAGGGTGACGCACAGACAGATGCTAGTCAGGCTGAGAGGATGCAGGGTGAATCAGGATCCAGCAATTAAACAAGTTACATAATCAGTGGTCTGACTACGACTGTTTGGAGGACGAACTAGACAGTTGACATGCAAAACTGTGTATGTCCTGTGTTTTTGAAGGTGACAAATGAACCCAAGGGCTGTGTTACACGGCTTAATTAGTAGCAATGCTTAATGGTGTATTTGACAAAATGGCAACTCCTATTCTGTTCCAGGCATCAGCAGAGGCAGTGCTTGTTGAAATGGGTGGCGTGCATGGAGGTGATCACAGGTGTGGGCTGCATCAGTTTCTTACAAGTCCTGTAGGTGAGATTTACATTCTAATGGCCAGCAGTACCTTTCACACGGGAAGCAATCTACAGGTGCTAACAGGGCTTGGAAACTAGAAGCCAGTGTATTAATTGACCTGATGTCCATGCAGTCAGATGTTCTATGACAATGGTATACCATAAGAAAGGGTGTAGCACACTGGATTGCTATTGACAAGCTGTGTGTGTAGAGGAGGGAATATCAGGGTACACATCTTACTATTCCAGGGACCTCTTCAGACAGGTGGGTTGTGACCAGGTGCATGGGTGTGTCAGGAGTTAGGAAATGGGCTGACATGTACATGGAATGTCATGTGCGCAATGCTGCTCATATGTGTGGCACTTGTACTGTCTATGTTCTGCTTATATGGAACTCTATATACAGATAGTTCTTGCAAAGATTGGATGCGGTTGGACTTACTGCTGTCAAGGGTCTGGTCAGACATTCCTGTCACTCATGCAAAAGCACATCGACTGCCTCATGTATGAGGCTTGTTTTCCCCTTATTGAGTGATGGTGTCTTAGTTGTGAGCCATATGCTGCGATGAACCATGTTTCCAACATGTGTGTGTGAAATAGGTGTGGTCCTCTGCTATTGCCCTTCAACGGTGAAATGTACAGGATATATGTCATTTACTGTGTGTGTGTATGTGACCGTTGTATGGTACGCATCACATTTGCTCTGGGATTTTCAGTGTCCTAATCGGTATATCAGCAATGCTCCATGAGGCTACACTCTTAATCTGATAGTTAGAGATAAAGGTGAGCAAAAATGATTACCCAGACCATGATATGGTGATTATTAAAGTGGTGATGGTGATTATATTTAAAAGAAATTGTTCACGATATGTTGCCGCCTACGTAAACCAGCGGCCGTGTTTTGTTGTTCCCCCTCATGTTGCAGGCCACCATCATCCTCTTCCTCCTCTTCAGGCATGTGTGGCTCCGGTTCCAGGAGGGGAATGTTCCTTTTTATGCAAATGTTGTACAGAATAGCACATGTTAGGATGATCTTACAGACCATTTCTGGGGAATATAGGAGGCTACCACCAGTGATGTCGAGGCACCGGAACCTCGACTTGAGGATGCCGAAGGTCCTCTCGACTATGGTGCGTGTCCTCCTATGTGCGTCATTGTAGGCACGCTCTGCTGCAGTACTCGGGTTGCCAATAGGTGTCATTATCCATGGCTGGATGCCATACCCCTGATCAGCTGCAAGAGAAAATGAATGGGATCATGTTGATGTAGCTAGCCCCATTGAAATCACCTTTCATGGCAGTAGTTGTCTTGTGTTGTCTGTGACTCTTTTGTGTTATTATGTCGCATCCTAGGCTAGTAGGATGTACCATCTACATTGTGTTGTTTCCTTGGCTGAACGAGTGTTTGGCTGCTAACCAGTTGTCATCAGTATGTTTTGGGATTTGCAGTACAGTGTGCCCTCCTTAGCATTGTGACTTGCGACACAGGTGTCCCTGTGTCTTCACTGGGGGTGAGATGATAGTTCCATACACAGGTTAAAATTTACAGTGGTGGTAACACGTTCATATCAATGTACCCTGGACATCCCATACCTTTAGACTTATGCAATGGTTTACTGTAAACATTATTGAGACGCTTACAATTTGCAAGGTGACATTTAGGCAACACACTCCAAACGTTGGGATCATTGACGTCTTAACATTAGGCTGTACAGTAATTTCAGATGTGTGACAGGTTCAATGGTGACCTATGAAACATGGCTAGCGATGTCACAACCTCAGTGTGTTCCTGTTGACATGTTGCTGTTGTGGTGTATGTGTTGTGTGTCCTAGAGGGTTGCTGTGCAGTGTGTATATAAGTAGGTTTTTGTACTTACCAACAAGTAGTCCATTGCCATACCGTCCATCCTGGAAGTGTTCATTGATGGTGCTGTGACGGAAGATGAATGAGTCATGGACACTCCCAGGGTATTTTGCCACGATGTTGGTGATCAATCCTTGGTGATCGACAATGGCCTGCACATTGATGTAATGTGTGTGCTTCCTGTTGCGGTAGAGGTGTTCAGTTGCAGCAGGTGGCACAAGGCGTACATGTTTGCAGTCGATTGCACCAAGGACATGTGGGAAGCCACTAATGAGGTAGAACCCCTGTTTTGTTTCCTGCTGCTTCTGCAGTGTGTTAGGGAAGCAGATGTGGCGGGGTGTGAGTCCAATGATGGCATCCAGTACTTTGGGCAAAAAGGCAGAGAATGATGGCTGTGATATTCCGGCAACCAGGGCACCAGTTGTTTGATAAGAGCCACTTGCCAGCATGTGAAGTACGGCAAGCAGCTTGGTTCTGTTGGGATGGTGTGGGGTGTCAGCAAGGTGGGTGCCAACTGCGGCTCAATGTTGCGCAGCAGCTGCTGAATGGCTTGCCAGTTCAACCTGTACCTATGGATGATGTCATGTTCCCTGAGGCCATGAAGGGTTGTTCTGGGGTGGAATATCCTCTCCTGCCTTCTGCGCTGCTTTTGGGGTCTCTGCTGGTGTTGTGGTAGCTGCTGTTTTTGCTGCTGGGCTCTGGGTCTGCGTGCACGCTGGATGAGAAGCACCTCCATGTCTCCCTTTTGCTGCTCTGCTGCTCTGCTGTTGCTTCTGTGTGTTCTGATTAAATACAGGTGTGTTTGCCCCATTTTAACGCCTGCCCTGACCCAGGCGTTAAATTTAGACGCAAATCGGGCTGTGCCTCACTTTCCGGCTCTGCCTCCCGGCCATTCGTCTTTTTTGCCCGAAAGCATAAATACGACGCACGTCCGTTTAAGTCCTTTTTTGGACGGGAACGCCTACCTTGCATATAATTAATGCAAGGCGGGTTGCCGCATCCAAAAAATGACGCACACGGCGAAATGTTGTCGTCCGCGGGCTCGGGCATCAAAGTTTAAATATGGGGCAAGGTTTGCGCTGAATGTGCGTCAAAATTTTTGACGCACATTCAGCGCAGACGGAGTATAAATATGCCCCTTAATGTGCTAAAGCAGGAAAGAATAGTCATGTACATATGCCTTTTCCATGCATTAGCGCATTAGCACATTAAGCCTTTCAAACCTGCCCGCCCCCGGTGTGCGAAATTGTAGCCCTACCACCACTGTTTAGTACTACCCCCTCCTCCCGGAAGTTCTGGTCTTGTTGCACCCATGTGCATGTATGTCTTTAGATTGTGAATTTAAAAAAGCTGTAAAACAAACATGTTGTTCTCATGCCAGCTACACAAATTAAAGAACATGCAAAGATATTAATGAATGGCACTTCCTAAACAAAAATAGCACGCAGAGACCCTGTTCTAACAAAAGGACTATTGCAACCCAAACATCAGCATCCATTGGCGACACAAATGGAGAAATTTATCCATCCACAAACACTGAACTGCTGTTACCTGAAGATATAAAAAACAAAGGGGCATACTATGTTTGCACTGTATTTCCGTCATTTCTTTATACAAATTCGGCGCAAACGTAACTCCATATTTGTATTTTGACGCTAGACATGTCTAGCGTCAAAATATTGGAGTTAGCACCATTTTCTGGATGTGTGCACCTACCTTGCGACAATGAGTTGCAAGGTAGGCGTTCCCATCTAAAAAATTGTGTTAACCCCTAAGCCCCATATTTATTCCCCCTGCTAAAATGATGCACAGTTGGGAGGAGGGGCTAAATAATGGCTTAACACCTGGGTCAGACCAGGCTTTAGGGGTCCTGTGGACCCATTTCCATGGTTGAACACCATGGATTAGGTCCAGAGGTGCCCTCCTCAAGCCCCAGGAACACCCCCACCCACACCAGAGGGACACCAGAGGATGGGGGACCCCATCCCAGGTAAGTAGGGTAAGTATATGTAAGTGTTTAATTTTTTTAATTAATGTCCCATTGGGGGCCCAGCTTGGGGCCCCCTGCATGGCACAGGGTGCAATGGGCATGCCCAGGGGACAATGGTCCCCTGTGCTGGCCATTGGGGTGGTGGGCATGCCTTCTGTCTTTTCTAAGACAGGTCTCATGTGGTATGGATGGTTTTGGGTCAGAAAATTACGCTAGGCTGGTTAGAGGCATTTTGTTTGCCTCTAGCCAGCCTAATGTCATTTTTTGGTGCAAAACCCCCTTCAGCCATACCGCCACCCCTGGCTAACGTTTTTTTTTTTTTACGCTAGCCCATCCTTTGCACCAGCTTGTGGCATTCCATAAATTTGTCACCCAGCTCTGGAATGGCACAATCCGGCGCTATACCTTTTGACACAAAACTGCGTTTGCACAGTTTTGTGTCAAAAAGTATAAATATGTGCCAATCTGACCAATATGGGCTCAGCCTGTTCTAGACAAGGTATTTAGGCAACAGCTTTAGCTAAAAAGAATATTACTGCTCTGGCTAATAGTTGATGCATCATAATGGAGAGGAATCTATTCTGAAGACATGAAGCAGGGATAAGTGTTGCCTTTATTGAAAAAGACAAGCCATTAAAGGTCATCCAGTAAATCCTGCGTGGTAATATTACACCTACATTACCAATCGTCCAAAACAGCACGAAGGAAACCATCTTTAAAGGGACTCCAGCCTCACTCTGGAAGCATGAGTCCCCAACACTCTGCACCCGATGCCCCCGGCTCGTGTCCAGAAGAAACAACACTGCAGAGAGGACCCCCAGGCGACTCCAACAATGTGGACACCCTGAGACGATGTCCCTGCACACCCACAGCGAAGCCTGCAGAGAGAATCCACAGGCTCCCCCTGACCGTGACTGCCCAGTAACAAAGAACCCGAAACCTGAAAGAAGCACTGCACCCGCAGCCCCCAGGCCCGAGAGAAACCAACCACCAGTGCAGGAGTGATCAGTAGGTGGCCCTCTCCCTTGCCCAGTTTGTGGCTGGCCCGAGAAACCCCCCTGTGCCCTGCTTGCATCGCCAGAGTGACCCCTGGGTCTCTCCACTGATTTCTACCTAAAACCCGACACCTACTTCATACACTGCACCTTGCTGCCTCTGTGCCGTGGAGGGTGTATTTTGTGTGCCTGTTTGTGACCCCCCCAGTGCTCTACAAAACCCCCCTGGTCTGCTCCCCGAGGACGCAGGTACTTACCTGCTAGCAGACTGGAACCGGAGCACCCCTAGTCTCCATAGGCACCTATGTTTTTTGGGCCCTACTTTAACCTCTGCACCTGACCGGCCCTGTGTTGCTGGTGCTGGGTGTTTGGGGTTAACTTGAACCCCCAACAGTGGGCTGCCTATGCCCTGGAGACTGAACTTGTAAGTGCTTTACTTACCTGAAAAACTAACCATTACTTACCTCCCCCAGGAACTGTTGATTTTTGCAGTGTCCACTATTAAAATAGCGTATTGCAATTTTTGCCAAAATTGTGTGCATTACTGTTTTAATTCAAAGTTCCATATTTACCTATGCCAAGTTCCTTACAATTGATGTACTTACTTAAATTCTCAAGCTTGTGGTTCTAAAAATAAATTAAGAAAATAATATTTTTCTATATAAAAACCTATTGGCCTGGAGTTAAGTCTTTGAGTGTGTGTTTTCATTTATTACCTGTGTGTGTACAACAAATGCTTAACACTACCTATTGATAAACCTACTGCTCGACCACACTACCACAAAATAGAGCATTAGTATTATCTAATTTTGCCACTATCAACCTCTAAGGGGAACCCATGGACTCTGTGCACACTATCTCTCAATTTGAGATAGTATATACATAGCCAACTTCTGACAATGCCCTTCAATGTCTTGTTAAATCTTTCCACAAGACCATTGGTTTGTGGATGATAAGGTGTGGTGAACTTATAATGTCTCCCCACACTCATCCCACATATGTTTCAGGTAAGCTGACATGAAGTTGGTACCTCTGTCAGAAACCACCTCCTTAGGAAAACGCACTCTGGTAAAGATACCTATGAGTGCTTTGGCTACTGCAGGGGCATTAGTGGACCTAAGGGGAATTGCCTCAGGGTACCTGGTAGCATGAGCCACTACTACCAGTATATATTGGTTCCCTGATGCTGTTGGAGGTTCAAGTGGACCCACTATGTCCAACCCTCTCAAAGGGGACCCCCACCACTGGAAGTGGAATGAGGAGGGCCTTTGGATGGCCACCTGTCTTGCCACTTGCTTGACAGGTGGCACAGGAGCTGCAAAACTCCCTTACCTTCTGGGACATACTGGGCCAATAGAAATGGTTGACTAATCTCTCCCAAGTCTTGGTTTGTCCCAAATGCCCAGCAAGGGGAATGTCATGCGCTAAGGTGACAGATGAACTCTCTAAACCCCTGAGGCACTACCATTCTCCTAGTGGCACAAGCTTTGGGATCTCTTGCCTCAGTGTAAAGGAGTCCATCCTCCTAATAGATCCTGTGGGATCCACTGACATTTCCTTTTTCTTGCTCAGCTGCGGTCTCAGGCCTTCAAGAGTGGGACAAGTCTTTTGTCCCTGGCACCGCTGTTCCGTTGAGGGTCCCCCTGAGCCCAAGAGCTCTACCTGATAAGGCTCCAGGTCCATGGACTCAGTTCCCTCAGGGGATAGGACATCTTCCTGGGAAGAGAGGTCCTGTTTCTTTTGCTGTGTTGAGGCTGGTCCCCCGGTCCTCTTACCTTTTCTCTTGGAAGGCTGGGCCATTATTCCAGACTCCAACACTTCTTGTTCACCCTGTGCTCTGCTCTGTGCCATTGTCTTAACACACACCAGTTCAGGGATACCCAGCATAGCTGCATGGGTCTTGAGCTCTACCTCAGCCCATTCTGAGGACTCCAGATCATTCCCTAGCAAACTCTCTTACTGGGATTGCAGAAGAGACTACCACCTGTTTCAGGACAGTAACCCCTCCCCATTCTAAAGTCACCATTGCATGGGGTGGTCTTTAGTTTCATTGTCAGCATTGGTGTAGGAGGCTGGCCTGGCTTGTAGTGGGTACCAAGGGGTACTTACACTCTATACCAGTTCCAGTTATCCCTTATTAGTGTAGAAGAAGTGTTTCTAGCAGCTTAGGCTGATAGAAGTTAGCTATAGCAGAGCAGCTTAGGCTGAACTAGGAGACATGCAAAGCTCCCACTATACCACTGGTGTCAAATGCACAATATCATAAGAAAACACAATACACAGATATACTAAAAATAAAGGTACTTTATTTTTATGACAATATGCCAAAAGTATCTCAGTGAGTATCCTCAGTATGAGGATGCCAAATATACACAAGATATATGTACACCATACCAAAAATATGCAGTAATAGCAAAAGGAAGTAATGCAAGCAATGTAAAGTTACAGTAGATTGCAATAGGAGCACATAGGTATAGGGGCAACACAAACCATATACTCCAAAAGTGGAATGCGAACCACGAATGGACCCCAAACCTATGTGAGCTTGTAGAGGGTCGCTGGGGCTGAAAGAAAACAGTGAGGGTTAGAAAGTTAGCTACTCCAAGACCCTGAAAAGTAGGTGTAAAGTGCACCTATAACCCCCAGAGAGCACAGAAGTCGTGATAGGGGGTTTCTGCAAGGAAGACCAACACCAGCAAAGCAACAACAGTGGATTTCCGGACCTGAGTACCTGTGAAACAAGGGGATCAAGTCCAAGAGTCGCGACAATGTCGAGAGTGGGCAGATGCCCAGGAAATGCCAGCTGAGGGTGCAAAGAAGCTGCCACCGGATGGAAGAAGCTTTGGTTTCTGCAAGAACGAAGAGGACTAGGAACTTCCCCTTTGGAGGATGGATGTCCCACATCGTGAAAAAGCTTGCAGAGGTGTTCCCACGCAGAAAGACCGCAATAAAGCCTTGCTAGCTGCAAGGGTCACAGTTGGGGTTTTTGAATGCTGCTGTGGCCCAGGAGGGACCAGGATGTCGCCACTTGGATGAGGAGACAGAGGGGGCACCCAGCAAGTCAGGGAGCCCTCACAGAAGCAGGCAGCACCTGCAGAAGTACCGGAACAGGCACTTGGAAGAGGAGTGAACCGGAGTCCACCTGAAGTCAGAAAAGGGAGTCCCACGACGCCGGAGGACAACTCAGAAGGTTGTGCACTGCAGGTTAGAGTGTTGGGGACCCAGGCTTGACTGTGCACGAAGGAAATCCTGGAAGAGTGCACAGGAGCCGGAGAAGCTGCAAATCACACGGTACCCAGCAATGCAGTCTAGCGTGGGGAGGCAAGGACTTACCTCCACCAAACTTGGACTGAAGAGTCACTGGACTGTGGGAGTCACTTGGACAGAGTTGCTGAGTTCCAGGGACCACGCTCGTCGTGCTGAGAGGGGACCCAGAGGACTGGTGATGCAGTCTTTTGTTGCCTGCGGTTGCAGGGGGAAGATTCCGTCATCCCACGGGAGATTTCCTCAGAAATCCTGGTGCAAGAAGGAGGCAGGCTACCCACAGAGCATGCACCACCAGGAAACAGGCGAGAAAGCCAGCAGGATGAAGCGATACAAGGTTGCAGTAGTCGTCTTTGCTACTTTGTTGCGGTTTTGCAGGCGTCCTGAGCAGTCAGCGGTCGATCCTTTGGCAGAAGGTGAAGAGAGAGATGCAGAGGAACTCGGATGAGCACTTGCATTCGTTATCTGAAGAATTCCCCAAAGCAGAGACCCTAAATAGACAGAAAAGGAGGTTTGGCTACCTAGGAAGGAGGATATGCTAGTAAGAGCCTATCAGAAGGAGTCTCTGACGTCACCTGCTGGCACTGGCCACTCAGAGCATCCAGTGTGCCAGCAACACCTCTGTTTCCAAGATGGCAGAGGTCTGGAGCACACTGGAGGAGCTCTGGGCACCTCCACTGGGAGGTGCAGGTCAGGGGAGTGGTCACTCCCCTTTCCTTTGTCCAGTTTTGCGCCAGAGCAGGGCTGGGGGATCCCTGAACCGGTGTAGACTGGCTTATGCAGAGATGGGCACCTTCTGTGCCCATCAAAGCATTTCCAGAGGCTGGGGGAGGCTACTCCTCCCCAGCCCTGACACCTTTTTCCAAAGGGAGAGGGTGTAACACCCTCTCTCTGAGGAAGTCCTTTGTTCTGCCTTCCTGGGCCAAGCCTGGCTGGACCCCAGGAGGGCAGAAACCTGTCTGAGGGGTTGGCAGCAGTAGCAGCTGCTGTGAAACCCCGGGAATGGCAGTTTGGCAGTACCCGGGTATGTGCTAGAGACTCGGGGGATCATGGAATTGTCTCCCCAATGCCAGAATGGCATTGGGGTGACAATTCCATGATCTTAGATATGTTACATGGCCATGTTCGGAGTTACCATTGTGACACTATACATAGGTAGTGACCTATGTATAGTGCACACGTGAAATGGTGTCCCGCACTCACAAAGTCCGGGGAATTTGCCCTGAACGATGTGGGGGCACCTTGGCTAGTGCCAGGGTGCCCACA
Organism: Pleurodeles waltl; assembly: GCF_031143425.1. NCBI lineage: Eukaryota > Metazoa > Chordata > Amphibia > Caudata > Salamandridae > Pleurodeles > Pleurodeles waltl. The sequence continues at coordinate 42,062,315 of NC_090438.1, forward strand.
CACTAAGTAACTTAGCACCCAACCTTTACCAGGTGAAGGTTAGACATATAGGTGACTTATAAGTTACTTAAGTGCAGTGGTAAATGGCTGTGAAATAACATGGACATTATTTCACTCAGGTGCAGTGGCAGGCCTGTGTAAGAATTGTCAGAGCTCCCTATGGGTGGCAAAAGAAATGCTGCAGCCCATAGGGATCTCCTGGAACCCCAATACCCTGGGTACCTCAGTACCATATACTAGGGAATTATGAGGGTGTTCCAGTATGCCAATGTGAATTGGTGAAATTGGTCACTAGCCTGTAAGTGACAATTTGTAAAGCAGAGAGAGCATAACCACTGAGGTTCTGGTTAGCAGAGCCTCAGTGAGACAGTTAGTCATCACACAGGGAACACATACAGGGCACACGTATGAGTACTGGGGCCCTGCCTGGCAGGGTCCCAGTGACACATAGACTAAAACAACATATATACAGTGAAATATGGGGGTAACATGCCAGGCAAGATGGTACTTTCCTACAATTGGTGACTAGATATGTCAGATACTGTCCTGGGGAAACGAGTTTGTCTGTCACCATGGTGACACTGGCACCTGTATCCCTCAGGGCTTCTACCTTATTCCCATTTATCAAGAGCTGCTGCTTGTATTTTTGCATGTTAGGCGGCCAGGCAGTTAGTGTGGCTAAATCCACCCCACCCTCTGAGACTAAAGTATCTTCAGGATGAACCCTGATTTGCTCTGGCACACTGTGGATCCCACCTGGAGACTGGCTATTGCAGTGCTAACTGGAGTAGTAGTTGTGGGACTTTTCTTGCGACAGGCCTTGTCTCCAGTTTGGTGTCCATGCTCTCTACAGTTGTGACACCATGCCTTCTTGGGATCAATGTTTGTAACCTTTTACCCATTTGTGGACTGTGAAGAGGCTCCTGGGCCACCATCATGAGCAGGTTTTTAGGGCCCTGAAGAGGACTCTTTGTTTTTGTCCTTGGATGTCTCACCACCCTTCCCCTGGGGATGCCTCATGACCCATTTCTTTTGGTCATCCCCTGTGGAAGCCTTGGCCACCCGAGTCTTGACCCAATGGTCTGCCTTCTTTCCCAATTCTTGGGGAGAAATTGGATCTAGGTCTACCAGATGTTGACACAACTTATCATGGAAGCAATTACTTAACAGATGTTATTTCATAAATAAATTATACAGCCCATCATAGTCACTTATTCCACTGCCAGTTATCTAACCATCTAGTGCTTTGACTGAGAAGTCAACAAAATCAACGAGGACTGGCTTGAGGATTTGTGAGCCCCCTGAAACCTACTTCTATACTCCTCAGTTGAGAATCCAAAGCCCTCAATCAGGGTAGCCTACATGAGGTCATAGGATTCTGCATCCTTACCAGAGAGTGTGAGGTGTCTATCCCTTCACTTACCAGTGAACATTTCCCACAGGAGAGCTCCCCAGTGATATCTGCTTACTTTTCTGGTTGCACAAGCTCTCTCAAAAGCTGTGAACAATTTGGGGATATCATCACCTTCTTCATATTTAGTTACAATCCCTTTGGGGATTTTTCGGATGTCAGTATTCTCTCTGACCCTATTTAAGTTGCTGCCACCATTTATGGGTGTTAAACCCATTTCTTTTCTTTCCCTTTCTATAGCTAGGAGCTGCTTGTCCAAAGCTAATCTCTTGGCCATCCTTGCTAGAAGGATGTGCTCTTCATTGAGACTGTCCTCAATGCTTACAGAGGGACTGGACTCCCATGTGGAAGAACCAGGCTCTCTGACTAGGATTTGTAAAGACAGGGTTCTAGGAGCCCTGTTCTCCCTAATTAGGACAGGAGGGGTGAGTTCTTCCTCCTCTTCACTAATTTCTTCCCCATATGAGGGAGGATCCTCCATCTCAGAGGAGTGGTCCCTTGTATACGCTGCCAAGAGCTCCTGGAGCTTGACCTTGGTAGGATTGGATCCAGTTTTGATCTTTTTTATCTTACAGAGGGACCTTAGCTCTGACATCCCTAGATGCAGGTAAGGGGTGAGGTTGAGTTCCATCACCATCTCCTTTGGGTTATTCGTTATCTCTCTAAAAGTTGGGATTACTTTTTAAGAAACTAAAAACTACTTCTAGAACTTAAATCCTAACTTTTACAAACTTTTTCAAACTTAAAAGGAAATGCTAACAGGGACTTACACAAGGCCCTAGCAGGACTTTTACATTTTTTGAAAAATAGGCCCTCATTACAACCCTGTCGGTTGGTGTTAAAGTGGCAGTAATACTGCGGACAGGCTGGCGGTAAATACCGCCAAATTATGACCATGACAGAAAGATCTCCAAAAGACAGCCAATGTACCACACGGACTGCCAAGGCAAAAACAACAGCCACCACTGTGGTAGCCGCCTACAGCCAGGCAGAAGTCAATGTACCGCCCACCATATTCGCCCACCATATTATGACCCTGCAAACCACCACCTTTTCCGGGGCGGTACCAACGACATCAAAAGCCTGACGGAAACTGAGCTCAGAAGGGAAAGGACTCACCATTGGAGACACAGGGAGCAACCACGCTGCCATGGAGCTTGAACTGCATGTCTTCCCCATAATCTTCTACGTTCTGCTCCACCACGAACACCAACGCCGGCGAAGACGATGACGGTGAGTACAGCCACCTAGCACACCAAGGAGGGAGGGAGGAAAACGAGAGTGACACACACACACACACACACACAACACCTCCCCCCCAACACCATACACACAATCAGCTGCATTACAAAAACAATTTTACCCCGTCACTGGGATAAAAAATGCAAGGCCAAAATAATTTGCAAAAGTGAATGTAATGAGATCAACACAGCATGAAAAATAAGTGAGGCAAGATAATAGATATATACATATGTACAGAAATAGGGACACAGCCCAGTCCACTATCTGCGTAGGCTACATGACCACAGGCCAAAGCCCAAGGCCACACATGTCACCTGCTTCAACACAGAGAGAGCACTGAATGGGCATCCGTTGGTAAATAGGCAGGCACCTCAGGGGGACGGAGGACGGGGGGCAACTCAGCCGGGAGATGAAACAAGACCACTGGTTCTAGAGGGGGCAACATGCCCTGTGCTTGGTCCTGTGGAGTGCAAGGTCAAATGTCTGTCATGTGGGTGTCTCACCCACTGGTTCTGGAGGGGGCAGCATGCCCATTGCTTTGTCATGGGGACTTCAAGGCCACAGTCTCTCAGGTGGGTGACTTGCCCACTGGTTCTGGAGGGGGCAACATACCTATTGCTTTGTCCTGGGGAGTGCAAGTCCACAGTCTCTCATGTGGGTGTCTTACCCACTGGTTCTGGAGGGGGCATCGTGCCCTGTGCTCTTGATCCTGGGGAGTATTGGGCATGTGGGTGTCTTACCCGCTGGTTCTGGAAGGGGCATCGTGCCCTGTGCTCTTGATCCTGGGGAGTGCAAGGTCACAGTCTCTCAGGTGGGTGTCATACCCACTGGATTTGCAGGGGGCAGGCAGCACAGCACCCCATGGAGGCAGGATTACATACCATCCGCCGGTGGTGCCGGCTGCTCAATGGTGGTGCTGCTCTCTGGTGGAGGGAGGCTCCTGCCCATCCCCTGCAACTGCAGATGGCTGCTCTGTGGTGGTGGTGATGCTGCTGGGGGGAGGGGAGGCTCCTGCCCATCCCCTGCAATCCCCTGAAACCTCGGATGGCTGCTCAGGCTCCTTGGTATCTCTGGCAGCTGGGGCAGGCTCCTTTCCCTTGAGGCTGCCTGGTGCAGGCTCCTTCACCTTCAGGACATGTGGCCTGGATCCTTTTCCACCACAAGTGGGTGTGGTGACTACTGGGCCCGTGGACTGGGTGGCTGAGGTGCTTGGCTGGGTTCTTCCTACCCTGCCCATACGTGCAGAATGGGGATGGGGAGGGGTAGGGAAGAGGTCAATGGTGGATAGGAACAGTTTTTTAGGGACATTTGGATGGGAAAAGGGAGAAGGAATGGGAGTGGAGGAAGAGGGAGTGGAGGTTGTTGGAGGTGTCTGTCTGCTGCTTTTGGGTGCAGGTGCATGGCCTGTATGCTTTTGTGAGGTGGATGGCTGTTGGGTGTCTGAGTGCTTGCATTTGTGTACCTTAGGAGGGGTGGACAGACACAGTGGGAGAGGACACAGGGGATGTGTGCATGGCTGTTGTGGAGGTGTCTGCCAGTAAGGTGTGTGTTCTGCTTCGTGTGGAGATGATGCTGGTAGTGGATGATGATGTAGTGAATGCAGGTGTGAGTGTAGACAGAACTGGGAGGGACGTGGAGGAGGAGGGGGAGACAGTGGAAATAGTCATCGTTGGTGTGTCTGCATCTGGATGGTGTTTGTGTGAGTACCTGTGGGATGAAGTGTGGTGCTTGTGTTTGCCTGTACCACTCTTGTGTGTTGTCTTGTGTGCACGCTCATCTGGCTGTGTGCTTGGGATGGGTTGGGGTTGCAGAGAATGGGACTGGGAAGAGGAAGGGGGGAGGGTAGAAACAGGGACAATGGCTGCCATCAGAGAGGAGGCCAGAACCTGAATCGATCATTGTTGGGCCGCCAATCCAGTGTGAATGCCCTCCAGGAATGCATTAGTCTGTTGCATCTGGGCTGCCAGCTCCTGGATGACATTCACTATGATTGACTGCCCTACAGAGATGGATCTCAGGAGGTCAATAGCCTCCTCACTCAGGGCAGCAGGGCTAACTGGAGCAGGGCATGAGGTGCCCTGGGGCGAAGGAGATGCCCACCCTCCTGGGTGAGCGGGCACGGGCAACTCGATGAGGGGCTGCTGGGAGGGCAGTGCTGGTACGGGGATGGCGGATGTACCTGTAGCTAGGGAGGTCACAGAAGTGTCCGCCACCACCAGGGAGCTTCCATCGGAGGAGGTATTTGTGTCAGAACTGTCCCCTTCAGTCTCCGCCGTGGTGCTCCCCTCGCCCTCCGTCCCACTGGTGCCCTCAGCATTGGTGGACTCTGCCTTATGGGTCTTGTGGGATGCAGCTCCCTCCATCGCCGGTACCTCTGCTCCTCCGACAGTTAATGCTAATGCACATAAGGACAGGATGACAAAACAAAAAGGGCAGGGAAAGACACAAAGGATACACTGGGTCAATGGCTGGACCAACACCACCGTTGGCGTACACAGCACCCTCACACATAGGGAACAGGCCTACTCAATATACCATAGCACTAGCAGAGGAATAGCTTGCCACCAAGGCATGGGGAGAGGCACACACCGCCAAATGCAGCACACCTGGGACCCACGCAGCCCTGACCAGTAGTGGATGCCTACAAGCTAGGCAGCAGGATTATCCCTTCAGAACCCTAGCCACCAGGGGACCTACGCTGCAATGTCAGATTTGGCCTAGTGGCACCAACTGACACACATCCCTCACCCACATACCACCCTGCAATGCATACGTTGTAATGATGGGCACTGTACTCACCCCCTTGTGGCTGCTGTGATGCCCTCAAGTGCCCATCCAGCTCTGGTAGGCCACCACCAGTATGCAAACCATCAGGGGGGTCAGGGTTCGATGGGCACCCCTTCCTCATTGGGAGGCCATCCCCAGCTGGGCCTCTGCCATCTTCCGTGCCCAGTGTCTCAGGTCCTCCCACCGTTTGTGACAGTGGGTGCTCTGCCTGCAATAGACCTCCAGCGTCTGTACCTCCTTGGCGATGGCACGCCATATACCCTTCTTTTGATGGGCGCTGACCTGCAGAGGCAATACACACAGGAAAATAGAATTAGACAAACAGTCCCATACCCCTTCACATCACCATTTACACACACATGGCCCAGCACACAACTTATATGCCGCCCAGAGGACATCCACCCATCCACCTTACACGAGGGCTTCACGCACACCACTCCATGCATTCATGCCACATGCATCGTGCCCACAGTGTACTCACCTGTTGGTTTGGAGGCCCATACAACAGTCCGTACTGGGGTAGGACCCCATCCACCAGTCTCTCCAACTCCTCCGAAGTGAAGGCTGGGGCCCTTTCCCCAGTCACACGGGCCATGGCAGGTTCCATGCACAGGTCACAGCAGCACATGCAGTGTAGGTCCTCTCCTGTGGAAGATCAGGTAGCAAGTGAGGGATCAGATAGAAAATGGTGGACACTTCAGCGGCGGTGCATACCGTCACCGCCGGCGTAGATCACCATTGGCCACTGTAACCCATAGGGCCCAATGTTAACCAATGAGTAATTGCACAGCAGTTCCTGTCCGCCTCCCACAATGGCGCACAACGTCAGCAGAATTACCTCACTTCCACCTGTCCCTCCACACAGGACAGGCGGACGCCATTTCAGGGGGGGCAGCCCCTGGAAAATTGCTGCATCACTGGTGAAATTAGGAGATACTGGACAGATCACACTGACCCATGACAAGTTAACAGCATGCAAAGTTCTATTGTAGCTCCATTGTTCAGTTTGTGACCGGCTCCTCACTCTTTTGCCCCATAGATTCCTACCGCTGCAGATGAATAGGAGATGAAGACATACCCCTGTGTACAGACCCCTGGTGGACTTGGCACCACTGGAGGACAGGCACATCATACTCACCTATAGACTTGACAAGGCCACAATCACTGAGCTGTGTGTCCAATTGGAGCCTGACCTGATATCTGCTATCCGTCGACCCACTGGGATCCCCCCTCTTGTGCACGTTCTATCAGTGCTCAATTTTCCTGGTAACTGGTTCGTGCCAAGTGACAGTGGGCTTGGCAGCAGGAATATCACAGCCAGTGCTCTCAAATGTGCTGACAAGAGTGTTGTCTGCCCTGATTAAACACATGTGCAGCTTTTTTTTTTTTCCCCCGGTTGAAGATTTGGCCACAGTGAAGGCCGAGTTCTATGCAATGGGACATATCCCCAACATAATTGAGGTGAATGATGGAACGCATATTGTATTTGTCCTCCCCTGTAAGAAAAAACAGGTTTTCAGAAATCGGAAGAGTTTCCACTCTATGAATGTACAGATGGTGTGCTTGGCGGACCAGTACATCTCCCACGTCAATGCCAAGTATCCTAAGTCAGTGCATGATGTCTTTGTCTAGAGGAATAGCAGTATCTCAAATGTGATGGGCCAACTACAGAGGCACAGGATATGGCTCAATATTTCAGGTGACTCTGTTTACCCCAACCTACCATGGCTGCTGACCCCTGTGAGAAAGGCCAGGACAAGGGCAGAAGAACGTTATAATGTGGCCCATGGGCAAACCAGAAGGATAATTGAAAGGACCTTTAGCCTCCTGAAGGCCAGGTTCCGGTGCCTCCATCTGACAGGTGGATCCCTGTGCTACTCATCCCAGAAGGTCTGCCAGATAGTGGTGGCATGCTGCATATTGCATAACCTGGCCCTCAGATGCCATGTCCCATTCCTGCAGGAGGAAGAGGCTGGAGATGCCCGTGTGCCAGCAGTGGACCCTGTGGACAGTGAGGATGAGGAGGCAGAGGATGAGGATGAGGACAACAGAACATCAGTGATCAGGCATTACTTCCAATGACACACAGGTAGGACAGTGATACTTTACATTTCAGTGACATTTGTTTGAATTTATGTGGCACTGGCATGCTGATATTTCCCACCTCTATGCCCACTTACTGTACCCTTTGGCAATTAATTTTGCAGATGTTGGTGACCTCACATATACTCCAGGTGTGATCACTGCAGCCAGCTACAGGTCGTTAATCAATGCTCATTTTCTGTACAGTTGAATTGCATTGTTTGTACCTGTTTCAATGAATACATAATTGGAAAACATGACATACTCCAAACTTCTTTTTTTCCAAGGGTGTTTATTGAAGTGCTAAAATATTGAGGTGCAAGTGCAAGGGGATGGGGTAATGATGGAGGAAAGCCCAGGGTATTGTTCCAGTCTGTTTGTAGCACAGGTGCTTTGTCCAAGGGGACATAGGAAGGGGAGCAATGGCAGTTCAAGGTGGACAGTGTGACTGAGTGGGACACAAGGATGACAATCAGGAGAGTCTCATTTCCTGGCGGGGTTCTTTGCAAGTGTCTCTGGCTTCTGTCTGGATCACAGGGAACGTTTGCGGGGTGGTTCTCCTTCTGCAGGGGGAGGGGTGCTGGTGGCCTGTGAGTCCTGCGGCAGGGCCTCCTGGCCACTAGCGGCAGCGGGGGTGGATGTCTGGCTAGTGGCAGGGGCCCGCTGTTGTGTGACAGCCTCCCTCATAATGTTGGCCATGTCTGCCAACACCCCTGCTATGGAGATCAGGGTGCTGTTGATGGCCTGCAAGCCCTCCCTGATCCCCTGGTACTGTCCCTATTGCCTGTTCTCCTGCATATTATCCAGGATCTGGCCCATTGTGTCCTGGGAATGTTGATAGGCTCCCAGGATCTCTGCAAGTGCCTCATGAAGAGTCGGTTCCCTGGGCCTGTCCTCCCCTGGTGCACAGCAGTCCTCCCAAGCTCCCTGTTAGCCTCTGCTCCTGTCCCCTGAACGGTGTGCCCACTGACTCCAGATCCCTGATTGTCTTGGGTATGACATGTGGCCTGGGGTCCCTGTAGAGGTGGACACACTGCTGATTGACGTGTCCTGGGGACAGAGGTATGGGTACGCTGGGTGGGTGCTGTGGTGGTGTTTCCTGATGGGGGAGGCTCTGTGGTGGTGTGTGACTGTGCCTGGGTAACCCGCTGTCCAGTGGTCCCTGATGGGCCAGATTGGTCATCCAGATCCTGAAGACCAGAGTTGCTGTCATCACTGTAGGCGTCTTCTGTTGGGGGACTGGATAGTGCTGGCACCTCCTCTCCGCTGACATTGGCTGGGGTACCTGTGGGGATGTAAATGATGTGTTATGGTTTCTGTGTCTGACATATTGTGCATCCATGGTTTGCCCTCTTTGGTTGTATTTGCCCTGGCAGCTTTCACTTTTGTATGTTAGTGTATGGTGGGATTGTTAGTTCTCTATACTGTGCAGGCTTTAGTGATGAGTGTCCATGCAGGGCTGTGAGGGGTGTCCATGCATTGGTAGAGCATGCAGGGCTTGGCATTGGGATGAGTGATATGCGATGGTGGGGTGTGTGGAAAGTGGTGGAGTGGGGGTGGGGGTATGTGATGGCATGCAGGTAGGGGGGTGATGGAAGTAGAGAGTTGACTTACCAGAGTCTAGTCCTCCTCCTACTCCGGCCAGCCCCTCAGGATGCAGGATTGCCAAGACTTGCTCCTCCCATGCTGCTCCTCCCATGCTGTTAGTTGTGGGGGAGGAGGTGGGGGTCCACCGCCAGTCCTCTGTACAGCGAGCTGGTGGCTTGCTGCAATGGAACGTACCTTCCCCCGTAGGTCGTTCTACCTCTTCTTGATGTCATCCCTAGTTCTTGGGTGCTGCCCGACGGCGTTGACCCTGTCCACGATTCTCCGCCAAAGCTCCATCTTCCTAGCTATTGGTATCTGCTGCACCTGTGCTCCAAATAGCTGTGGCTCTACCCTGATGATTTCCTCCACCATGACCCTTAGCTCCTCCTCTGTGAAGCGGGGGTGTCTTTGTGGTGCCATAGGAGTTGTGTGAGGTGTGTAGGTTGGGATGTGTTGGGTAATGTGTTAGGGGTTGTGATATGGGGTGCGTGAGTGGTGTATAGGTGTGTATAGTGTGCAGCTCTGGTTGTGTCAATGGTTTTGGTGTCAATCCTCTTGCAGTAATTGTTGTTGGTAAAGGGTTGTGGGTAATGTGGGTGGGTGTTTTATAGTGGTGTGGGGTGTGTATGGGTGTCAGGTGTGTGTTGTTTGAATTGTCCAATGTGGTGTTGTTTTGTCTAAGCATTTGGTGTACACACACAGGCAATAAATGGGAACACACACAGACTTAACTCCAGGCCAATAGGTTTTTATATAGAAAAATGTTATTTTCTTAATTTACTTTAGAAGCACAAGATTCAGATTGCAGGTACGTGCATAAATTGTAAGGAACTTGGCATAGGTAAATATAGAACTTTGAATAAAAACAGCAATGTACACAGTTTGGCATAAAATGGCAATAAGCTATTTTAAAAGTGGACACTGCAAAATTCAACAGTTCCTGGGGCAGGTAAGTAAAGGTTAGTTTGTCAGGTAAGTAAAGCACTTACAAGTTCAGTCTCCGGGGCATAGGCAGCCCACCGTTGGGAGTTCAAGTTGACCCCAAACACCCAACACCAGCAACACAGGGCCGGTCAGGTGCAGAGGTCAAAGAGGGGCCCAAATAACATAGGCGCCTATGGAGACTAGGGGTGCTCCGGTTCCAGTCTGCTAGCAGGTAACTACCTGTGTCTTTGGGGAGCAGACCAGGGCAGTTTTGTAGAGCACTGGGGGGGGTCCCAAACAGGCACACAAAATACACCCACAGTGGCACAGGGGCGGCCGGGTGAAGTGTGCAAACAAGGTGTTGGGTTTTGTATTGGAATCAATAGAGGGACCCAGGGGTCACTCTGGTGATGCAGGCAGGGCGCAGGGGGGCTTCTCTGGCCAGCCACCGACTAAGCAGAGATGAGTGCCGCCTGCTGGTCACTTTGCACCAGTAGTTGATTCCTCCCGGGCCTGGGGGCTGCGGGTGAAGTGCTTCTTCCAGGCATCGGGTTCTTTGTTACCGGGCAGTCGCAGTCAGGGGGATTCTCTGGATTCTCTCTGCAGGCGTTGTAATGGGGGTGCAGGGAGATCGTCTCAGGGTGGACACCTCAGGGATTTCTCTGGACACGAGCCGGGGGCATCGGGTGCAGAGTGTTGCTTCAGGAGTGAGATGGGAGACCCTTGAAGGATGGTTTCTTCTTTGTTGCTTGGGACAGAGCTGCTGTCCATGGGAGTTTCTTGGTCCTTTGAATTTGCAGGACAGTCCTCTGAGTCAGCAGAGGTCGCTGGGCCCGCTGGATGCGTCGCTGTTGCAAGTTCTTTGAATCTGGAGACAGGCCGGTAGGGCTGGGGCCAATGCAGTTGTCGTCTCCGTCTTCTCTGCGGGGTTTTCAGGTCAGCAGTCCTTTCTTCTTGATAGGTCGTCAGGAATCTGATTTCCTGGGTTCAGGGTCGCCCCTAAATACTAGATTTAGGGGGGTGTTTAGGGCTGGAGGGCAATAGCCAATGGCTACTGTCCCTGAGGGTGGCTGCACCCTCCTTGTGCGTCCTCCCTTTGGGGAAAGGAGCAGATCCCTAATCCTATTGGGCTAAATCCTCCATGCCAAGATGGAGGATTTTCTAAGGAAGGGGTCACCTCAGCTCTGGACACCTTAGGGGCTGTCCTGGCTGGAGGGTGACTCCTCCTTATTTTTCTCATTATCTCCTCTGGACTTGCCGCCAAAAGTGGGGGCTGTGTCCGGGGGGCGGGCATCTCCACAAGCTGGAGTGCCCTGGGGCTCTGTAACACCAGGCTTGAGCCTTTGAGGCTCACCACCAGGTGTTACAGTTCCTGCAGGGGGAGGTGTTAGGCACCTCCACCCAGGACAGGCTTTGTTCCTAATCACAGAGTGCACAAAGACACTCACCCCATGTGGCCAGAAACTGGTCTGGAAGTGGCAGGCTGGCAGAGACTGGTCAGCCTAGCACTAGCAGTTGGGCTGGCATACAGTGGGCATCTCTAAGATGCCCTCTGAGTGTATTTCTCAATACATTTCACACTGGTATCAGTGTGGATTTATTGTGCTGAGAAGTTTGATACAAAACTTCACAGTATTCAATGTAGCCATAATGGAACTGTGGAGTTCGTGTTTGACAAACTCCCAGACCATATACTCTTTATGGCTACCCTGCACTTACAATGTCTAAGAATTGGCTTAGACACTGTAGAGGCATGATGCTCATGCAGCTACCCTGGCCAAATCTTCTTCTCATCATCAGAAAAAGCCTTGGTGTTATTTGTGTAAGAACAAAGACCATTGGGCAAGTGACCCCACTTGTCCTAAGAGAAACACCAAGTCTCCCACCACCACATCCCCCACTGCTTCCATTAGTGCCCCTAGTAATAGGAGTGGTAGTGGGAAAAACTCTACAAATAGCCAAACAAAGGGTGTAGCTGGGCCCACTTTTAGTAATGTAGTGGGGGATGTTCTAGTTAGGGAGACCACTGAGGCTATTTTAGTCTCTGATGGTGACATTGACCTTGCCACCTTAGTTGCTAGTCCCCTTAATATGAATAAGTACAAGCAACTATCCCTAATAAACAGTGTTCAGGTTGGAGCCTACAGGGACACATGTGCCAGTGTCACTATGGTGATGGAGAAACTGGTTGCCCCTGAGTTACTGACTCCCACATATCTTTGCTCTTACCAGGGCTCAGGCCAAGAAGCAAAGAGGACGGGGAAACTTGGATCCTGGAACAATGGACCAAATGTTCCCAAAAACTAGGGGTAGAAAGGGCAAACCCTTGTCCACTATCCCTCCCTCTCCAGAAGATTCCCCTTTTGATGAGAAGGAGTCAACTCCCTGTGCAGAACGTATACCAGAGGAGCTTCACGCTGACCTCTTGGGTGCAGAGGGGGCTGCCAGGGAGGAACTGAGTGTGGCACAGCAGATCTGTCCAACACTAGAGGGTCTAAGAACGCAAGCTGTCAAACAGCAAAATGGGGATATCAGTGACTCACACAGAGTTTACTAGGAGAACAATCTCCTTTATAATGGGGCAAGGGACCCTAAACCTGGTTCTACCAGGAGACTGATCATTCCCTTGCAGTATAGGGAATTCCTCCTAACTCTGGCACATGATATTCCCTTGGCTGGACATCTGGGACAAAGCAAAACCTGGGACAGACTTGTCCCTCACAATCACTGGCCTCACATGTCAAGGAACACAAAAGAGTTTTGTCACTCTTGTGTGACTTTCCAAGCCAGTGGCAAGACTGGTGGCATTCCAAAGGCCCCCGTAATCCCACTGCCAGTGGCTGGGGTGCCCTTTGAAAGGGTAGGGGTTGACATTGTTGCCCCCCTTGACTCTCCAACTGCTTCTGGTAATAGGTTCATCTTGGTGGTGGTGGACCATGCCACAAGATATCCAGAAGACATCCTCTTAAGAACCACTACAGCAACTGCAGTGGCAAAGGCCCTCCTGGGAATATTTTCCAGGGTGGGCTTTCCTAAAGAGGTAGTATCAGACAGGGGTAGTAACTTCATGTCTGCATACGTGAAAGCTATGTGGAAGAAGTGTGGGGTAACCTACAAATTCACCACACCCTATCACCCACAAACAAATGCACTGGTTGAGAGGTTTAAAAAAACGATCAAACGCATGATCATGGGACTCTCTGAAAAACTCAGAAGGAGATGGGATGTCCTCCTGCCATGCCTCCTTTTTGCCTACAGGGAGGTACCCCAAAAAGGAGTGGGCTACAGCCCCCTAGAACTCCTCTCTGGGCACCATGTTAGGGGTCCCCTTGTGTGAGAAAGTAGCCTCTTTCTAGCCTTGTTACCCCCACTTTTGGCCTGTTTGTGAGTATATGTCAGGGTGTTTTCACTGTCTCACTGGGATCCTGCTAGCCAGGGCCCAGTGCTCATAGTGAAGACCCTATGTTGTCAGTATGTTTGTTATGTGTCACTGGGACCCTACTAGCCAGGACCCCAGTGCTCATTAGTTTGCGGCCTATATGTATGTGTTCCCTGTGTGATGCCTAACTGTCTCACTGAGGCTCTGCTAACCAGAACCTCAGTGGTTATGCTCTCTCTGCTTTACAAATTGTCATTAACAGGCTACTGACCAATTTTACCAATTCACATTGGCATACTGGAGCACCCTTATAATTCCCTAGTATATGGTACTGAGGTACCCAGGGTATTGGGGTTCGAGGAGATCCCTATGGGCTGCAGCATTTCTTTTGCCACCCATAGGGAGATCTGACAATTCTTACACAGGCCTGCCAGTGCAGCCTGAGTGAAATAACGTCCACGTTATTTCACAGCCTTTTACCACTGCACTTAAGTAACTTATAAGTCACCTATATGTCTAACCTTCACCTGGTGAAGGTTGGGTGCAAAGTTACTTAGTGTGTGGGCACCCTGGCACTAGCCAAGGTGCCCCCACATCGTTCAGGGCAAATTCCCCGGACTTTGTGAGTGCGGGGACACCATTACATGCGTGCACTATACATAGGTCACATACTTATGTATAGCGTCACAATGGTAACTCCGAACATGGCCATGTAACATGTCTAAGATCATGGAATTGTCACCCCAATGCCATTCTGGCATTGGGGAGACAATTCCATGATCCCCAGAGTCTCTAGCACAGACCCGGGTACTGCCAAACTGCCTTTTCCTGGGTTTCACTGCAGCTGCTGCCAACCCCTCAGACAGGTTTCTGCCCTCCTGGGGTCCAGCCAGGCCTGGCCCAGGAAGGCAGAACAAAGGACTTCCTCAGAGAGAGGGTGTTACACCCTCTCCCTTTGGAAAAAGGTGTCAGGGCTGGGGAGGAGTAGCCTCTCCCAGCCTCTGGAAATGGTTTGATGGGCACAGATGGTGCCCATCTCTGCATAAGCCAGTCTACACCGGTTCAGGGATCCCCCAGCCCTGCTCTGGCGCGGAACTGGACAAAGGAAAGGGGAGTGACCACTCCCCTGACCTGCACCTCCCAGGGGTGGTGCCCAGAGCTCCTCCAGTGTGCTCCAGACCTCTGCCATCTTGGAAACAGAGGTGTTGCTGGCACACTGGGCGGCTCTGAGTGGCCAGTGCCAGCAGGTGACGTCAGAGACTCCTTCTGATAGGCTCTTACCTGTGTTACTTCCTTGGTAGCCAAACCTCCTTTTCTGGCTATTTAGGGTCTCTGCTTTGGGGAATTCTTCAGATAATGAATGCAAGTGCTCATCCGAGTTCCTCTGCATCTCTCTCTTCACCTTCTGCCAAAGGATCGACCGCTGACTGCTCAGGACGCCTGCAAAACCGCAACAAAGTAGCAAAGAGGACTACTGCAACCTTGTATCGCTGATCCTGCCGCTTTCTCGCCTGTTTCCTGGTGGTGCATGCTCTCGGGGTAGCCGGCCTCCTTCTTGCACCAGGAGCTCTGAAGAAATCTCCAGTGGGACGACAGAATCTTCCCCCTGCAACCGCAGGCAACAAAAGACTGCATCACCGGTCCTCTGGGTCCCCTCTCAGCACGACGAGCGTGGTCCCTGGAACTCAGCAACTCTGTCCAAGTGACTCCCACAGTCCAGTGACTCTTCAGTCCAAGTTTGATGGAGGTAAGTCCTTGCCTCCCCACGCTAGACTGCATTGCTGGGTACTGCGTGATTTGCAGCTGCTCCGGCTCCTGTGCACTCTTCCAGGATTTCCTTCGTGCACAGCCAAGCCTGGGTCCCCAACACTCTAACCTGCAGTGCACAACCTTCTGAGTTGTCCTCCGGCGTCGTGGGACTCCCTTTTCTGACTTTGGGTGGACTCCGGTTCACTCCTCTTCCAAGTGCCTGTTCCGGTACTTCTGCAGGTGCTGCCTACTTCTGTGAGGGCTCCCTGACTTGCTGGGCGCCCCCTCTGTTTCCTCATCCAAGTGGCGATATTCTGGTCCCTCCTGGGCCACAGCAGCATCCAAAAACCTTAACCGCGACCCTTGCAGCTAGCAAGGCTTGTTTGTGGTCTTTCTGCGTGGGAACACCTCTGCAAGCTTCTTCATGACGTGGGACATCCATCCTCCAAAGGGGAAGTTCCTAGTCCTCTTCGTTCTTGCAGAATCCACAGCTTCTACCATCCAGTGGCAGCTTCTTTGCACCCTCAGCTGGCACTTCCTGGGCATCGGCGCACTCTCGACATTGTCGCGACTCTTGGACTTGGTCCCCTTGTTCCACAGGTACTCAGGTCCGGAAATCCACTTTGGTTGCATTGCTGGTGTTGGTCTTCCTTGCAGAATTCCCCTATCACGACTTCTGTGCTCTCTGGGGAATATAGGTGCACTTTACACCTACTTTTCAGGGTCTTGGGGTAGGCTATTTTTCTAACCCTCACTGTTTTCTTACAGTCCCTGCAACCCTCTACAAGCTCACATAGGTTTGGGGTCCATTCGTGGTTCGCATTCCACTTTTGGAGTATATGGTTTGTGTTGCCCCTATACCTATGTGCTCCTATTGCAATCTACTGTAACTTTACATTGCTTGCATTACTTCCTTTTGCTATTACTGCATATTTTTGGTATTGTGTACATATATCTTGTGTATATTTGGCATCCTCATACTGAGGATACTCACTGAGATACTTTTGGCATATTGTCATAAAAAGAAAGTACCTTTATTTTTAGTATATCTGTGTATTGTGTTTTCTTATGATATTGTGCATATGACACCAGTGGTATAGTAGGAGCTTTGCATGTCTCCTAGTTCAGCCTAAGCTGCTCTGCTATAGCTACCTTCTATCATCCTAAGCT
This sequence comes from Pleurodeles waltl, assembly GCF_031143425.1. Lineage (NCBI taxonomy): Eukaryota > Metazoa > Chordata > Amphibia > Caudata > Salamandridae > Pleurodeles > Pleurodeles waltl. The sequence continues at coordinate 42,078,646 of NC_090438.1, forward strand.
GCTAGAAACACCTCTTCTACACTAATAAGGGATAACTGGACCTGGAACAGAGTGTAAGTACCCCTTGGTACCCACTACAAGCCAGGCCAGCCTCCTACACCTTGCTCTTGTGAAAGAGGGGTGGGAGCAACCATTGAAGCCCCCTAAACAGGACATTGTGGACTATGTACTTGGCCTAAGATCAAGAATGGCTGAGTATATGAAAAAGGCCAGTAAAAACCTTCAGGCCAGCCGAGAGCTCCAGAAGCAATAGCATGACCAGAAGGCTGTCCTGACTGAGTACCACCCAAGACAGAAGGTGTGGGTTTTGACGCCTGTGGCACCAAGAGCACTCCATGACAAATGGAGTGGACCCCATCTTACTGTGGAGAAAAAGGGTGAGGTCACCTATTTGGTAGACCTTGGCACTACCAGAAGTCCCTTAGGGTACTTCATGTCAACTGCCTTAAACCCTACTATGATAGGGCAGATTTTACCCTACTTATGGCTACAGACTAGGGGCAGGAGGAAGAGAGTGACCCTCTCCCTGACCTCTTCCTCAACACTGAAGCTGATGGCTTAGTGAAAGGAGCTGTGCTTGCAGACTGCCTCACAGCAGAACAGAGGGAAGACTGCAAGAACTTACTAGGCCAGTTTTCTGACCTTTTTTCACTCACACCTGGTACCACTACTTGGTGTGAACATACCATTGATACTGGAGACAGTTTACCTGCCAAAAGTGAGATTTATAAGCAGCCTGACCATGTCAGAGACTTTATTAAGTCTGAGGTGCAGAAAATGTTGGACCTAGATGTTATTGAGCACTCAGATAGCCCCTGGGCCAACCCAGTAGTGCTTGTCCCCAAATCTCATAGCAAAGAAAGAAAGAAAGGCGGTTTTGTGTGGACTATAGAGGGCTCAATACTGTAACTAAAACAGATGCTCACCCTATACCCAGGGCAGATGAGCTCATAGATACACTGGCCTCTGCCAAGTATCTAAGCACCTTTGATTTGACTGCAGGGTATTGGCAGATCAAGTTATTAGAGGATGCTAAGCCAAAGACTGCATTTTCAACCATTGGAGGGCATTATCAGTTTACAGTTATGCCCTTTGGTTTGAAAAATGCACCTGCCACTTTCCAGAGGCTGGTGAACACAGTCTTCCAAGCTCTGGAAGCTTTCAATGCAGCATACTTAGATGAAATTGCTGTATTTAGCTCCACCTGGGATGACCACCTGGTCCACCTGTGGAACGTTCTGGAGGCCCTGCAAAAGGCAGGCCTCACGATCACAGCTTCAAAATGCCAGATAGGGCAGGGGAAAGTGGTTTGTCTGGGCCACCTGGTAGGTGGAGAACAGATTAAACCACTACAGGGGAAAATCCAGACTAATTTAGCCTGGGCTTCCCCTACCACTCAGGCCCAGGTCAGAGCCTTTCTTGGTCTCACTGGGTATTACAGGAGGTTCATTAAGAACTATGGCTCCACTCCATTGTTGTCCCTCTAGTGACCTCACCTCTAAAAAGATGCCTGAAAAGATATTGGCCCTCATTGCAACCCTGGCGGTCCAAGACCGCCAGGGCTGTTTTGGCTGAAGCACTGCCAACAGGCTGGCGGTGCTTCAGAGGGGATTACGAGCGCAGCGGTAGCGCCGCGGTCGCACCGCAGGGGCTGGCGGTTTCCTATCACATTTGCCCCGGCAAGCAGCGCTGCCCAGGGGATTACGAGTCCCCCTACAGCCAGCCTTTTCCTGGCGGTTTGAACCGCCAGGAAAAGGCTGGCGGTACGTGGAGTCGCGGGGCCCCTGGGGGCCCCTGCACTGCCCATGCCACTGGCATGGGCAGTGGAGGAGCCCCCTGACAGGGCCCCGTGCAGCTTTTCAAAAGCGCGATGGTGCAACTGCACCCGTCACGCGGCCGCAACACCGCCGGCTCCATTTGGAGCCGGCTCCCATGTTGCGGCCCACATCCCCGCTTGGCCGGCGGCCAGAAACTCTGTTTCAACCCGCCGGCCCAGCGGGATGTCATAATGGGCACCGCGGGAGTGCGTCCGCCACCAATGTTGTAATGACCCCCATTGTGGACAGCTAGCTGTCAAATTGCTTTTGAGGAGCTTAAGCAGGATATGTGTACTGCACCTGTCCTAAAAAGCCCAAATTACACTAAAAAAATATTTTCCAGACAGATGCATCTGAACTGGGGGTTGGGGCAGTGCTATCACAACTGAACACTGAGGGCCTGGATCAACCTGTTGCCTTTATCAGTAGGAGGTTGACCCCTGGAGAAAAGCGTTGGTGAGCTATAGAGAGGGAGGCCTTTGCTGTGGTCTACGTCCTAAAGAAGTTGAGACCATACTTATTTGGGACTCACTTTATTGTTCAGACAGACCACAAACCTCTCTTATGGTTAAAACAGATGAAAGGAGAAAACCCTAAATTGTTGAGGTGGTCCATTTCCCTACAGGGAATGGACTTTACAGTGGAACATAGACCTGGGAGAAACCACTCCAATGCAGATGGACTCTCCAGATATTTCCACTTAGACAATGAAGACTCACCTGGGCAAAGTTAGCTTTATTGACCCTTGTTTGTGGGTGGGGGGGTTGTGTAGGAAAGTACCATCTTTCTTGACATGTTACTCCCAATTTCTGCCTGTTTGTCAGTGTGCTTTTCCTGTCTCACTGTGATCCTGCTAGCCAGGACCCCAGCGCTCATAGTTTGTGGGCTACGTGTGTTGTCAGTATGCTTAACTGTGTCTCTGAAGTTCTGCTAACCAGAACTCCAGTGCCTATGCTCTCTCTACTTACCAAATGTGTCACTACACTTTAGTGACTCCATATTCCACTTCTGATTGGCACACTGGACCCCCCTTATAAGTCCCTAGTATATGGTACCTGGGTACCCAGGGCATTGGGGTTCCAGGAGATTCTTATGGGCTGCAACATTTCTTTTGCCACCCATAAGGAGCTCATACAGGACTGCCACTGCAGCCTGAGTGAAATAGTGCACACACTATTTCACAGCCATTTTCACTGCACTAAGGTAACCTATAAGTCATCTATATGTCTAACCTTGATTTACTGAAGGCTAGGTGCAAAGTTACTATGTGTGAGGGCACCCTTGCACTAGCAAAGGTGCCCCCACGTTGTCCATCCTCTGCTTCAGCTTCTGACTGTCAGATCAACTGCAGACTGCTCCAAGAACCGTTGTAACTGCAACAAAGTATCCAGGATGACTCCTGTGACCTGCAACTTCATCTCCAGTCAGCAATTGCAACAGTTTCCCAGGTATGCACGCTCTGAGGACTGCCTGTCTTCACCCTGCACCAGAAGAACCAAAGGAATGTTTCTGGAGGCACCCTTCTGCGATGACAACCGGTACTCTGGGACTCCTCTCCTGACGACAAGCGTGCTCACTGGAGCACAGGTGGTGGACCGCAGTGACCCAGACTGTCCAAAGGTCCAGCTGTCCAAGTTTGGTGGAGGTAAGAGCAAGCCTTCCCGTGCTGCGACAGTACCCCTATGCACTGCGTCTTCTGCAGCTCCTTGGGCTTCTTTGCACTTCTTGCAAGAATCCTTTATGCACAGTGTAGCCCAGGTCTCCAGCACTCCATCCTGTGATGCACAGCTCCCTGAGTTGTTCTCCGGCGGCGTGGGACCTTCCAGTGTAGTGCTGCGACAACCGCACTTTGCGTCTTCTTTGTCCCCATGTTCTGGGACTCCCGTGGGTGCTGCCTGGCCTTCTGAGGGCTCTCTGAAGTGCTGAGAAGCCCCTTCTGTCTCCTCAGTCCGAGTTGAGACCCCCAGGTCCCTACCGGGTCCAGGCAGCACCTTTTTGACACAAACCACGTACTTGCTTGAACTATAGCTTGTTGGCGGAATCCAGTGACGCAAACAGCCTGCATCCAACAACTCGACATGGGACATCTCCTGCACCAAGCAGGAACCTGCAGCCATCTTCTTTGGTGCTCTTCTGTACTTTTCTTCTGACCGGAGATTCCACTTTTGCACCTTCTTCTAGGTTGGCAGGGGCTCCTGTCCTTTCTGGACTCTTCTTCGACTTCTGGACTTGGTCTCCTCTCTTCACAGGTCTTCAGGTCCAGGAATCTATTGTTTGTTGCTTGCAGTCTTGCTTGGTTCTTGCAAAATCCTATATAATGACTTGTAATGTGTCCTGAGGAAACTTGCTGTACTTTACTCCTGCTTTCCTGGGCTCTGGGGTGGGGTACTTTACTTACCTTTGGTGTTTTCCTACACTCCCAGCACCCCTCTACAAATTCCACTTGCCTAGGGGAGAATTCGTTATTTGCATTCCACTATTTTAGTATATGGTTTGTGTTGCCTCTAGGCCCATTGCAATCTATTGTATTTTCTAATGTTTGCACTATTCTATGACTGTTTACTTACCTGATTTTGGTTACTAGTGTATATATTGTGTATAATACTTACCTCCAGAAGGAGTATTGCATTTAAGATATTTTTGGCCTTGTGTCACTAAAATAAAGTACCTTTATTTTTGGTAACACTGAGTATTGCCTTTTATTGTGTATAAGTACTGTGTGACTACAGTGGTATTGCAGGAGCTTTGCATGTCTCCTAGTTTAGCCTAAGCTGCTCTGCTACAGCTACCTCTATCAGACTAAGCTGCTAGAACACTACTACATTTCACTAATAAGGGATAACTAGACCTGGTATAAGATGTAAGTACCCAAGGTACCCACTACAAACCAGGCCAGCCTCCTACAACTGGCCTTTTTGGGGCAGGACATCCACTGACTTGGCAGGCTGCGCTGGAGAGAGGTCACAGTCATAAGATGTGTTGTAAGTGAGCTCCCTCACTGCCCAACAGGTGAGCCCTCAGAGATTAATAGATACAACTAAGGTTACCTTTGCTCAGTATTGGTATCATGATAGAGCATTAAGGCAATTTCCAGAGAAACAATTGTCTACTATGTGTGCAACAATCCTCCATACCCTTGTTTAACAGAAAAAAACAAAGAGATTACAGTATCCACTCTAAGTTAAACAAAAGGGCAAATGTTTAATAAGGAAAATGAGTAAAACTGAAAAATTTAGTAAGGTTTTCAAATGCTATGAAGACAAATAATTGGACGCTATAGGAAATAACGATGAGTTAAAACAGCCTTTGCGCTAACCAACACAGTCACAATCATGGTCGCCTTTAGAGCAGACAGGCTATTAGTAACAAATGCAGCGAAGGCTTCGCTTATGTCGGCACAGCACCAGTAATTTCTGGCTTAACAAACACTGAGTTGGTCATGACTGCAGCAGCCATCTTTTAGAAAACATGATTCTGACAACAATGCAAGAGTGGCTTTGACAAAAACAGACAATGCTGAAGGCTGGCCTTCATGCCACGGCTGCTGTCAGGATTCACTGGTCCCATCGACAGAGTCTGACGACAGTACGCCCCACTGCCCAGAATATACCACCGCCCGTGCATGAGTGAGCACAAATAGCAGAACTAAACCCTGGGGGGAAGGGGGATGGGAGTGAAAGAGAAGATACAGCTGCAATGGTGCAATCTTGTAAAGCTCACGTCTTTTGTACTTCAGAAGATTCACAATAGAGTTTTCAAAGGGGAAATGTAGGTATAGAAAAAAAACAAAGTAATGGGAGGCTTCAGGGAACATAAATCACAATTGAAGGAAGTTAGAAACAGGAATGGTGGAATTCTGGTTCAATAGAGACCCTGAAATCCAGGGAAGAAGCAGAAGAACAAGTACAAATAGCAATATTTAAACAATCCAGAGGAACGTCAGGGTACCGGTAACCGCTGAGCAAACACAACCAAATCATTATCCAAAGAGCAAGGCAGAGTTCAGGCAACCAGTCAACAAACAATACCAAATGGTAATCCAAAGAACAAGTCAGAGTTCAAGCAAGAAGGTCCTGAAACCGAGAAGGGAAACAAAACAACAAATGTGAGGGATGTCCTAACAGTGAACAAACTGAAGCTATAGTAAACAAGTCAAAACAACACGAAATGTACCTCCCCATGACCTCCACCAGTGACGGTCCTGATGCCCCCACTGCGATAGACCTGTCCCCCATACCCTTCCTGGCATTCTCATGAAATTCTATGGTGGCCAGTCCCGGGGGGGGGGGGATCTCTAAGTCCAAGTAACTCCCTTATTCCTGATAATGGCATGTTGAACGGTGGGCATTTTCTTAAATTTTACAAAGAGGATCTCCAAAGCAGGTTTGATTTTGCAACATATAAAATCAATTTTCCTCATGTGCTGGAGGTTTTCTCATAGCACATTAGAAACAATGACATTTTTTTTGCTGCCAGGAACTATTATTAGGGCTCCCGGTTTTGTGGTGTTTATTTTTTTAACATTTCCATCTGTATTTATCAATAGTTCTTTTTTAGCCATGTTATTAGTATTTATCTATATTTATTTTGTGTTTTGAGAATAAATGATGTCATAGCACAATGTATTTCCACATTTATTTAACTGATGACATACACTCCTAGTTTATGCCTATTGTGTTTTAGCAAATTAAGCAACCAAATATAACGAAACATTATGCCCAAAGGTAAATACTATCATTATTATAATGAATATATATCTCGACATATGCTTATATGTACGGAATTATCATCCTGTTTTTAACTTCCCGTGCTGTCTATCTGTGCAGCTGTTGGCCTGGAATTCACAAAAAACAGCACCGAGAGTAACTCACGAGAAGCACAATATTCAGTATTTTTCCATCTTTAAAAATAAATAGAAACAGGAACTACATTGTTTTCTGTCTGTATGTATCTGTAAAAATCAGTAAAAATGGAAAACTGGGAGCCTCAGCTATAATGCTGTGTAAAAACGCACAGGTTATCTGGCATCACGGGTTATCTGGCATCACGGGTTATCTGGCATCACGGGTATCTGGCATCACGGGTATCTGGCATCACTGGTTATCTGGCATCACTGGTTATCTGGTATCTGGCATCAGAAGTCATGCCCTAAGTGGTATGGTCCTTCCGAACCATGTCCGATGGCGAATGCCCCACCTTAATTGCTCAAGCAGAGGGAAAACGTTTAGGGCATGTTTGTAGTGACTACAAAACATGGTAAGGTGCACAGTGTCCTGTTGTGAGATCCTGTCACAACTACATGGGGCTAGTGGCTTAAATGGAGGCAGCCCTTTGCTCCAGATAAACCTGAGTGAAGCTAGTTCAGCCTGAACCTGGTTAATAGAAAGCAGTGGCTTCATTTGTAACAGATGTGAGGTGAGGTTCAGAGAGAGACACGGTCTTCAATACAACATAGGAGCGAACCAAAGGTTTCAAACGTTTGCTAGAGTTCCTCTGTTCAAGTCAAATTACTTTTAACCCAACTCAAACCTGATCTGGAACTAAGGTCAGAATGCGAAAATAGCTGTAATGGTCAGGGGCTGATGTGGGCGAATTAATGGAAAAATTAAAACTGAGAAACCATATTGGAGGAAACTAAGGGGGTCATTCCAAGTTTGGCGGGCGGCGGTTGCTGCCCGCCAAACTTACGCCGCCACTTGGCCGCTCCGCGGTCACAAGACCGCGGGGCCATTCAGACTTTCTCGCTGGGCCGGCGGGCGCCCGCCAAGGGAGCACCCGCCGGCCCAGCGGGAAAGGCCCTGCAACACAGAAGCCGGCTCCGAATGGAGCCGGCGGTGTTGCAGGGGTGCGACGGGTGCAGTTGCACCCGTCGCGATTTTCACTGTCTGCTATGCAGACAGTGAAAATCATGCTGGGGCCCCCAGGGGCCCCACGACACCCGTTCCCGCCATCTTGTTCCTGGCGGTAAAAACCGCCAGAAACAGGCTGGCGGGAAGGGGGTCAGAATCCCCCTGGCGCCGCCATGGAGGTTCAGCCCAGCCAGGGGAAATCCGGCGGGAAACCGCCGGATCCCCTTTTCTGACCGCGGCTTTACCGCCGCGGTCAGAATGGGCAGGAAAGCACCGCCAGCCTGTTGGCGGTGCTTTCCGTCGTTCACGGCCCTGGCGGGTTTTACCGCCAGGGTCGGAATGACCCCCTAAATCATGGAAAACCAATTTTAAGGAAAGACAATTTTAAGGAAAGACAAAAAACTTGAAAGTTAAATTAGACATTTTAAAGGCAATGTAATTCCAAGAAAACACCCAAAATCACACCCATGCGTGAAGATTAGGGACAGTGTTTTTTTGGGGGTTAATAAATGGGTGATGTTTAGGGGTGATGAGAGTTGTTTTTAAAGGTTTTATGGTTCAGCGAATGGTGGAGTTGAGGGGTGGTGAGGTTTTTAGTGATCAGGCTTGGGTGGAATTTAGGGTGTTGAGGGGTTTATATGGTTCACGGATGAGTGGAGTTTAGGGTTGCTGAATAGGTTTTAAGGTTCAGGCATGTGTGGCATGTAGGGTGTTTTTTTAGGTTTTACGGATGGTGGAATAGGGCTGGGGAGTGTTTTTAAGGTTTGGTGATAGGCAGAGCTTTGAGATGGTGAAAGGTGTTTAGTGTTCAGGAATGGGTGGAGTTTAGGGTGGTGTGGGGTTTTAAGGGTTCAAGGATAGGTGGAGTTTATATGTAGAAATAGTTTTTAGGGTTCAGGGACGTGGGAGTTTAGGGGTGGCGAGAGGTCTTAAGGGTCATGAATGGGTGGTTTCAGGGGTGGATAATGGGAGGTTTTTAAGGGTGGCAAGTGGGTAGTTTTCAAGGGTGGTGAAAAGGTGTTTTTCAGGGGTAGTGATTGGGTGGTTTTCAGGGGTGGCGAATGAGTGGTTTTCAAGGGTGGTGAATGGGTGGTTTTCAGGGGTGATGAGCAATTTTTAAGGTTCCGGGATGAGTGGAATTTAGGGGTGGTTTTGGATGTTAAGGGATCAGGAATAGGTGGGCTTTAGGCATGCAAAGGGGTTTTCAGGGTTCAGGAATGGGTGGAGTTTAGAGGTAGTGGGGGAGTTTTATGTTAATAGATGTGTAGAGTTTAGCAATAGAGAGGACTTTAAGGGTTCAGGGATGGTTGGAGTTTAGGGGTCAGAGATGGGTATAGTTTATGCATGCGGAGGCATTTTTAGGGTGCAGAAATGGATGGTGTTTAGGGGTGAAGAGGGTTCAGAGAATTAAAAGCATCCAAAGTAACTGTTTGACAATCTAAAAGATATAAAGCGGAAATAATGTCCCCGGACCTAAAGAATTGAAATGAATACCTTCAGCAAAAGACTATCTGGAAGTAAGACCTGCGACCATTTCATTTACATCTTAAAAAATAAGTATGCCAAAGCCAATCTAGAAAATAAAGACTTTCTATGCATTGGTTTCTATGAAATAGTAAATGCCATTCACCCTGAAAATTTCCATTAAACCGTTTAGATGAAATGGTTTCTCAGTAAAGGTATTCTATTACATTTTTTCTACGAAGTCACATACAGCCCCAAGGGCAGCAAAATTAGATTTTATATAGCAGAGCCATGGACTACTATTCACTTTGTCAAGGCTAAGACAGTCCTGTAAAATTATACGTTTGAACTCCCTGTCCTTCCTGACCAGCACGGTGATCCAAATTAAGAGTGGACGTAGGGCCAACATATCCAAACTATTGCCCTGACCTAGTTCCTCTTGTAGATGAAGGACGGGTGCTCTGAAGGAGAGATAAGAGCCATCTTAAGAAGTGATTTTCCATTGTCTGAATTTTAGTGGTATCAACATAGTTTAAGATGTCACAACCATAAGAAACAGCAAAAAGACATTTAGCCTACATATTTTCAAGAGAGCTTTAATTAGTCTTTTCCCCAGTCTGACTCTAAAATCTCAGATCTAGCCATAAGGACCACATCATCCTAGTAATGTAGGGCAGGATTGAGTGCAATGCTGGCGAGGGGCAAATCCTGCCCATTCACCACTAGGGATGCCTCAAGATGGTTGTTGTATGGGGTAAACAGAAAAGGAGCTAGAATACACCCTTGTCTTGCCCCCTATTGATGTTACAAGGTCTTGTGCAGCATCCCTCCTATCAAACGTAACCGAAGCAGATGTCGTATGGAGATGTCTTAAAAAAAGACAACATCCATGTCCATCCCTAAAGAGGACACGATCCACCATAATTTATCTCTATTTACCCTATGAAAGGGAGAAGATAGGCGCATGAACTCCAGATGCATCATTTCTGGTTTCACCATTATGTATTTATTAATCAGCAGATAGAAATTAATGCATTGGTCCTGGGTGTTCAATCCCATTCTAAGACCTTGTTATATGCCTGAGTTTGTGCGGTGTTCCTCATCCCAGACAGACAGCTGGTTCGAAATAACCTGATCTAATACCCGAACCACTGCGTTGATTAGTGAAATTGGCCTGTAACATGAAGGATCATTCTTGCCCCCTTTCCTTTATACAAGGATAATTATGGAGTGAGACCATGATGATGGAATAACAACTCTGGTAGTTGCATTTGAAACCCGTGTGAGAAGCAGGCCCCAGATGGAGGCATCAGATTTATATAGATCAGAGGACACACCACCTCCTAGTTAATTTAATCCAGAACTTTAATACAAGACATCGTCTTACTGCCACAAAGATTCCCACCGGTTTCCTCCTTGGAACCAACACACAAGATGCTTCCAGCATTCAGCCATTCTAAGCCTTCTCCGGCTTCCTGGACCCCTTGTCAGCTTCTCTGGACACTGGAGAAATGCTCCCCTCCAAGGCTCAGTAGTTTTCAAAGTACAGAGGGGCATATTTAAGAGCCCCTAGCGCCACCTTAGTGCCACCATAGCGTCATTTTGTTTACGCTAAGATAGCACTAAAGTGGCCTTTTCCCAGCGCCATGTTTACAAAGTGGCGCAATGCATGCATTGCGCCACTTTGTAAACCCTTGTGCCACATTATGCCTGCACCAGGCATAATGTATGCAACGGGTCGTTCTGGCGCTAGGAGGCCCGCAAAAACGGCACAGTAAAATGTAACAGATTTCACTTCCCCAATTTTGGTGTCATTTTTAACACCTGCTCAGAGCAGGCATTAAAATGACGCACCCATAGAAACCTATCGGCCTCCTTGCACTTTGCTACACTAGCGTCAACATTTCTTACGTTAGTGTAGCAAAGCACCACAATAGCGTCAAAAATGTTGATGCTATTGTCCTAACGACCTCCATGGTGCACCGTATTATAAATACAGCACAACCATGGTGCTAGTAGAAGGGGGTGCAAAAAAAGTGGCGCATAAGCTCTGATGTGTCACTTTTTCTTAAATATGGGCCAGAGCCTTCCACCAGAGCGCATAGGGGCATATTTATACTTTTTGACGCAAAACTGCGCAAACGCAGTTTCGCGTCAAAAAGTTTAGCGCTGGCTTGCGTAATCTTTTAACGCCACCCGGGCATCATATTTATACTGTGATGCTGGACGGCTCTAAAAACTGGTTAGAGTCAAAATTTTTGACGTTAACCATTGTGCCTTGACGTAAGGCAAATTACCTTAACGCAGCAAAAATTACTCTAACCTATTTTACAACATGTAAAAATATTGCAAAACGGATATGCACCATTTTTAACCGCATTAGCCCCAAATTTAGACGCTAATGCAGAAAACAGTGTAAAGGAGAGGCAAAATGGACCCAAGAAGCCAGGAGAGACCCCAGGATGACCCCAGACAACCAGCCAGGAGGACACACACAAGTCCCAGGGGAGGAAGAAGAAAAAGCGCAAGTGTTGTTTTAGAGCGGAGGAGCATGAAATCCTTGTGAGAGAGGTGACGGAGCACCAGCAACAACTATTCGTCACCTCCAAATTGCCAATTGGCAGGAGAGAGGCAATCTAGCAGCAGATAGTTGACAAGATCAACAGTGTGGCAGAGGTTAGGAGAACAGTAACAGAGTGCAAGAAACGCTGGCATGACTGCAAGAGACGGACAAAGGAGAAAATGGCAAGAAACAGGAAGGCAGCACTGGAAACTAGAGGTGGAAGTCCAGCACCACAAGAGGACCTGGAGGAGATGGAGGAGCTGGTTCCAGCGGTCATCGCAGAGGAACTGGTCACAGATATCGCAGGACAGGACAGCGCAGACTACCAGGAAACTCCACAAATGCAGGCTAAGTTACATGGGAGAAAATAAGGCAAATTGTCAAGTGCAAGAAGGGGGAGGCACATATGACACCCTCAATGCATGTCTAAGGAGCGCCGAGGGACACATTGCACATGAAGCAAGTTGCACCATTCAGATGTAAGCAACATATATACATACGCCTTGGTAGTGCCATGCACCACAACACATACACAACCTGGACATATGCCAACCACCACGGATAAATACCTACTTGTACATATGCAGCACACAGGATGTAAGGCATGTGTATTGACTGTGCCCCTGGTTGTGTCATCACAACATCCCTTGCATATAGTTACACAAACCTTACCAGCACGACCAAGACATCAGCGACTAGGAAGTCAGTCAATACCATTCATAGGGTTACGTCATGGTGGTGTCCCTTGCTGAAACACCTTGCAATGGCCTTGTCTCGTTGCCAAAACACGTGTGTGCTGCATCTTACAGCACACAATACATTGAAAACCTTTCCCAACATTACCCAGACATGTGCCGGAAGCACCACCACCCCGCACATAAACAACACATCCTCATACGGCAACCACAACTCCACATGCAGTAAGGATGCCTCTCTGGGTGCAGGGAAAATTTATCTGGGCAGCTTATGGGGGAATTGCAGAATGCTCCTGTATCACAGGAAACATGTGTAGGAAAGTACCATCTTGCCTGGCATGTTACCCCCATTTTTCACTGTATATGTGTTGTTTTAGTTGTATGTGTCACTGGGACCCTGGTAACCCAGGGCCCCAGTGCTCATAAGTGTGCCTGAATGTGTTACCTGTGTAGTGACTAACTGTCTCACTGAGGCTCTGCTAATCAGAACCTCAGTGGTTATGCTCTCTCATTTCTTTCCAAATTGTCACTAACAGGCTAGTGACCAATTTTACCAATTTACATTGGCTTACTGGAACACCCTTATAATTCCCTAGTATATGGTACTGAGGTACCCAGGGTATTGGGGTTCCAGGAGATCCCTATGGGCTGCAGCATTTCTTTTGCCACCCATAGGGAGCTCTGACAATTCTTACACAGGCCTGCCACTGCAGCCTGAGTGAAATAACGTCCACGTTATTTCACAGCCATTTTACACTGCACTTAAGTAACTTATAAGTCACCTATATGTCTAACCTTTACCTGGTAAAGGTTAGGTGCAAAGTTACTTAGTGTGAGGGCACCCTGGCACTAGCCAAGGTGCCCCCACATTGTTCAGGGCCAATTCCCCGGACTTTGTGAGTGCGGGGACACCATTACACGTGTGCACTACATATAGGTCACTACCTATATGTAGCTTCACAATGGTAACTCCGAATATGGCCATGTAACATGTCTATGATCATGGAATTGCCCCCTCTATACCATCCTGGCATAGTTGGCACAATCCCATGATCCCAGTGGTCTGTAGCACAGACCCTGGTACTGCCAAACTACCTTTCCTGGGGTTTCACTGCAGCTGCTGCTGCTGCCAACCCCTCAGACAGGCAGCTGCCCTCCTGGGGTCCAGCCAGGCCTGGCCCAGGATGGCAGAACAAAGGACTTCCTCTGAGAGAGGGTGTTACACCCTCTCCCTTTGGAAAATGGTATGAAGGCAGGGGAGGAGTAGCCTCCCCAGCCTCTGGAAATGCTTTCTTGGGCACAGATGTGCCCAATTCTGCATAAGCCAGTCTACACCGGTTCAGGGGACCCCTTAGCCCTGCTCTGGCGCGAAACTGGACAAAGGAAAGGGGAATGACCACTCCCCTGACCTGCACCTCCCCTGGGAGGTGTCCAGAGCTCCTCCAGTGTGCTCCAGACCTCTGCCATTTTGGAAACAGAGGTGCTGCTGGCACACTGGACTGCTCTGAGTGGCCAGTGCCACCAGGTGACGTCAGAGACTCCTTCTAATAGGCTCCTTCAGGTGTTAGTAGCCTATCCTCTCTCCTAGGTAGCCAAACCCTCTTTTCTGGCTATTTAGGGTCTCTGTCTCTGGGGAAACTTTAGATAACGAATGCAAGAGCTCATCCGAGTTCCTCTGCATCTCTCTCTTCACCTTCTGCCAAGGAATCGACTGCTGACCGCGCTGGAAGCCTGCAAACCTGCAACATAGTAGCAAAGACGACTACTGCAACTCTGTAACGCTGATCCTGCCGCCTTCTCGACTGTTTTCCTGGTGGTGCATGCTGTGGGGGTAGTCTGCCTCCTCTCTGCACTAGAAGCTCCGAAGAAATCTCCCGTGGGTCGACGGAATCTTCCCCCTGCAACCGCAGGCACCAAAAAGCTGCATTACCGGTCCCTTGGGTCTCCTCTCAGCACGACGAGCGAGGTCCCTCGAATCCAGCAACTCTGTCCAAGTGACTCCCACAGTCCAGTGACTCTTCAGTCCAAGTTTGGTGGAGGTAAGTCCTTGCCTCACCTCGCTAGACTGCATTGCTGGGAACGCCGACTTTTGCAGCTACTCCCCAGCGACTTTTGCACAGCCAAGCCTGGGTCCACGGCACTCTAACCTGCATTGCACGACTTTCTAAGTTGGTCTCCGGCGACTCCTTTGTGTAACTTCGGGTGAGCACCGTTTCACGCATCCTCGTAGTGCCTGTTTCTGGCACTTCTCCGGGTGCTACCTGCTGCTGAGAGGGCTCCTTGTCTTGCTCGACATCTCCTCTACCTCCTGGCGCAAATTGCGACATCCTGGTCTTTCCTGGGCCACAGCAGCATCCAAAAATGCTAACCGCACGATTTGCAGCTAGCAAGGCTTGTTGGCGTTCTTTCGGCGGGAAAACACTTCTGCACGACTCTCCACGGCGAGAGGGATCCGTCCACCAAAGGGGAAGTCTCTAGCCCTTTTCGTTCCTGCAGAAACCTCAGCTTCTTCTGTCCAGTAGAAGCTTCTTTGCACCCACAGCTGGCATTTCCTGGGCACATGCCCATCTCCGACTTGCTTGTGACTTTTGGACTTGGTCCCCTTGTTCCACAGGTACCCTAGATTGGAAATCCATTGTTGTTGCATTGTTGGTTTGTGTCTTTCCTGCATTATTCCTCTAACACGACTTCTTTGTCCTTAGGGGAACTTTAGTGCACTTTGCACTCACTTTTCAGGGTCTTGGGAGGGTTATTTTTCTAACTCTCACTATTTTCTAATAGTCCCAGCGACCCTCTACAAGGTCACATAGGTTTGGGGTCCCTTCGTGGTTCGCATTCCACTTTTGGAGTATATGGTTTGTGTTGCCCCTATCCCTATGTGTCCCCATTGCATCCTATTGTAACTATACATTGTTTGCACTGTTTTCTAAGACTATACTGCATATTTTTGCTATTGTGTATATATATCTTGTGTATATTTCCTATCCTCTCACTGAGGGTACACTCTGAGATACTTTGGCATATTGTCATAAAAATAAAGTACCTTTATTTTTAGTATAACTGTGTATTGTGTTTTCTTATGATATTGTGCATATGACACTAAGTGGTACTGTAGTAGCTTCACACGTCTCCTAGTTCAGCCTAAGCTGCTCTGCTAAGCTACCATTATCTATCAGCCTAAGCTGCTAGACACCCTATACACTAATAAGGGATAACTGGGCCTGGTGCAAGGTGCAAGTACCCCTTGGTACTCACTACAAGCCAGTCCAGCCTCCTACAACATGCCACTGCCCAGTGTAACTAAACTGGTGTAGTGTGGAGCCACACACTTTGACGCTAATCAGAACTGTGCCACTAGAGAAAATATCTGCTACAGACTGCAATCTGTAAGACATAACAAATACAGGCTGAGCCCACAACTACTCTGACACAACCATGTGAGACACATAGGAATGGAGAAATAACCACACAAATACAACACACGCTGTACATCTGTGAACATAATGGTGTACAATTTCACATTGACGGGCGGGGATGGTGAATGGACAAGTTTGGTGTTGGTAAGACTGCTAGTGCAGTGTACTCTTTGTGGTTGGCAGTATGAGTAACACGCTGCGATGGCAGGTGGAAATCTGTATCCTCATGGTAGCTCTGTGGGGCAGTTTCCACTATATTGTTGATGGACCAAAATGAGTCTGTGCCAGTCTTGGGGTGCATTGGGTGTGACAGGACATGCTGCACTTAGCTCTGCAAATCAGGCAGTGGAAAGCGCCAAGGGGCTGGACATGGGGCTCCCTGCACTGCACATGCCAGGAGCATGGGCTGTGCAGGGGCACACCACACCAAATCACCACCAACCTTTGCATGGGGGTTTCACCGCCATGCAAAGGCTGGTGGAAAGCAGATACATACCTCCAATAGCAAGTCAGTGACGTGACATGTCAACTGCCACAGAATTGAAAGATTGATCTTACACCCTCTCATTGCAGAGAATGATGGCTCTCCTGCTGATCCGCCTGTCCTGGAGTTCCCGGATGACCTGGATGACCAGCTGACAACCATCAGCCAAGAGACCCTCAAAGAAGTCCTGGTATCCCTCCAGACACCACCTCCAGTTGCAAGGAGGACAAATAATGCAGCAGCCATCCCAGATGCCCCACCCAACACCCCAATAGTACAACCTGCCAGCACCCACACAGCTCAGGAGTCCGAGGACACAGGGACCAGCATTGAGAGGACAGTGGTAAGAGTCCAGCGGGAGCTGGCCAAGGAGGTGCGGCTGGGGCTGGAGACTGTGGCAGCCAGCCTAGCGGGAATGCGCTTGTGCCTCGTGATGTCCAATAAACATACAGCAGCCAAACGAGGCGCACACTCCCCACTGCATGGAGTCCAGCAGTGTCTGAGGGACATAGCTTCTGCCATAAGGGAGAGGCCACAACAACTGCCCTCCCAAACTGCCAGCAGCGTGATTGAGAACAAGCGGGACTCCATGCAGCGGGAAGTGGCCTCCCTCAGGGCAGACACGGCTGCCTACCACCGGGATGTCGCTGCTATCCTGAAAAATCAGCAGCTCCTCCTCGCTGCAGTGATGCCACATGTTGTTCCACAAATGGCAGCTGCCGGGAATTGGGATTCCACATCTTCAACCAGTGAAGTGTGTGTGGCCCCCTCTACTTCCCCCACACCACCATCGAGGGCAGAGGAGACCTCAGAGACATCAGAGGATGAAGATGTGGAACGGATCATCTTCACCCGTAGGAGCTCCTGATAGCCCCCGCCCATGCCACATGGGCAGTGTTCTCCTTTGTCCTGTGCTTGAGATCATGCCAGTGTGCCAGTGTTAGCACAGTTGGATATGTGCACTCTTCACCCACACACTGTTGACCTGTCCACTATGGACTGTCATTGGCTCTCACACAACAATTGGCAATTGTTGTTCCTCCGCACTTAACAACACTTCTACCAAGCATGTCCTGTGACATGTCCATCCCTGGACTTGTGTTGTGTCACAATTGTATGGATTTCACTAATTGGGTCACTGACCTGGACACTGTAAATATCGCACTACAACACTTGTAAATAAACACCTAATACACAATTAGCATGTCTTTGTCTATTGTGATACATCTACTACGTAATTGTGATGTGTGTATCCATGTCATTGGTCACAGAATATCAGTACAACAGTGCAGGACTGTGGTGGCACATAGCTACACACAAGGTCCCTAACATGACATGTTTATGCTGGTCTCATCCCCTACAAGCAATTCACAGAGTTTGTCACAAATGAAGAACACATGTATGCTTCCCTCACTATATACGGCAGGAATGGCTGTAAAGCAAGTGTAGGGCAATATCGTGAGCTGGGAGTACCAGTAGTACACATTGATGGGATACAGAGGAACCTAACATCATTAGTGATTACCCTGGTCAGTTTTGCAGGACAGAATCCCAATTTAGTCTGTTGTCAGATGTGCCACAGTTCCCAACATTCCTGCAAAGGACCCCGACAGTGACAGCTGAACTGCCACACCTACCTGTCCGATACAAAGTAAACATAGTCTCCTTCAGTGGTGGGTACACTGGATGGCAGATGCATGGAGAAGTAGATGTGTTGTTGCTGCCAATGTGACAGTTCAGTTATCAATAGGTGATGCATGTGTCAAGAGAGGTATACGGAGGCAGGACGGAATCCCTAGACCAACACACAATTTGCAGTGGCACTCATGGGAAGACCCTGAGACACAAGCATATAACATAAAAATGTATAGGAGTACGCAAAAATGTTTATTAAAATTTCTACTAACCTAAACCTAAACCAATATCAGAAAGGAGGGGACAGAACTTGGAGGTGGCAGATCACTGCAGAGTCAACGTTTGGCCTTCTTCAGTTTTTTTTAATGAACTTTAACCTTTTAGTGTTTGCGGCTACCTCTTCCTCCAAGCTGACCAAACGTTTTAGTACGAGGGATACATCCCTCTGCAGATCCAGCAGCAGTTGTGTGTCCATGGCAGCAGGTGGTGTGGGCTGTTGCGCTGATGGCGACACAGTTGCAGCCGATGTTGTGGGTGTGGTGCCAGCTGCCCCCCGCACTGCTGAGGAGCTAGGTGTCTGCTGAGCCTTCTCCCTGTTGCTCTCTCTACACAGTAGCGGCGAGCCATTTGTCCGAACCCAGACTCCACTGCCAAGATATGGCGGTACCTCACTGCCCTCTTCTGAAAAGCACGCTGCTCATCATTGGTCATGTTGGCAGCTGTAAAATGAAGACAGACAACCATCAGTGTCAGCATTGTGTGGAGTCTGTACAGATTACTAGCTTACACTGCTCCATCTAATTACACATGCACTCCAACTCACATTCCAGAAAAGACAATGGTCCTGATAACTGTAACATCAACGCTGCCTTAGCATCATATTTTTGAAGATAAAACGATGCAAACCTAGAATATGAATCAAACTTTTGGAAGTGTGCACCGATTTTGCTCTAAAAAAAAGATGCAAAGCGGCGCTAACTTCATGTAGATCAGGCCCAAACTTCCTCATCAACTGTGTCTATTTCCAACCATACATCACCAGTAACTTGGAGATGTCATTGGGAGGATGGGATGCTGTTGGTAACCATACGGGGTCAGAGCTGATAGGTACACATGCAAGCCTGATCAATGTGACTGTCACCTACACTGTGAGCATCACATCTCCCTACAAATTTGGTATGCCTCTCCCACTGAGCCTAAGGGGGGATGGCCATGCAATCCATCATCTCAACTGTCATGGTCATCCACCAAGGCATGCACACTCGTACATTGAGTCAGGGAGACGACCATATGTTAGGAGGGCTGACAACTAGGAAGCTGGTGTCCATAGGTCAATCACATCTACATTCATGTTTCCAGGTGTAGACACCAATCAATATGTGATCTGCCACTACCATTCCATTCACACACACTTCCAGGCCAGCACACGTTGGGCCTTGACATACATGCAAGCCGATTACATTCCACATAAGTGTAGCATACATGGAGTGCAAAAGACAGAGCGCCCATGCTGGGGAACAATTGGCAGCCCAGTCCTCCACCTTCATGACAATACAGAGATGCACCAAATTGGGTTCAATGTGCATGCTTGCACCACTTAGTAAACCCTTGTGCCACATTATGCCTGCACTGGGCATAATGTGTGCAAGGGGACATTTCGACGCCAGGAAGCCCGCAAAAATGGCGCAGTGAAATTTAACAGATTTCACATCACCATTTTTGGCATCATTTTTTATGTCTGCTCAGAGCAGGTGTCAAAATGACGTACCCATTGTAATCTGTGGGCCTCCTTGCACTTTGCTGCACTAGATTCAACATTTTTTACGCTTGTGTTGCAAAGCGACACAATAGTGTAAAAAATGTTGACGCTATTGTCCTAACGACCTTCTTGGTGCACTGTATTATAAACACGGAACAACCATGGTGCTGGTGGGGGGGGGGCAGAAAAAGTGGCGCATCAGCATTCATGCGCCACTTTTTCTTAAATATGGGCCAGAGTCCTCCATCAGAGCGGATAGTGTCCATAGCACCTTCATTCAACTCTGCAATCACTACAGTGGCCTCTGCTAGCTGGAAGACGTTCTCAGTCAAAGCCATAGCGCCTTCTTCAAGGTCCAAGTTTGGTCTTCTCTAGACAACAGATGTCCTCTGGGCTGTTGGCTATAAGTGTTTCGACAGTCTACAATCTGGTATGACCAACTCTGCACCAGCCTGCGGTGCCGGGATTCTGCACCAGCCTGCGGTGCAGGGATTCTGCACCAGCCTCTGGTGCAGGGATTCACCTAAGAGAGGTGTAACCTTAACCTCTCCTTCCAAAATTTAACTCCCTCCAAAACTTCATGACCCAGGCACATGCCTGCCTCATCTCCTCTTCCCAGTAATCTATCATGGTCTAGACAGGGGCTTCACAAAACATGGGTTCAGTAGCCGAGGTGCCCCGAGTTACAGGCAGAGTACCCTTTCACCAGTTTGTAGGAGCGGACTCGTAAATAAGGCACCTCCTGCGTCTTAAACCATATCCCTTTAGCAGGGCCAGCTTTAGGGCGGTGAGACCGGTGCAGTCGCAACTGCCACTGACTTTGGTGGGGGGCGCTGTGTTTAAAAATAATTTTTTATTTAAAAGCACGTGAACATCCTTGTGTGTCCCGAGGTTTTCAGGCAACTATAAAAATGTCAAGCTAACTCTGGTGATTAATGTTCCTACTGGAGAGAGATCGGAGTTCTGTCGAGTGGCAGTTTTGGCTCATCATAAAATAGCGCAGAGGGTTAATGTGCCTGCAGCAAAGAACATGTCCCATGCAGATCACAAAACTGAGTGTGAGTGAGCCATGATTAGCACTATACAAAATGAAATGTATGGAGAGATGAGTGCACTGTTGGAGAGTGGTAGTGAGGGAATTCATGGAGAAGGAGGTCACGGGATGGGGGCACCAATAAAGACTGCTAAACCATCGCCACCAGCGCTAAAACCAGTCCTGTGCTTTGGGATTACTGAGCCGGACAAAGGCAGGGCTGTTCAAGGATAGATGAAGTGAGAAGGGCTTCTCTCTAAAGCAAAAATGTTTCACATCATAATGTACAAAACTGTTGTTAGCACTGCAGTCAGCTGTGAAAGGAAAAAAAAACACTTACATGGAAAATCTGAGTCCAGGGTTGTCACTGCTTGACTTTGTTTATTCGCTGCCACCCAGGCCCTATTCCTGCTCTGTGCTCACCTTTTCCTGTGGCGTCGACCTGTTCGTGATGAACGTCCTGACACATGCTTGCAGGCTGCATAGAGTACACCTCTCTCTCTCTCACTATTGTAAATGCAACAAAATAGGGGAGTCTGCACCCCTCCAGGTGTCTCATGTTAGCTTTACAATTCTCCATGACTGGCTGGTGTCCTGACTTTGTGTCAGTCTGGCCATCTGAGAAGGCTGTACTTTATAAATGTAACCTAACTCAAATACAGTGTCCGAGGCCTGGTTAGCAGGCCTAAGAGACCAGCAGAAATCAAAACATCAGGATAAAAAAAAAAGATCTGGGATCCACCTGAGCAGAGAGAGGTCCCTTCACAATGGTTGTAACAAGCATATGCAAAGCCAATATGTCTCATCTATGGGAGGGTTATTGGCTTTATCAATTTCTTTTAGCTGTGTTGTACAGCAGTGCAAATGTGCAGCATGACTGAAAGTTAGAAAAAAGCACTATGAAAAGGCCAGTACTGACCATGAGGGGCAGTGATCCATTTTCTTAGTATGGGATTGTTCTCTGACTTCACAAAAAAAAGTGAATTATGTTACATCAGAGCTGAAGTTCACCATTGTGGCCCTGCATGAAGATCACACCAAAAGGACCATGCAGTGCAGGGGGCGTTGTGCCATTTGTATCTTGTAGCATTTGGACACCCATTGACATGACTTTTGGATCCTTTTTTTCTGGCGTGGCAGGAGGGTGCAAGCCACGAAGAGAAAAGGCATTGGGAGTTAAAGGAGCAATTAACAATGGGGAGGAACGTAAAAGGCAAGCAACAACCCAGGTGGAGGGCTGATAGCAGTATAAGCAACAATGTGGGAGAATACAGGAAGGAAGGGGGTGCCAGAAATAAGCGTCTCTGAAAGTGGTGAGCACTGGAGGGACACTGGGCAAGAGAAGCAGTACTTGGGCCATGCTCCAGGGTAGAGGAAGTGAAGTTGGCACTTTCTGATTAAAGAGAAGCAAGGAAATGAGAGTAACGATGAAGCCAACCAATGGTAAGCAGTGGGTGGGTTGTAAGCCCCCCGTGAGTAAACAAAATTTCTCAACAGCAACAGCTTATGCGCTGTCTAGGGTGTGGTCGGGACAAACCATCAAAGAGACAAGGGTGCTCATCAAACATACTGAAGAGCATAAAACAACCACCAGTGCCGCCACTTGAGGGTTCAGGGGTGGGTAGAGGTAAAGGGAGGTAAAAGTGACTTGAGGGCTCTGGGTGGGTAGAGGTAAAGGGAGGTGAGCGTGACTTGAGGGTTCAGGGGTGGGTAGAGGTAAAGGGAGATGAGGGTGACTTGAGGGATCAGGGGTGGGTAGAGGTAAAGGGAGGTGAGGGTGACTTGAGGGTTCAGGGGTGAGTAGAGGTAAACAGAGGTGAGGATGACTTGAGGGCCCAGGGGTGGGTAGAGGTAAAGGGAGGTGAAAGTGACTTGAGGGCTCGGGTGGGTAGAGGTAGGGGTAGGTGAGGGTGCCTTGAGAGCTCAGTTGGGTAGAGGTAAACGGAGGTGAGGGTGACTTGAGGGCTCGGTGGGTAGAGGTAAAGGTAGGCAAGTGCGGCTTGAGGGCTCGGGTGGGTAGAGGTAAGGGGAGTTGAGAGTGACTTGAGGGATCGGGTGGGTAGAGGTAAATGGAGGCGAGGGTGACTTGAGGGTTCAGGGGTGGGTAGAGGTAAAAGGAGGTGAAGGTGACATGATGGTTCAGGGGGGTAGAGGTAAAGGGAGGTGAGGGTGACTTGAGGGTTCAGGGGTGGGTGGAGGTAAAGGGTGGTGAGAGTGACTTGAGGGTTCAGGGGTACGTAGAGGTAAAGGGTGGTGAGGGTGACTTGAGGGTTCAGGGGTGCGTAGAGGTAAGGGGAGGTGAGGGTGACTTGAGGGTTAAGGGGTGGGTTGAGGGGTTTCTTGAGGGCTCAGGGGTGGGTGGAAGTAAAGGGAGGTGAGGGGGACTCTTCACCTCTTCATAAAGCCCCTATAGAACCTCCTCTTTACTCAGTTATTAAGCAGCAGCATTTCCGGTTCTGTACTTGTAACAGGAAGTGCCAAGAAACACTTTTGGTGAACGCTGTACCTTACACATATCTTATTTCTGGTCATTCATTTCAGCAAGAGATCCTGGAAGGCAATCATGTTGTAATATTGCTATAATATTGAAATATTGTACTATTTGGGTTAACGCTCAAATAACGCCTGCGCTGAGGGACGACGGACGGGCGTCATAAGCCGCTGTGCAGAAAACAGGGTATTAACTGTACATTCATGAAACTGTACGAATCGTGTAATGGAAATCAATGAATTAATTCTAAGAGGGTTACATGTTTGCCATAATCTGCTTTTAGGATCTGTCTAGAGCCATTTCATGTGCCGATGTTGCATTTATCTAATTGAATAATTGTAATATTATGTCTGTGAATACGTTTTTGGACCCCAAACTGGAATACTTAATCAGAAGCGCAGCTCCTCCACGTGTCCTCCAGAGGGCGCCAGAGCACCGCGCAATCCTTGGGCTCCGCGAATGTCCCTTCGCTGGCTTCGCCCCTTGGACAGCGGCTCCCGTGAGGGCCCTTTGTGAGCTCCTGACGCCACCAGAGGGCGACATAGACCGACGGATGGATAATTACACAGCCTGGCTAGGAGCTCCGGGGGCGCCTGGACGGGGCTGTGGCGAACTTTATTGTTCTTTACTGATGTCCAATCTAATTTAAATTGCGCTACTGCCCCTTAGAGGTGTGCGAGACAGACTATTCATGGCAAGAGGCGAGCCAGGGCTCTGGCTGGGCTCTGAGAGCTCAAGTACGAGCCGAGCCTGCAAAAAAAAGACAGAAAATGGAGAGAAACTGGGAGGAAGGTGGAGAAGGACAGGGTCCACTCACCTTTCCGGGCCCCTATTACACATAGGGTGCACTTTCTCTGTTGGTGTCATTGCACACCTCTAAACAGGTGCACTGGGAGCAAACAGGGAGAGCGCGACCCTCAGGAAAATTGTGCTCCCTCAAGGAAGCTGCGAGCTTGGTTCAGTGCACTATGGGGCAGGTGCCCCGCAGGTGGCAACACGCCTGTACCTTGAAGAGGGGGTACAGATCTCCGTGCAGGTAGGTACAGGGAGTTACTGCACCCTCCTGCAAGGGGATGTCTGTGTGAGGGGTCCATGGGATCCCCTTTCATCCCTCAAGAAGGTCGTCCTCAGGGGGCGCACTGATAGTGCGTCGCCTTTTTGTGGCACAATTTCAGTGCGCCCTCTAAGGGCACGTTTGCCCCTGCGCCCGCGTCTGTAATACGTCACCGATGCAGAGGCAAAGTGATTTCCTCATTTGCATGGGATCCGCCCTAACACAAATGAGGGAACGCCCTCTGAAGATAGCTCTGGCGCCAGATGTGCACCAGCGCTCTCAGCACTACGGAAGGGTCTGCACAAGCGCCTACGGCCCCTTCTGTAATACCACATTGCCCCGGGGGCACACAAGGCGGGTGCACACATCGTTGCGCCCCGGGGCACTTTCCGTAATATGGCCCCTGGTGCATGATACTGCAGTGCTCCTCTCCCTCTGGGTAGGAATACACGGACAGCGCTGCAGAGTTAAGTGCACTCCTATCCCAGTCTTTGCCCCCCCCCCCCAAGCCCCCACCTCCATCTCCTCCCACCCTTGTCAGGTGCCCATTGGGAGGGTTGTCAGATGCATAATTCCAGCAGCTGTGAATGTGTTGGTGATGGTCAGCATTCCTTTTTTCTGCAAGTTTGTTTAGGGAAAATCAAATTGTCCTGTTGAGCGGAGAGCTAAGAGGATTGGAATTCAGGTGGTGATTGAAAATTCAAAAGGTCCCTACATTGACACTGGCTACCACAGGTTACCACCTTTAAAAAATACCGCTCATTTGTCCATGTTTTAAGACTCTGCAAAGGCCTGGGTGGAATGCTTAAGGAGGACTTCATATAAAGTCATCTGTGTTAATGTGAACATGACCTTTTTGTTTTTGTTTACTTTACTTGTCAGTCAGGGATTGGTACAGCAGCTCTCCAGCACTTTTAAATTTGCTTTCTTCTTATATTTTCTATTTAAAGTATGTGCTGATAGGGAGAGAGAAAATACCAACTGCATCCTCTCTCTTCCCTTAATCTCTGAAGCGCTTTAGATGAGCACCAGTTACATTACACAAGGTCACTTTCATGTTTTTCAGGCAGGGGGATCTGCCCAGGATCACAGGATGGTGAACGGACACTGAGATTGGAACCTGGTTCCCCTAGTTTCACGGTCGACAGCTCTGGCCATAACGCCATATTCCCTCCCCCGAAAATCACGCTATGCTAGGTACTTCTGCTAAGAACTAGAATCAGGAGAGCAGGCTGCCCACTTAAAAGCTACGACCAGACCACCGCTCCAGCAAGGTCAGATGATCAGCTCAGGGGTTGGAACCTAAAAAAGCGGCTGGCGCATATTTAGGGAAATATCAATACTTTTAGGTTGTGCTTGAAGGTAACAATATCCTAAACATCATATCAGTGTGAGAAAATACCTGTGTAAATATATGAGGAGATTCTGTAAGTGCTAGAGTGGATGTCGTGTGCTGTTTATCCTCAAGTGTGGGTCACAGTATTAACTATAAAAGTAAAGAGGAATCCATTTTGGATGCCCCCCGTTGTGGCACCGCACACGATGGGGGCCGGGGACACCTCCCCTAGACACTGGAAGTCTCCTGCCTGCATTTCCGTGTCTGGAGAGTGGAGATCCAGACACTGAGGGAGGCGGATGGAACTGGGCTCCTTCTAGAAATTAAACAAAGACTTTGTTAGCAAGGGGCTGCTGATTAAAAGTCCTGAAGCACTGTCCTCTGGTAGACGGTACCGGAAGGGGTGGGAGTGCAGAGGCTGTTTGTACAAAGTGAAGCCGACCCTTCAGGCGAGGCACAGACTTTTGTGTTTCTTGATCACAGCCAAACGCAGAAACCTCACACCTCTTTGTGCGTGCTCCACCCTCCTGGAAGAGGCACCATTACACAAAGGCTGTGTCTGAGGAGCAGCCAAGAAAGGACATTTACATTCTGCAACAGGCGGGGTTGTTCTCTTAGAAATAAATTAAAATAGGGCTTCGAGTTGCAGGATACAGAAAAAAAACAGTACAGAGTACAATAAAAAGTTAACAATGAGATGTTTAAAATGTGATACCTGTGAAGTAAAACACTGCACTGATACACCCTGCCTGGTGCAAGGGTGAATAAAGTGTCTTCCCACCACTGGCTAAGAGAGCTGTGTTGAAAGCAGAGCTGTGTTTTGTCAGATAAAGAACCACACAGCGTATAGGGCAGGAGTACACAAAAACATTTTCCAAGGGGCCAAAAGATATGGGGGGTCATTCTGACTTTGGCGGGCGGCGGAGGCTGCCCGCCAAAGTACCGCCGTCAGAATACTGCTGCGCGGTCAAAAGACCGCCGCGGTAATTCTGAGTTTCCCGCTGGGCGGGCGGGCGACCGCCAGAAGGCCGCCCGCCTGCCCAGCGGGAAACCCCCTTCCACGAGGATGCCGGCTCCGAATGGAGCCGGCGGAGTGGAAAGGGTGCGACGGGTGCAGTTGCACCCGTCGCGATTTTCAGTGTCTGCTATGAAGACACTGAAAATCTTGGTGGGGCCCTGTTAGGGGGCCCCTGCAGTGCCCATGCCACTGGCATGGGCACTGCAGGTGCCCCCAGGGGCCCCATGACACCCGTTACCGCCAGCCAGGTTCTGGCGGTCAAAACCGCCAGAACCAGGCTGGCGGTAAGGGGGTCGGAATCCCCATGGCGACGCTGCCTGCAGCGCCGCCATGGAGGATTCCTCAGGCCAGGGGAAAATCGGCGGGAAACCGCTGGTTTCCCTTTTCTGACCGCGGCTTTACCGCCGCGGTCAGAATTGGCCTGGATGCACCGCCAGCCTGTTGGCGGTGCATCCGAGGTCCCCGGCCCCGGAATGACCCCCATGGTCTGTGTTGTGAGCAAGGGCTGCATTGATGCCAGTTGTGTGGGGTTTGGTTGGGGTGAAGAAACTGGACATAGAGGATCGAAGCATGTACATGGGGTGGATGTCAGTGGCGGTGTTATATGGATGGTTCCACTCCATATTGCCCTCTAAATTAAGCCCCTGGTCTCTAGAGGAGACATAGGGGTTCATTCTGACCCTGGCGGCCGGTGGCCGCCAGGGCCACCGACCACGGGAGCACCGCCAACAGGCTGGCGGTGCTCCCACGAGCATTCTGACCGCGGCGGTTCAGCCGCGGTCAGAAGCGGAAAGTCGGCGGTCTCCCGCCGACTTCCCGCTGCTCGGGGGAATCCTCCATGGCTGCAGAGCGCGCTCCGCAGCCATGGGGATTCTGACACCCCCTACCGCCATCCTGTTCCTGGCGGGTCTCCCGCCAGGAACAGGATGGCGGTAGAGGGTGCCGCGGGGCCCCCGTAAGAGGGCCCCACTGTGTATTTCAGTGTCTGCAATGCAGACACTGAAATACGCGACGGGTGCAAACTGCACCCGTCGCACCCCTGCAACTACGCCGGCTCAATTCTGAGCCGGCGTCCTCGTTGCAGGGGCATTTCCTCTGGGCCGGCGGGCGCTCTTTTGGAGAGCGCCCGCCGGCCCAGAGGAAATGTCTGAATGGCCGCCGCGGTCTTTTGACCGCGGTGCGGTCATTTGGCGGCTCCCTCCAGGCGGGCGGCTCCCGCCGCCCGCCGGGCTCAGAATGAGCCCCATAGATTTGACTATTGTGTGTTGTGCTACATCTTGGCGAGCCAAGTGTACAAAGGAAGTAACTTGATAATTGAAGTGGAATGACATACAATCTTGGGTCACACAATCTCTTAAAGCAGTTAGGGCCTGATTCTGACCCTGGCGGCCGGTGACCGACAGGGTCACCGGCCACGGGAGCACCGCCGACAGGCTGGCGGTGCTCCGAAGGGCATTCTGACCGCGGCGGTTCAGCCGCGGTCAGAAAGGGTAAACCGGCGGTCACCCGCCGGTTTACCGCTGCCCTTCTGAATCCTCCATGGCGGCGGAGCGCGCTCCGCCGCCATGGGGATTCAGACACCCCCTACCGCCATCCTGTTCATGGCGGGAAACCCGCCATGAACAGGATGGCGGTAGGGGGTGCCGCGGGGCCCCTGGGGGCCCCTGCAGTGCCCATGCCAATGGCATGGGCACTGCAGGGGCCCCCGTAAGAGGGCCCCGCAAAGTATTTCAGTGTCTGCTATGCAGACACTGAAATACGCGACGGGTGCCACTGCACCCGTCGCACCTTCCCACTACGCCGGCTCAATTCTGAGCCGGCGTCCTCGTGGGAAGGTTGATTTGCCCTGGGCTGGCGGGCGGCCTTTTGGCGGCCGCCCGCCAGCCCAGGGCAAATCTCAGAATCACCGCAGCGGTCTTTCGACCGCGGTGCGGTGTTCTGACAGGGTTACTTTGGCGGGCGGCGGAGTGTGTAAACATTAGGAGTGCTTAGAAACAGGCTCAATTAAGGCACCAAGTGCAATAAAAATCCTCGCCAAAGGCCCCACAAGGAGTGCAATTCACTGAGGTGGGCAGATGCAAACCTGACCTCCACCGCTAGATGTGGCACAGTGGACAGGTTTTAGCCAGGGCACTAGGAGACCTGATATTAAACCCTGGATTTACCACTTTGCCACAATCCGTGGGTGTGAACTCCACATTAAAGCAGGTTCCAGAGGACAGTGGCACTTCCTTAGTGAGAGTAGACCCTGAGTCTCGCCACAACAACTCATACTCCAGTTGTTATGTAATGAGTGAGATCAAAACCCTGGAAACAGAAGACACTTAAAAAAAAAAAAAATTGTCCTCTTTACCTATGCTCTAATCTTGTGCACCAAGAACTGAAATCAAAGCATTAACTTTTGATGTGAAACAAAATAGATAATCCATCTAGTGGCTGAATTGCATAAAGTGAAACCAGTAAACCTGGGATCAATCCCGGCTTCCCCATGTGACCAAACTGTGTGCTCCTAAGCAATTGCTTTATTTTACTTGTAAACATATGTTAACATGTAACTATGTACTTGCTGGTTGCTTACCAAAAGCACATTGGAAATTATGTATTTAATTGCATTTATAAGAGGTAATGGAACATAACTGTAATATATGTATTTTTAAGCACAAATGGAACTGCCAATTTTATAGAATAATTGTGAAAAAGTAGGCTTGTTTTTCTACGAGGCCCACGTATTTTTTTTTTTTACACGAGGTGGGGCGTGGCATTAAAAGGTTTGTATACCGCTGCTGTATTGAATTATAGCACCTCATACCCTACTGTGGGGCTTCAAAGCGCATTATCAGAACGGCTGCACATTGCATTGTGGGGAATTGTGTGGATGGGAGAGAGCTGAATTGCATGGAAGAGTTTTGGTGCTCTGTGTGAGTGACTAGAGAGGTGCGCTTACCTTGTACTGGGGCGCAGCACCCAGCAGGGTGATGGGGAGGAGGAGTCACAAAATATGATAGTAATTAGATGGCAGCTATCATTTACCAGGTTACACTCCTGACTTCCTCATATTTTTGTATTAAATCCACACTGACTGCTGGAGTTGGGTTTGCCAGTCTTGCGGATGCCGGAGTGAGGGCAGGCAGAGAGAAACAAGCAGCGATACACCTGGATGGTTGGCGCTATAGTCATCCTTGACGTGAGTAGGATATGCCCAAGAGCGATTAGACAGCACCCTTGCGAACTCTTCAGCCATTGGCTGTTTGTCCATTTTGGTGCTGAATGGTTCCTTCAGGTGAATATATGCAGTGATGTGCATGCTATAGCGTGTCTATCAGCAATTCCTGGTCTGTAGTGGGTTCCTTATCCAATTTGTCTGGGTGTAAAGGTATTATGTAGACTATGGGTAATCACAAAATTTTTCCCAGGGGCCAAAAAGTATGGCCTGTGATGTGACCTGATGGCCGCATTGGGGTCAACATGGTGGGGGTCAGCGCGTAATTTGGGCATAAAGGAAGCAGAGCACGCGCATGATGTGGAGAGTGAGTTGTGAAGTTATTTTGAGGGGTTCATTCCATACTGCCTTCTACATTAAGACCTAGGGCCTCATTTAGAACTTGGCGGACGGGTTACTCCATCACAACGGTGATGGATATCCCGTGTGCCGAAATCTAAATCCCATAGGATTTAATGGGATTTAGATTTCGGTGGACAGGATATCCACCACCATTGTGATGGAGTAACCCGTCCGCCAAGTTCTAAATCAGGCCCCTTGTTTCTAGAAGAGTCCCAGATTTGACGATAATGTGTTATGCTGTATCTGAGTCGGTGTCCACCTGCTGCACCCTGGGGTGAGCCTTCTCGGCTTGCTACTGCTACCCTGGGTGAGTCGAGTGTACAAAGAAAGTACCTTGACCATTGAACTGGAATGAAGTAGAATCTTAGGCCTCACAATTTCCTTAGGCCTTTTGTTTCTTATCTGTAAACACAGAGGGGAAGATAAACAAAAATTTGGCGCAATGCATCAAGAAAACTTGCTGTGCTGTGTGAAATGAAGAGGGCAGCAATGCATCATATGTACTACGATACCACGCATTCCTGCTCTCCATCTGCGCTGGTGCACTTGTGGCTGCCAAGCACCGACGCAGGCACCCATGCACCATGGTGCAACTGTGCCTGAGTTCAGCCAGGATGCAGAGTGCAGCACACATAGAAAGAGGAAAAAAACAAGGAGAAATTAACATAATTCTCCTCATTACGCCTCTCCTGGGAAAGCGTAGCATTTTGACGCATCCCCAGGTATACTAGTGTTAGTAAATCTGGGAATGCACCAAAAGCGATGAGTGGATGCGGGGAAAAAAACACACTCCACCCATGGAATGCCTCCTGAGTGCAGAGTACCACAAGGCAACAACTTGCGCTGCTTTGCGTTACTTCAGATTTACTATGCCAGACAGCGCCACACAGGGCCCCCTTGCGTGACGCAAGGGTAATGCAAGGCCTTGAAAAATATGGAAACAGAGTGCTTAGAAACAGGCTCAGCTATGGTACTGAGTCCTATAAAAGCCACTCAAGAAGGTGTGCAATTGACTGAGGTGAGAAGACACAAACAACCAACCTCCACTTCTAGACATGGGACACTGGGAAAGTCTAAGCCATGGCAGTAGGAGTCTTAGGGCCAGATTTATCCAGGTTTTGCATCACCCTTGCGACACGCAAGGAGGCACAAGGATGACGCAAAACCTAATAGAGATTTATCAAGCCACGCAAGGCCACCTTGCATGGCCCTGCGTGGCTTGATAAATCTAGAGTAACGCAAAGTAGCATAAATCACTGCCTTGCGTTTCTCTGCCCAGGGAGGCACTCTGTGGTGGAGCGTGGGTGTTCCCACACATCCACCCATGGATTTTGGTGCATTCTCAGATTTACCATTAGTAGTAGACCTGGCAATGCATCAAAATGCTACACCTCCCCAGGAGAGGCGTAACTAGAGAAATATCTTCATTTCTCCTCGTTTTTTCCTCTTGTTACGTGTGCTGCATTCCGCAGAACACATAGAAAATAGAAAATGCCTCTCAGGATTGTTTTTGTACAGGGAGGTGTCCCTTCATGCACAAAAACAATCCTGCCTACAACGCAGGCACCCTTGCTCCGTGACGCAAGGGGACCTGCGTTGGCACTAGGCAGCCAAAAGTGAGCTAGGAAAGGACAGGAATGCGCTGTATAAGTTAAATACGGCACATTCCTGTCCTTTCACGCAGCGCAGCTAGGTGGCTTGACGCATTGTGCTGCATGGAAAAATTCAAGATATGGCCTTGACGTTTAATCCTGACTTTAACACTTTGCTAAAAAATGCTGGCTGTCAAATCTTTATTTAAAGTCTGAGCAGGTTCCACTTACAGTAACACTTCTTTGGTGAGAGTAATGCCTGAGTCTCACCAACAGAACCACTCACACCTCAGTTGTTGTGTAATGACCAATATGTGACGTATGAAACCAGAAGGCATCTGTTTATTAATCCCGGCCGCCCCTTCTGACAATTTGCACACTCTTAGGTAAATCACTCCCTCAACCTATTTCTCTGCTCCTTTTTTAACAGATCTGGGAAAAATTAAATTAAACTTAACCTAGGTAGTTAGTATGTGATAGGAAAACAGGACTATAAACCAACACTCGTATTTTACCCATTGAAGAGGGAACACTCTATGACTCTTGAAACAAGCAGTCCTGCACGGGGGTGTTAGTATTCCTGCTTCACCACGTTGTTTGATGATAGACAATTCATGTCCTTCCTATGCCTTGGTACCCTTAATTACCCTGATGTGACACAGGCGGGCGAGCCACTGAGGGTTTGATCCACGTGCCTGGCTCTGGGTCAGCTTGAGGTTCTCTTGGACACTCAAGCCCAAAACAAGCCGAGCCTTCATGTGAATCCTCTCTGCCACCCACGCTCTAACCTCATGCACTAAGAATTACAGAGAAAGACATATTTTATGTAAAACATGAGAAGGGAAAGAGATACCCATCTGGTGGCTGAATTGTACGATGTGAAACCAGAAAATATTGGATTGATTCCAGCTTCCCCACTTGACCAAATTGTGTGATCCTAGTTGATCGTTTTATTTCACTTTGCCTCCTTTTTCTTCACTATCACATTAGAGAACACCTTGACATATAAGAGTTCAGGATGCATGTTGTATAAAACATCCTCCTGTTTGATTCAATAAACAATAAAGTTTTCCTTGTATAAAAGCAACGCAGAACACCCAAAGGGGCGCATGAAGAGTAGCTTGCCTCTAGGTTCACTACTGGCATTGTTGTCAGTGCGAGGGAGGCACAAATGTTTCTGTCTTCTTGTTTGAAAACTGTCGCTACTAAAAATTCCTTCTCAATGCACTGAGTTAGGGCCTGATTTAGAGTTTGGGGGACGTGAGGGATATCCCACCCGCCGTATTACGATCCCATTATATCCAATGGAGATCATAATATGGCGGATGGAATATCCATCAAGTCTGTGACGGAGTATTCCATCCGCCAAGATCCAAATCAGCCCCTTAGTCTCATGAGCTAAAATGAAACGCTTTCGGATTTTAATGAAATAAGCTTTTTGGAAATTTGAAGAGACTTTATCATATTTGTACATGTTTGCTGCAAGATGTCTTTAATTAGAGCTTTTCCTCAGCTTATGTGGCCCAGGACACCTTCTTTGCTTGCAGGTTGGGTAACTTCCTTCTTCTTGGGTGTAGTACTCAGGTGACCAGCAGCACTGGGCCCGGGCCTGCGGGTAAAGGTCAGGAGGGCCACACTTTCAGAATCACTGATGTAGACTGTACTCATATAGCCGGCTTGCAGCTTTCTGCAGCAATGCTTCCTTTGCAGTCAGGGGCATAGCTTGGTACGTAAGATGGGGGTGGTAGGGAGCTTCAGATTTCCAGGGGCGGCTCTTTCACAATGGCCCCCCTGGCTAAGCCAGGAGCTGAAAGATAAAACGATATTTAATTTGTGTTTTATCTTTCATCTGCTGGCTCAGCCGGCAGAGTGTTCAGGGTAGGGCGGCACTGGGCAGTGGGAGGTGGGAGGGGGAGGAGTGTACTGCACTAAGTGCGCATGTGTGTTTGGCCGTCCCTCTCAGGCTGGCCAAAAATACATGCGCTCTTAGGTTTCTCCAGCCTGGCTTGAGAAACTGCACAGACCCCAGGGTTGTGTCTGAGCGGCAGTCCAAGCCGCTCAGACAAATCCTGATGCTGCTTTCATGCTAGGTTTAGCATGAAAGCAGCATCAGGATTGCTTGGGAGCCTGTGCTGGTGTCCCAGTGAATGCTGGGACATGTCCAGGAGACCAGAGGAGCAACGTGGCAGGTGGCGGCATCGACGGGAAAGGTACGTTTTTCTCCCTTTGAGATTTGCGGCGGCCGCTGCAGATTTCCCAACAAATACGATGGCACATAATGTTACAATACATTATAGGACAAGCAGGACACATAAGAGGGGCTAAGGGGCAGTAGAAAGGGAGAGGAATGTGGATCGGCAGGGGTAGCAAGTGAGAGAAAACAATATTTGTTTAAGATAACTAACATTTTTTAAACCTTTCCAAGCAGAGAGGAGAGATTGTTTGTGCGTTTTTGTCTGTGTCTAAAAATTCCTGTTGAAATCTGACAAACACCTCACCATACCCAAGTGAAAGCACCCGTACCCAACTACTTACCAGAAAATCCAATTATTAGGGGGTGTAACATCCCAAACATCCCTTCCCCAAAGCTACGTCCCTGTTTGCACTCTGTGCATTAAAGGTGTAGGACCTAAACTGGTTCCATCCGGCCATGAAGAGGTCATATGTAGTGTAACAGTGTATTTTGTCCGTACTGCTGTCCAGCTGCCAGTGACTATAGTCAACCCTGTGAAGATCCTAGCGCTGCTTACCAAGCTCCGTGCGCTCTTGGGCAGAGTGCCCTGTACGATCCTCAGAGTCATGCAGGGACCCAAAGGCAGCCCCGGCAAAAATCTTCAAACCAACCTCCTGTTACTTTTTTTTAGAGGCAAGCTTGGCGCATGCGGGACACTGTTGTGTTCAGTAACGGGCTTGGATCCTGCCTGTCACTCACCATTTGTTGGTTTGCGGGGGTTTAATTCTTGAAGGCACGCCTGGCATCATTTCCGTTCCTCTGTGTGGAGCAGGGATCAAGCACTGATTGATTCAACTTAATTAGTGCCTGTCCGCTGCTCCCGATGTGATCGAGGTACTATTTTGTGTTTTTTTAACTTCCAGTGTCCCGCAAACAGAAGGCTTGTGACTGGCAAAAACATGCCCAGCAGCCACAAAATTGCAAAGTTTTATTTTTTAAAACTAACTTTCTTTTATTTTGTTAAGTCGTCTTTTCTCAGTTTCTTCTCATGTTTTCTTTAGTTTTTTGCTTGTGCGCGCTGTTGTCAAAAGATGACAATTAACTTGTTGGAAATATGCGAGGCCCATTGCATTGCAAATGCTTGTTTCCCCTCACTTCCTCTGCACCCCCGTGTGCTGCAGCCACGAACCCCCGGCGATGGAGCTGTGAAGGCTCATTGGGCCTTCTTAGGCCTCCTTAGGCCCAGTGTCCCCACCGTGGCTCCATCCACAGCACGAGGCGTGTGGACTCCTCAACAGACAGCCAGGCCCTGGCCCCCACTGAGCTTCCTTGCTTCCCGCCATGTCCCCCCCCGGCCTGCTCTAGCCTGCCCCGAGGGGGCCTGATGCTGGAAGACCCCAAGAGATGCAGACCGGGCCAGCACCTGGGCGTGCACCCCCCAGGTCAAACAGGATTACTGTAGAAGCCATCCCAGAGTCATTGGATGATCATCCAACTACTTTAGACGTCATTTTCTCATCATCAGACGTCATCAAGCTCTTAAAGTCATCCGCAGAGATTAGAAACTTGAGCCTGATGACTTGAGGATGACTTGAAAATGACTCTCTGATTACCTTACCGAGTGGGATGGTTTCTGATGACAGAAGAATGATTTTAAAATTACTTCCTGAATACTTAACAAAATGAGATAGTCCCTGATGATCTGAGGATGGTTTGAGGATGATTATCTGATTTCTTTAGTAGCACCACCATTTTCAACCAACTTAAACTATTCTTAATGATAAGAAGATGAAGTGTAGATTACTTCTAGTGCATGTCGACTACTTGGTTATCATTTTCGTTTGAAACGTTTAACCTTTTTGGTGATTTCAAAAGTAGCAACTTCTTACTGCTTAAAGAACACCATTTAGATATTACACAAGTTTGGTATTATATGCAAATAAGCATACAGTGCATTTCAGATGACTGTGTGTAAGTTAAATTAATGGCCAATGGTTTTCCTTCTTTTTTTGTTTTTTTTGTTTTTATTATTAACGAATAAAAAGAATGCACATGGTCCATTTCCCTGTAATTCACGGTGTCCGTTAAATTAATTTACAGACTCAACCGAAAGCTGAATTCTGATGGTTTCTTCTACTTTGAGGTGCTTCACCAGGCATTCCAAAATCAACACAAAAGGGTTCACAAAGACCCTGATTTTTTTCGCCTTTAGAGGAGTTGAATCCTGAATGATATATAAGCCTAGCAGTGCATCTGTAGGTTCAAATTGAGCTCGGGTCCAGCTCTATTGCAGAGGAGGTAAGTCCTGAATGATACAGAAGCCTACCAGTGCATCCGTAGACTAATTCTGAGCGCAGGTCCAGCTCTACGTCTACCACCTCCAAGCCCTCCATTGCTAGGTGAGTGAGTATCCTGCCTGAATCTCATTTAGGAAACCAACTATAGGGAGTGCTGAGAAATGTTTCCCAGTTTGCAAAGAGTCCAGGTTCTGCTAAATATATTAGGGGAACTGTCATGTTTTAGCATGTTGTTCTGTGCACTCTGTACAGAGGCAACTGATTAGATGACCATGTGTCCTGAGCACCTATGAACTGCCAACAAGCACTAAGAGAAACTCTTACTAGCTTCAACTCCAGAGCTCTCAATGGTTCCCTGTCATGCACACCCACCCACAACCAGAACTTACATAGACACCTACAGGCAACTCATTTATAAAATGCAACATACAAGTGTCACGTGTTGCATGGAAATAAAATAAGAAATACATCTGCAAAAGCATGTACTCTTAAGGAATGCAAGACAAAGTAAAACCTGAAATGTAAACTAATGCATAATTGCACAGTGGGTATGTAATAAAGCTTTTGGAATGCAATAGAAAATTGCAACCATTAATAGGTTTTTCTAGAATGTGGACTTGCAATATTTGTTTGGAGGGAAGCTGGTGAATTTATGGGGGTGAAGGAAAATTTAAAAACTGTTCATCCTAATTTAAATTGACTTTTTTTCAATTTCCACCTTATTTAATCAGTCGATAAATGCTATTACATCTCTTTAATTTTCATTGATTTCAATGAATGTGACATTTGAAACTGTCTCTCCAAGTCGTTTAAGGGTGTGTACATTTATACTCTATTAAATATTGCACAGATTTCTAATGCAAGATGTATGAGGATATGTTGATGTACAACTTTAAAGATGATTGAAAATATTTTAGGCTTCTGAAGTACTACTTGTTTTATTGCAGACCAATATTTTTTCTGTTCTAATCTGCCACTTATTAAGTACATTTTTGGTATATGATTGCAGTAATGCTGTTTCACTTTAATTCGAAATTTAGTTTTGACCCAGTTCAGGACCAAAGATGTACCTAAAAGCAGAGCAGTGCACATATTTTTTTAAAATGCTTTTCAGATGTTGTTGACAGCTTTGTACTTCTATTTTAAAAAGTGCATATGCAGAAAATGCTATTGAGGCCTCTGTGCTTTGCAGCTTCAAAAACTAGTAGGCAAGGCAGCAATTATTTCACTCTGCACCTTTCTTGTGCTTTTTTCCCCATGGATTTTTATGTTGAGAGTTCATAACAATACAACTACATGTCCCAGAATGCAATGCGTGGATGAGAAATAATGCCTTTGTAAGGTGCATTAAGGCAAACATCTAATTTGCTGCACCAATCAGACATTCAGATGCTGGACATTTTCCCATGCATTTTCTTTGTCATGGACCCCTTTGTTTTCAATTTTCCTGCATCTCTTTGACTAAAAAACGTGAAAGCTGGTGGGCAAGCATGACTCTGACGCACTTCCGGTAGCGCCGGAAGTTACGTCATCTGCAAGGTCTTTGTTAGGTGTAGGCTGCGAGAGTGAGGTGATGGAGAGTCGTTGTGGGCTTTTAAAATGTGAGGGTGTGGCGCTTCTCGTGCTATTTGTGTTTTCTGCAGGGAGACAGACCTTGAGCGTGCGATCGTTAAACCATTTTGTAAGCCGGGTACACGGCGAGCAGATGAGAACGCGGTCTCATCTCTGCCGCCAGGACGATTCGCGTAATACGTGCTCTCCGTTTTGGAGGGAGATGTATTGTTTTCTGCTGTCCGATTAAAGGATATGATTTTCAAGTAATCCATAGAACACAAACAAGTAAAGCAGAAAATTAAAAGTGACGCTTAACGGCATAATCTGTAGTTTTTCTGAAAATGTAAAATAGTCGTATTTTCGAATTATCTAATTTCTCGCGGAACAAATTAGTAGTCCCTGGTGTATGGCGCGACTGCAATTTATTAGGGGTACAATCCCTTGCGCATGTAACTTTATCTTCATTTATTTTCTTTTACGTGGCTCTAAGCAGAGGTTGGTGATATATTCCGAGCCTCCAGCGGATGTGTGATGCCTCATACAGGTAAAATAAACATTTCCTTTCTGACAAGGAAATCGAGCCTTTTAAAAAGCAAAAGAAAGTTAGGCTTTCGTCAGTGGGTTTAAAAGAGGGGACTTCGTTCCGACGATGTTTTAGACAGTTTAGCTGCAGGGAAAATGATAAGAGCAAACCAGTTCCGAGCAGTCCTGAGCAGACTGCCTTCCACGCCCTTTTACTGAACACTATTGATTTTATTTTTTATGATCACAGACGTGTGTGAGTACCCCTCACAGCTCCGCAAACAACAGTGCATTTTTAAAAGGTAGCAGTAGGTGGGGAAAACCCACTTAGGCCCGATTTAATACTGGATTTCGTTTTTTAAAAAGTGGCCGAGGCTTGCTGCTGGTACCTGGACAAAACCTATAAGTCACATGGTTGTGATCTGGCTAGTCCACTCACTGTGTTTGCCTCCCAATTATCTGCAGTGCTACGAGTCTACTCCTGGGGCAGAATGTGCTAAATGCAAAACTGTCTGTCAGTACAATTGCAAATCTTACCAGACCTCAAAACATATGTTTAATCTGGACTTTGTGCCCAGCCTGTTTATGTGCATGCTAGTACACAATTAAATTAATAATAAGCACCAGTAAAGATTGTGGAGTTGTCTACAATAAGAGTAAAGTGTGTGTGCATGCTAGGGTGATGCTGGGCAGCTCCTATAGTAAGGAGACCATGTTTGTGTGCCTGATTATCTGAGTATGCATGTTTACAAAAACGTTAGCACACATTTGTGCACATACTTTTGTTACAGTTTGTGTGTCTTGGTACATACTTGCAAAGAAATGCACGTGTCAAGCGTCTTGTGAGTGCTGTATGTCGGTGTCCATGTCCATCAGAGTGCATATGTGTGTTTGGGGGTATATTTGATTGTTTATGACACACACTTCAAACTAGTGTGCATCTGGGCGCTTTGGGCACTTTGATGCTTGAATTTGGAGCCTGTGAAGGTGTTGGAGCGAAAGCACTAGATACTAAGAATGGATATGTTTCACCTCCAGAGTTCTGATGTAAGTTTCCACCTTTTGAGTGCCTTGTTAGTGTGAGTGTCCTGATGTTGTAGGTCGCCATTGGTTACGATCCTTGTGATGCAGTGAATTGTTCTTTTTCAGTATTCTGAGGGCTGTGAACGTTTGAAGTTGTGAGGTGTTCTGATGTGGTAAGTGTTGTGAATGACTGGTCTTGTATGCACCTACAGTTTGTTTATTCTGATGCTGTGAGAATTTGAACGTTTTTGAGTTGTGAGTTTTGTCCAGATGCTGCAAGTACTCTTGGGTGTCCTGATGGTGAAAGCCCACTCCCCCTGTGTTCAGAGCTGCGTTTTGA
This sequence comes from Pleurodeles waltl, assembly GCF_031143425.1. NCBI lineage: Eukaryota > Metazoa > Chordata > Amphibia > Caudata > Salamandridae > Pleurodeles > Pleurodeles waltl. Next base: position 42,118,323 of record NC_090438.1, read on the forward strand.
ATTTGCAGGTGTTGATATTTTGTGTGTTTATAGACTAATGGTGTAACATTTTTGATGTTCTTTTATGAATCTGACAAGATAGCTTTTACGTAAACTAAGAATCACACTCTGCCTCTCTAGTTTCCAAGGTTGAAATACTGAGTACCATGAACATGACATCAGTAAGAATAAACTCTGTCCTTGAAACTCATGTCCTGTTCTCCTCTGCTGTACCTATTGTAAACTCCCCGCAGTGCTCCAGTGTTAGTGCTGCATAAGTCACATACATACATAGGGCTTATCATCAGCACTTAGACTATATGCATTTTGAAGGGAGATCTTCACAACTGTGCCAGCAGGTATGTTGGATTCCTGCATCTTGTGTTGTCATGCTGTAAGTATATCAAAGCGGCCTTCTGTTTCTATTTCTATCCTCTATGGTGAATTTATCTTGACACTCTCCAAGGTGTTTTTCTCCTATCAAAAGTAATGCTTTGTTTTTTATTGTTGCTGCACGTCATCGAGCGTGGATGATGGTCAGAAAAAACACTATTTTGGCAGTTTTATATAGAGCAAAGTAAACCTTTTCCGATGACATAAGAGCACATCAGAACACACACAGACTACTCTTTTTCAGCACAGGGACACAAGGCCAGATTCACATGTTGTTGAGCCTAATCCAGGATTCAAACCAATTTGCCAGGGGTATAGGTAGCTTCCATTGGTACTGTGACACATAGGCTTGAGTGACCCATTGAATACAGATTATTAAAGAAATTTGCAATTCAAACAGTGCTGGGGGGGCACTTCCTTCCTTTCACCTGGGCCCATGACACCCTAGCTATGCCACTGCTGGTTCCCCATGTTCCCCACCACTAGCCACAAAACCTCATCATTTCCTGTGAAAGCTCTGGGTTCGGCCAGCACAGGCCACAAAGCTCAAAATCGCTCACTCACAATGATGCTACTACTTTACAATGGTCGCAGCAAGGCCAGAAAGTGCCAGGTTAGGTAGATTCTCATGTGGTCTTGCAGTGATACAATTTTTTTGAAATTTACAGAAATCCTTGGGGAGACCTGCCATTGCTGCCCAACTCAGCCTTAATTCTGTGACCTGCTGATGGTGTTTCTACTACCACCCTTGTTTTGGTCTACATATATGTACGTTTTCTGAGTAAATTGTGTGTTCCAGACCGGGTTTACTGACAAATTGTCAGGTTCCAAAACAACTAAAATGTTTTCTGTTGATATAATTTGAAATTATGGCTTTGTCCATACAGTAAAGCACAGGAAACTAACATAAATTGAGATTGAAATAAAAAATGATAGTGTGGCTTCTGATCTAGGAGTTGATTTACGAATTTTCTATTTGCAAAAAGTGGTCACAAAAAGCGCAACAACATTTTGCAAATGGAAATTAAGGCTTTGATTTAAGAGGGCCTAGTGCCTCTTTGCACCACATTAGCATCATTTATTTTTATGCTAATGTTGGGGGTGAAAAAATGGCACAAAGAAATCTAGCAGGCATTAAAAGGGGGCACACCATTGGTAACAATGGGCCCCTGTGTATTGTTCAGGGTTAGCGACAAAATTTCGGCGCTAACCCTGAACAGTACATCAATAGCGTAAAAAATTCTGATGCTTTTGCCCCCCTATCCTGTGCCATGGTGCACCGTATTTTAAATATGGGTCACAATTTAACCCACCTCATTAATATGCATGAGGCAGGTTGCTGTTTGACCCACTACAATTGGCTAGAGTCAAAGGCATGGTGGCCTGCTGGGTGCAGGAGACCACCATGTCTGTGATTGCTTTTAAATGAAGCAATTTTTGTTAATGCCTCCTGTTTTTCTAAAAGAAAAACAAGACACGTGTAAAAAAGAAAAAAGTTAAACCTTTTTAGGAGTAGGCAATGGTACCAGTGAACCACTGCCTACTCCTAAAAAATTGTTTTTTGTCAACATCCTCAAAAGGGAAGGAGTCCACTGGAGACCACTTTCAGTTTGCAAATGACTTAACACTAATTTGAATTTGGTGAAAACATATTAATGTTTTGCAGCATGAAATCATTAATTCTACTTTTGAAGGTTCTGGATTTGGAAGGGGTGCCCTTAAAACACCCCTTCCAAATAGCAGTTCCTTAAAGGTTACTTAACTCATTCAACAATTCGGAAAAGCTTTCAGATTATTACTTGGTTATAGTAAATTACAAAAAGTCTTTAAACAATTACAGACCCTCTGATTTCCCAAGTTTGAGGGCTTGGAACTGTTCAACCATTTTGTAAATCAGGCCACAGAAAACACTGTGATTTAAGTATCATAATTGAGTAATATTTGTTTACTGTCGGTGATGAGGAGGGGGAGAGTTAGTTGGACGAAAGTGACTGAAGACTTAAGGTGGTGATGGAGAAGCAGGCAGTAACTTTTTTTTAATACGGTTCTTTTTTGTTTTAGAAGCTATAAATGGCAGTTGTTACTGTTAAACTCTCACCATACTTCATTTACCAATCTCAGAAGGATGGAAGATCGAGTTTGTGTTGGAGGGATTTGAATTCATAGCCTTCAGATTACTAGGAATCAATATGAGTATTTTCCACACCTGGTCATTTTCCTGATGTTAGAAAAGAAGCCGGAGTGACAGCAGGGAGTGTGACATTGCGACAGAACAGACAGTGGGAATTATGACACAAGAAGACATGTATGGATTGTTTGAGTATGTGGTTCCTGGAAAAGGCTGTGATTGGGGGATTTTGGATTGGGACCCACCAAAAATCAGCTCACGAACCACAGTTTGGTAAACGCTGTCTTAGAGTAATAAATCCCAATCTTGATATCGTCATGCAGTGATACATCCAGATTCCATCTTGGGGTAATACATATCCATCATTGTGTGATCATCAACTAATGATCTTCTAACTCTATTCCAAAGGTATTTTGTGGTCATTCTTCAGTAACATACCCTCATTCTGATGTCAACACAAGATTATTCTGTAATAAAACAGCCTCATCCTGAAATACTCCTAGGATCATCCTGGAGTAATATAGCCTAATCCTGAAATCATCATGAAATCATCCTCCAGTAGTAAAAGATTCACATGTTTTCCACTGAAGTAATCAGAAACCCATCCTGCAGTAATCCAGCCTAATCCTGAAATCATCCCGGGATCATCCTGCAGCAGTAAAAGATCATCACATGTTTTCCACTGAAGTAATCAGGAACTAATCCTGGAGTAGTTTCTGTGATGACTCTATGGTCATCTCATTTAAATATTTCGCCCTATACACATACTTCAGGATGGTTTCAGATGACTCCAGCAGATAATTACAGGAATAGCCCAGTCAGAGTCATCAGATGACTTCAGAACGACTTCAGGAAGATCTTCCTTTTTGACTTGGGCCTGCAAGGAATGAACAACCCCAGCGCGAGGCGGCCGGGTGTAATCAAGATTACATAATGCAGTGTAATCCTGGATTACTGCCCCCTCCTGCTACTCTTGCTGTCCTTCAAACGTCATGAACTTTCACCCAACGACCATCTGCAGCACGACCAAACTCACAGGAAACACGCCACAAAGTGTATGTGAAATGTGAATGACGTCAGCAACGCAGGAAACTTGTAGAGAGGGACATCCCAGCACAGACCTCAGTGTCTGAGTTCACCTCCACAACCTGCAAACAGGAAGGAGCGGGAAAAGTGGAAGTGAAACCCTCGTATCTGCCCTACAAACGTCAACAGGAGGGATGAGAGAACAGAGGCCCCTGTATCTGCCCCACATACATCTACCGGGGGATGAGGGAACAGAGGTCCCTGTATCTGCCCCACATACATCAACAGGAGGGATGAGAGAACAGAGGCCCCTGTATCTGCCCTACATACATCAACAGGAGGGATGAGAGAACAGAGGCCCCTGTATCTGCCCTACATACATCAACAGGAGGGATGAGAGAACAGAAGCCCCTGTATCTGCCCTACAAACATCAACAGGAGGGATGAGAGAACAGACGCCCCTGTATCTGCCCCACATACATTAACAGGAGGGATGTGTGAACAGAGGTCCCTGTATCTGCCCTACAAACATCTACTGGGGGGATGTGGGAACAGAGGCCCCTGTATCTGCCCCACATACATCAACAGGAGGGATGAGAGAACAGAGGCCCCTGTATCTGCCCTACATACATCAACAGGAGGGATGAGAGAACAGAAGCCCCTGTATCTGCCCCACATACATCTACCGGGGGATGAGGGAACAGAGGTCCCTCTATCTGCCCCACATACATCTACCGGGGGATGAGGGAACAGAGGCCCCTGTATCTGCCCCACATACATCAACAGGAGGGATGTGTGAACAGAGGCCCCTGTATCTGCCCTACATACATCAACAGGAGGGATGAGCGAACAGAGGTCCCTGTATCTGCCCCACATACATCTACCGGGGGATGAGGGAACAGAGGTCCCTGTATCTGCCCCACATACATCAACAGGGGGGATGAGAGAACAGAGGTCCCTGTATCTGCCCTACAAACATCTACTGGGGGGATGTGGGAACAGAGGCCCCTGTATCTGCCCCACATACATCAACAGGAGGGATGAGAGAACAGAGGCCCCTGTATCTGCCCTACATACATCAACAGGAGGGATGAGAGAACAGAAGCCCCTGTATCTGCCCTACAAACATCAACAGGAGGGATGAGAGAACAGAGGTCCCTGTATCTGCCCCACATACATCTACCGGGGGATGAGGGAACAGAGGTCCCTCTATCTGCCCCACATACATCTACCGGGGATGAGGGAACAGAGGCCCCTGTATCTGCCCCACATACATCAACAGGAGGGATGTGTGAACAGAGGCCCCTGTATCTGCCTTACATACATCAACAGGAGGGATGAGCGAACAGAGGTCCCTGTATTTGCCCCACATACATCTACCGGGGGATGAGGGAACAGAGGTCCCTGTATCTGCCCCACATACATCAACAGGAGGGATGAGAGAACAGAAGCCCCTGTATCTGCCCTACAAACATCAACAGGAGGGATGAGAGAACAGAGGCCCCTGTATCTGCCCTACATACATCAACAGGAGGGATGAGAGAACAGAGGCCCCTGTATCTGCCCCACATACATTAACAGGAGGGATGTGTGAACAGAGGTCCCTGTATCTGCCCTACAAACATCTACTGGGGGGATGTGGGAACAGAGGCCCCTGTATCTGCCCCACATACATCAACAGGAGGGTTGAGAGAACAGAGGCCCCTGTATCTGCCCTACATACATCAACAGGAGGGATGAGAGAACAGAAGTGTAGGAGGCTGGCCTGGTTTGTAGTGAGTACCAAGGGGTACTTACACTCTGCACCAGGTCCAGGTATCCCTTATTAGTGTAGAAGAGGTGTCTAGCAGCTTAGGCTGATAGAAAATGGTAGCTTAGCAGAGCAGCTTAGGCTGAACTAGGAGGCATGCACAGCTCCTACTATACCACTAGTGTTATATGCACAATATCATAAGAAAACACAATACACAGATATACTACAAATAAAGGTACTTTATTTTTATGACAATATGCCAAAAGTATCTCAGTGAGTACCCTCAGTATGAGGATGCCAAATATACACAAGATATATGTACACAATACCAAAATTATGCAGTAATAGCAATAGAAAACAGTGCAAGCAATGTACAGTCACAATAGATTGTAATGGGAGCACATAGGTATAGGGGCAACACAAACCATATACTCTAGAAGTGGAATGCAAACCACCAATGGACCCCAAACCTATGTGAGCTTGTAGAGGGTCGCTGGGACTGTAAGAAAACAGTGAGGGTTAGAAAAATAGCCCACCCCAAGACCCTGAAAAGCGGGTGCAAAGTGCACCTAAGTTCCCCAGAGAGCACAGAAGTCGTGATAGGGGAATTCTGCAAGGAAGACCAACACCAGCAATGCAACAACGATGGATTTCCAGATGAGAGGACCTGTGGAACAAGGGGACCAAGTCCAAGAGTCACGATCAAGTCGGGAGTGGGCAGATGCCCAGGAAATGCCAGCTGTGGGTGCAAAGAAGCTGCCACTGGATGGTAGAAGCTGTGGATTCTGCAAGAACGAAGAGGACTAGGAACTTCCCCTTTGGAGGATGGATGTCCCACGTCGTGAAGAAGCTTGCAGAGGTGTTTCCGTGCAGAAAGGCCGCAAACAAGCCTTGCTAGCTGCAAGGGTCGCAGTTAGGGTTTTTGGATGCTGCTGTGGCCCAGGAGGGAGCAGGATGTCGCCAATTGCGTGAGGAGACAGAGGGGGCACCCAGCAAGACAAGGAGCCCACTCAGGAGCAGGCAGCACCCGCAGAAGTGCCGGAACAGACACTACAAAGAAGAGTGAACCGGAGCTCACCTGAAGTCACAAAGGAAGGTCCCACGACGCCGGAGGACAACTCAGGAGGTCGTGCACTGCAGGTTAGAGTGTCGGGGACCCAGGCTTGGCTGTGCACAAAGGAAATCCTGGAAGAGTGCACAGGAGCCGGAGCAGCTGCAAATCATGCGGTACCCAGCAATGCAGTCTGGAGTGGGGAGGCAAGGACTTACCTTCACCAAACTTGGACTGAAGAGTCACTGGACTGTGGGAGTCACTTGGACAGAGTTGCTGAGTTCCAGGGACCACGCTCGTTGTGCTGAGAGGGGACCCAGAGGACCGGTGATGCAGTCTTTTGGTGCCTGCGGTTGCAGGGGGAAGATTCCGTCGACCCACGGGAGATTTCTTCGGAGCTTCTAGTGCAGAGAGGAGGCAGACTACCCCCACAGCATGCACCACCAGGAAAACAGTCGAGAAGGCGGCAGGATCAGCGATACAAGGTTGCAGTAGTCGTCTTTGCTACTTTGTTGCGGTTTTGCAGGCTTCCAGCGCGGTCAGCAGTCAATTCCTTGGCAGAAGGTGAAGAGAGAGCTGCAGAGGAACTCTGATGAGCTCTTGCATTCGTTATCTAGAGAATTCCCCAAAGCAGAGACCCTAAATAGCCAGAAAAGGAGGTTTGGCTACCTAGGAAGGAGGATAGGCTAGCAACACAGGTAAGAGCCTATCAGAAGGAGTCTCTGACGTCACCTGCTGGCCCTGGCCACTCAGAGCAGTCCAGTGTGCCAGCAGCACCTCTGTTTCCAAGATGGCAGAGGTCTGGAGCACACTGGAGGAGCTCTGGGCACCTCCCAGGGGAGGTGCAGGTCAGGGGAGTGGTCACTCCCCTTTCCTTTGTCCAGTTTCACGCCAGAGCAGGGCTGGGGGATCCCTGAACCGGTGTAGACTGGCTTATGCAGAGATGGGCACCCTCTGTGCCCATCAAAGCATTTCCAGAGGCTGGGGGAGGCTACTCCTCCCAAGCCCTGACACCTTTTTCCAAGGGGAGAGGGTGTAACACCCTCTCTCTGAGGAAGTCCTTTGTTCTGCCTTCCTGGGCCAGGCCTGGCTGGACCCCAGGAGGGCAGAAACCTGTCTGAGGGGTTGGCAGCAGCTGCAGTGAAACCCCGGGAAAGGTAGTTTGGCAGTACCCGGGTCTGTGCTAGAGACCCGGGGGATCATGGGATTGTCTCCTCAATGCCAGGAGGGCATTGGGGGGGCAATTCCATGATCTTAGACATGTTACATGGCCATGTTCGAAGTTACCATTGTGAAGCTATACGTAGGTAGTGACCTATGTATAGTGCACACGTGTAATGGTGTCCCCGCACTCACAAAGTCCGGGGAATTTGCCCTGAACAATGTGGGGGCACCTTGGCTAGTGCCAGGGTGCCCACACACTAAGTAACTTAGCACCCAACCTTTACCAGGTAAAGGTTAGACATATAGGTGACTTACAAGTTACTTAAGTGCAGTGGTAAATGGCTGTGAAATAACGTGGACGTTATTTCACTCAGGCTGCAGTGGCAGGCCTGTGTAAGAATTGTCAGAGCTCCCTAGGGCTGGCAAAAGAAATGCTGCAGCCCATAGGGATCTCCTGGAACCCCAATACCCTGGGTACCTCAGTACCATATACTAGGGAATTATAAGGGTGTTCCAGTATGCCAATGTAAATTGGTAAAATTGGTCACTAGCCTGTTAGTGACAATTTGGAAAGAAATGAGAGAGCATAACCACTGAAGTTCTGGTTAGCAGAGCCTCAGTGAGACAGTTAGTCATCACACAGGTAACACATACAGGGCACACTTATGAGCACTGGGGCCCTGGCTGGCAGGGTCCCAGTGACACATACAACTAAAACAACATATATACAGTGAAATATGGGGGTAACATGCCAGGCAAGATGGTACTTTCCTACAAGAAGCCCCTGTATCTGCCCTACAAACATCAACAGGGGGGATGAGAGAACAGAGGTCCCTGTATCTGCCCCACATACATCTACCGGGGGATGAGGGAACAGAGGTCCCTCTATCTGCCCCACATACATCTACCAGGGGATGAGGGAACAGAGGCCCCTGTATCTGCCCCACATACATCAATAGGAGGGATGTGTGAACAGAGGCCCCTGTATCTGCCCTACATACATCAACAGGAGGGATAGAAGAACAGAGGTCCCTGTATCTGCCCCACATACATCTACCGGGGGATGAGGGAACAGAGGTCCCTGTATCTGCCCCAAATACATCAACAGGAGGGATGAGAGAACAGAGGCCCCTGTATCTGCCCTACATACATCAACAGGAGGGATGAGAGAACAGAGGCCCCTGTATCTGCCCTACATACATCAACAGGAGGGATGAGAGAACAGAAGCCCCTGTATCTGCCCTACAACATCAACAGGAGGGATGAGAGAACAGAGGCCCCTGTATCTGCCCTACATATATCAACAGGAGGGATGTGGGAACAGAGGTCCCTGTATCTGCCCCACATACATCTGCCGGGGGATGAGGGAACAGAGGTCCCTGTATCTGCCTCACATACATCAACCGGGGGATGTGGGAACAGAGGCCCCTCTATCTGCCTCACATACATCAACAGGAGGGATGTGGGAACAGAGGTCCCTATATCTACCCCACATACATCTACTGGGGGAGTGAGGGAACAGAGGCCCCTGCATCTGCCCCACAAACATCTACCGGAGGAATGTCAGAACAGAGGCCCCTGTATCTGCCTACAACCAGTATCTGCCCTACAAACATCTACTGGGGAGATGTGTGAACAGAGGTCCCTGTATCTGCCCCACATACATCAACAGGAGGGATGAGAGAACAGAGGCCCCTGTATCTGCCTACAACCAGTATCTGCCCTACAAACATCTACTGGGGAGATGTGTGAACAGAGGTCCCTGTATATGTCCCATAAACATCTACCAGGGGATGTGGGAACAGAGGCCCCTATATCTGCTCCACAAATATCAACCGGAGGAATGTCGGAACAGAAGTCCCTGTATCTGCCCTACAACCAGTATCTGCCCTACAAACATCTACTGGGGGGATGAGGGAACAGAAGCCCCCGTATCTGCCCCACATACATCAACAGGAGGGATGTGGGAACAGAGGCCCCTATATCTGCCCCACATACATCAACAGGAGGGATGTGTGAACAGAGGTCCCTGTATCTGCCACACATACATCAACAGGAGGGATGTGGGAACAGAGGTCCCTGTATCTGCCCTACAACCAGTATCTCCCCTACAAACATCTACTACAGAGGTCCCTGTATCTGCCCCACATACATCTGCCGGGGGATGAGGGAACAGAGGTCCCTGTATCTGCCTCACATACATCAACAGGAAGGATGTGGGAACAGAGGTCCCTGTATCTGCCCTACAACCAGTATCTCCCCTACAAACATCTACTGGGGGGATGAGGGGACAGAAGCCCCTGTATCTGCCCTACAAACATCTACCGGGGGATGTGGGAACAGAGGCCCCTCTATCTGCCTCACATACATCAACAGGAGGGATGAGGGAACAGAGGCCGCTGTATCTGCCTATAACCAGTATCTGCCCTACAAACATCTACTGGGGGGATGAGAGAACAGAGGCCCCTGTATCTGCCCTACAAACATGTACCGGGGGATGCCGGAACAGATGCACAGGATCCCACTATTGCTCTGAAAGCTCCCCCTTGAGCCACCAGGGTTAGTGAACCCCAGTATTTCAACAGCTTTTGCAATAAGAGAGCGAACGAACGGCGCGACCTAGGGCCCGATTACTAGTAATTTGGAATTCCTTGAGGAAATTCCGGGCAGGTGGAAATATTGATACCAGTCAGAATGTTCTCTTGGAACTCCTTCAATTCTGAGTTAATCCCCATGGAATTGGGGGGGGGGGGGGGGGGGGGGAGGGGTGGGGGGTAACTATGCAGACCTGGTTTTACCGGGCGGAATTCTGCACAGTATTCACAGTTCCTCATGTTCACCCCCTGATCAGTGCAGGTTGTGACTGAGAAGTGAGGATGCTGCAGCGGCTGGGCGGGGGAGGGGGGTGGATAGATTGAGTGGACAAGAATAGGGGAGGGAAGGAGAGATTGTCGCATGGCAAAGGGGAGAATTGCTGAGGGGTGCACAGGGGCTGGAACAAGGGTTGGACTGCGGTGCACCCCTTTCCCACAGTGACCTTACCAGCTGATACTTCTGGCCTTTAAAGTTGGGCCCAGTGTCTCCACACCCAGTAGACCCGGCTGCGGGAACACCGGGCCAACTGGTATTTGGGCTCCTAGGAGTAGAAGGTTTCAACCCTGGCTTTGTTGGGCCAAAGTTCACAAAGAAAGCCCGACAAGCATGGAAGGCTGGTGAATGGTGAACAGCACAATACACCACTAGATACTTCGGGCATGTTTATAAGAGGCTTGTGCCACTGTTGCGTCACTTTTTGGGAATCAGGAGTGGTGCAACCCTTCCAACCATATCTATGAGGTGACGCAAATCCACTATGCGTGGATTTAAATGGCCTCGTAGATATGGAGTAAGGTGAAGCAGCGCACGCCGCTGCGTTGCCTTACTGTGTGACAGGGATGTGTTCCATGGGCGCTGCGGTGGGTGTTCCCACGTAACAGCCATGGATTATGACACATCAACAAGGTTTACTTGACCAGGTAAAGCGCCAAAACCCTACGCCTCCCCAGTGGAGGCGTAACAAAGAGAAATATCTTTACTTCTCCTCATTTTTTCCTCTTTCCATGTGTGCTGCAGAGGAAAAAGCCTCCCAGGATTGTTTTTTGTTTTTTGCAGGAAGGTGCCCCCCTCCTGCACAAAACCAATCCTGCCTACAACACAGGTACCCTTGCACCATGGTGCAAAGGTGCCTGCATTTCTACTAGGCTGCCAAAACGGCACCGGCGCAGTGGAAAACGACAGGAATGCGCTGTATGCCATAGATATGGTGCATTCATGCCCTCTCCCTTTGGCTCAGGACGGAGCAGGAAGGTGACTAGCTGCACTGCCTTGCGTCAAAAGTGCATAAATAAGGGCCTTTTAGTCCAGAGGACGAGGCAGGGAACCACCAACCACCTGGTCCGGAAGCAAGGCCAATAGGACTTTGGGCAATAAAGGTTGCAACATCAATCCATCAGGGAGAATACACATGTAAGATGGGGAGCAAACCAGAGACTCCAAATCCCACAATTGTCTCAAAGAACCTCTAGTAAGACAGTCGACCCATCTGGATGTCCCTAAGAGTCTCGAAGAGTGGACTCGGCAGGAACCCTAAAACCAAAGGTAATTCCTAGGAAGGAAGAATCACCTTCTGGGGGGGGATTAAGAAACAAAAACACCTGTCAGTAATGCAGGAGCCAAAGAATCCAGGACATCCAACCTTCCCAAAGGAGCCCAGAATACCTTCCCCTCCACCCACTGAACTTAAAGTCTCTCTACAGCCGACCCAGATGAAACCCATCCAGAATGGCAGAGTCAGTGGGTACGGAGGAAAAGCCTACTGGAGACCCCTGGGCCACGGCGATACCAAGGCATCCACTTCTTGCACCAGGAGACCCTGAACCTGGAGAGGTCAGGCTCCACCCAGTCCTAGCATGTTGCATCCAAGTCCATAACACAACCAACACCACTGCCCGGTGGACCTGGAAGTCACTGGAGTAAGGAACGGCTTCCCCGAGGGAGGGAACTTATGAAGGACCCCCCAGTGCAGGAGGCACAGGCCGAGCAGAAAGGCCAATACTTGTCATGACCTTCCTTCCTGTAAAACTGAACTGTGGATAGGCTCAGCCTTGTACTCCTTCTCCTGAGGTGAGGAAACAACGTCCCTGTCCCAATTCTCTTCCCCAGAATGGGGAGAGCCAACAATAGGGAGGGTGTAGTGGGGGGGGAGGACACAAGATGATGGGTCCGCGGACGGCAGCCCTCATTAATATGGCCATCTACTTTGCACCGCATCTCCTTTTGGTGGCTCACGAGGGCTAACGCAACAATGGCAGGGTTGTGACCCATTAAAAGAGAGCACAAGGCAAGGCATGGTCACTTTGGCTGCGTTTTACCTCGCTTGGTCGCCGCCTCCAGCCCTGCGACCATTAGCCCCTTTAGAGGCTGTTCAGAGGGGCTTTCAGCTTTCCTCACCTCCCACTGGTCCCTTGGTCTTAAGTATTTAAAGGGGGCTCTGGAGCTGTTGTATGGTCAATGTTGCTTTTCTTTGATGGGTTATGGGACCTATCCTTGTGGTTGGGCTGTTTTCTAGGTGATGATAATTTGCTGTTTGTCTTATTCGGTGGGGTGGTCTCATGGTTGGCAGAGACTCTTCTGATCACCTTGGCATGTCACAAGAAATAAGGCACACAGAATACCAGTTTCGTGCGGACCTCAGGAGCATTTTAAACCTTTCACTGTGGGTTGCATCAGTCATTTCCACAACCCTACACCTGCTCACAGTTTGGTGGTCCTTTGGGGTGCTGATGGATGTGGTCTGTGCCAGAGGACCAAGTTATGGCCCAGTTTCCCAGCCCATCTCTCCAGTGGATACTGGGGTACCACGGGGGTTTCTACAGGGGCATTTTCTTCTAGCATATGAAATAGAACCTGGGTTAGCAAAAGACTGCACCTCTTTTGCATCCATGGCTGGGTGTTTTTTCACAGGTTTTTAACACATGAGACCACGTCTTGGGGTGGGGCTCTCGTTTGGGCCCAGAGGGGTTAGGGATGCCAGAGGTACCAGTGTAGAACTCAAACCATGAGCTCCCAAAGTGTTTTAATCTACGCAGAGGGGCTGGAAGGTAGGTAATATGATGTCTAGCTTACTATGTACTTGGGTTCAATACTCAATACAATTCAATACTCCTGCAGAGCCTGTGCCATGTAAGGGAACAAAGTTTTACATTTTAAACACACTAGGTCCTTATTCCAAATGTTGTGGGATTACTGATGCAGAAAGACCACATCCAGGATGTCAAATACAATGGGCACAGTAACTCTGGATTGCTGTGTTACTGCTCTATAAAAAGCTCTCCCCTGAAGAAATGGAAATTGAAATTGACATGGATATCAGCATTACTGAACTGATTACTACATGTAATCCCTGAATTATGGACTGTTTTTTGTTAACACATTTGTGAGAAATTGGGTTGTTGGTTGACTGGGGCGTGCACCCTAGTCAAGCAGCAACCACAATTCATGTCAGGGTAAGGCACACGCAAACCCCAAATTAATCTGTATCTTGGCACATGTGTGAACAGTAAAACAGTGAAAGCACCACACAAAAAGGATTCCACACCAGGTTAGAAAAATAGGACTTAATTTAATAAATAAAACAAGACCACAACGACAAATATCCAATAAGTAAAACTGGAGTTATGAATTTTTAAAGAATAAACTTTAAAATAGTGCTTAGAAGCAAGCAGCGGCCACTGGGGATATCCGGTCACACCGGACCGGGACAAAGTCAAAAGTTCAGGCCGATTGGGATGGAGCACAGGCCAGCTACAGGGACCCAGTTTGGCAAGCAGTTTTAAAGTACCTTAAATCCCGGTGGCAGAGCATTGCATGGACCCAAAACAAAGAAGCATCACGCAGCTGAGGAGATGCATTGGTTCTGAGATGCAGCATGGCCTGGGTGTGAGATCCTGATGAGCTGACATTGAGGATCCTGTCGACAGGGCTTGCGATGCGAAGACCAGTGTCGAGGATGAGTGGCACAGTCGACGCGATGCACTGGTTTAGATCCACACAGTACCAGCGATGTGGAGGTTTGGTGTCGCTGTTGAGGCTGCCATTGATGGGGGATGCGAGGAGTTTGTACCAGGGAAAATGTTGCATAGTAGCGGTTCTGAAGGCAATGCGTCAGTCCAAAGATGCAGAGTGCAGCAGCAGTGACAGTCTTGTTGCGTTGCTTCCGACCCACGAAGTAGCGGTGATGCATCGGTTCTGTTCCTCGCAAAAGGGCGATGCAGGGAATGCGTCCGTTCTGCTGGAGCAAGCACTTTAGGTTGACTTCCAAGGGCCTATGAATGAATGGTCAGATTTACAAGAAAGTGGTGCATCAGTCCCGATGCGCCACTTTTCTTGCGTCACCCCTGCCCCACCTAACGACACCATGGCTGAGCCGTATTTACAATATGGCACACCATGGCGGTCGTTAGGACAATGGCGTCATAATTCATGACGCTATTGTGGTGCTTTGCTGGTGCAGCAAGGCACTAGGGAGGCCCACAGTTATTATAGGCCCGTCACTTTAACTTTAACGTTGTTAAAAATGATGGAAAAAATGTCATAGTGAAATCTTGTAGCTTTAATAGAGCCATTTTTTTTTTAGGCCTCCCTGCGTAGGAATGCCCCCCTTGCATACATTATGCCTGGTTCAGGCATAATGTGGCGCAAGGGATAACAAAGTGGTGTAATGCAACCATTGCTCACTTTGTAAATATGGCGCTGGGCAATGGCCTCCTTAATGCCACATTAGTTTCTAAAACATGAAGCTAGGTTGGTGCAAGGAGGCACCAGGGGCTTGTAAGTATGTCCCAAAGTGTACTGAAGTGTTGGAGTCTGAGGTTCAGTTCTTATACCCATTGATGCTCTTGATGTGAGGGAGACTTCAAAGACTTGCCTTTGAAGTGCACAGATGTTCTAAGTTAGGACATTAAACTGTGATTCAAGAGACACCAATCTTAGGGGGTTTATCTCTTCCTCTTTGGAAATTACGCTTATAAAATGTAGCAAAGTAACTTCAATGTTGACCTATGGGAGAGACAGGCCTTACAGTGGTGAAAAACGAATTTAATAGTCACCACCAGGACATGTAAAACTAAAAAATACATGTCCTGTTTTTTAAATGCACTGCACTGTCCCAAATAGGACCCTTCCCCTTTGCTAATGGCTTCCAACACTGGAGTCTAATTGTTCAATGTTTTGTGACCAGATTATAATTGTGAAACATTGATACATCTCATAGTGAATTGCTCTTTGGAATAAACACCTACAACACGATCTTTCCAAATAGCAGTTTGGTATGAAGTCACAAAAGCATTTCAGGAGTCGGTAAAAATGTAGTGACTCCTAAAAATGGCTTCCTAAAAATTTACTGAATCCTAAAAATGCCTTTAGTACATTGTTAAAAACATTTTTACAGTCGCAAACAGAAATTAGAACTGTGTACTAGCATACAAATCTTTAGTAAATCTAGCTCCTTGTGTGTGCCATTTAAAGCACAGAAACATCATGTTTCCAGATGAGGGAGACATTGAATAACATGTATGTCTCGCCTTTTTTTACCAACAAACATCTCTTCCATCTGAGCACCTAGACACTGGTTGTGCGTTGATCCTGTTAATGAGGGAGTTCACAGCCTAGACCTAGGGAGAGTTTGTACCTCTCTGCCTCCAGCAGCAGCAAAATGTGTGTGTTTCATAGTGTGGTCGTGTGTGTCTGTGTCACCTGGTGTAGTCGTGGGTGTCTGTGTTTCCTGGAGATTCCCCGGGTGTGTGGGCTTTCTGATGTGGTCCTGGATGTTCTCCCTCATTCTGTGACGCTATGTGCCTGTGTCTGGTTGTGTGGCCTTGAATGTCGATGCCTCCTCTTGTGACCCTGAGTGCCTGTTTCTCCTGCTGTGACCCTTTCTACCTCTGTGCCTTCAGTAGGACCCTGTATGTTGGTGTCTCTTGCTGTCATCCTTGGTGCCTGTGCCTCCTGCTGTGGCCTCGGTGTCTCCACAGGGTACACCTGTGTACATGTATCTTGTCAGTGTGGTCCTTGGTGTCTGTCTTATCTTGGTGATTCTGTGTATGACTGAAGCAGCACTCAGTGCCTTCATCTCCTCATTTTGTCCTTGTGTGTCTGGAACCTTCCCAGGGAAGCCGCCCATGCCTGTGTCTCCTCAGAGAGGCCTTGTGTATGGCCTCCACCTTAGTGTCTGGAACAACATTCCTGTATCCATCAGGAGAATTTAGGAAGGAGCTGAAGAAACATTTCTTTCAAGAACACTACATCACAAAGTCTTACCAATACAATCCTGCCTCCAGAAACCAACCTCCCCGCCCTCCATCAGTCAATGATGGCATCCTTGCCTTTCACCCTGTAGACAACTCACCTGTCTTTTGTCTAGATTTGCACTATACAAATAACACATACATACATAGTGGTTGTGTATGCCTGTGTGCCTTCAGGCTGGACCTATCTGCCTGCATCTCTTTACGGAGGCCCTGTACTCACCCTGTCTGTCTGTCTCCCTTCAATACAGCCCTCTGAATTCTGTTCTCCTTGTGTGGCCCTGGGAGCCAGTCCTCTTAAATGTAATACTGTGTATCTGTGTGTGTGACCCTTTGTGTCCTCAGGATGCACCAGAGTATATCTTCATCTCATTAGAGAGGATAAAGGCTCGAATATACCTAGTGCAGAGTCTATGTGACATCAGGTTCCTATTTTAACTGTTCTGGAAAACCACTCTGCATAGGGCTCATGGCCATGGTCTGCGCCACGGTGCACCTTTACCTGGGACTGCCAGGTGTAGATAAGTCATTGTGCCCTATTACAGTGAATATGCTGCCCCCAGTGCAAACCTGGAATTGTGCCTGCCCGGGGGGCTTCGCATTGGTGAAAAGAAGCCATACTGTTTGAAGCAGCCAGTTTAACTTTTGCAGTACAAGTGGCCTGTTTTCCAAAGAGGGGCAGAGATGCCCCTGCAGGCTGGTACAGTGAGTGACTGCACCCACCTGGAGGAGAACGCTGGTGGGGTGTTACACCAGCCCCTTTTCAAGTGGTGTCCTCAGGTGTCCCAGCATAACTGATCTAGGGAATATGTTTGAAGAGTTCAGTTTTAAGACATTTGTTTTTGGTTCAGACCTGTTGTGAGGGTCCAAGTTATTCTACAGTTTGGGGTCCAATACTCCAGAAGGTCAGCCACTGTGTTTTATACATTTTCTAGACATTGCCAGATGAGGTGTTTTGAGGCGGATTGAAGATTCCTTGTGGGTCTGTCTTGAGCAGCCAGTGTTTGTAGCTGTTTCTGGTCATTGTTCCAGTATGCCTTCAGAAGAATGCAGTTGTAATATTAGTAGTGACTGTGGAGTGGGTGACTGTAGTACTTGTGATGGTGTTTGTAGTTGTATCAATGGTGGCAGTGTTTAACATGGTTGCTGTTGAGTTAAGGGCTGTAGTGTGATGGTCAAGGTGGTGTCTGTGTCATTGTGAGAATGACAGGTTTTATGGTTGCTTACAGTGGGGGTTGTGTTGTTTGCTGTGTTGGGGAATTAATAGTTGTGTTGTTAATTGTGGCAGGGGTGATGCTGGGGGAAGGGATGTAGAGGGAGCTATGTTGAAGTTGGTGTTAAGATGTGGTGATAACAGTTGTTTTATTGATGTTTCCCATTCTAGAGTTTGTTTTGGTTGCTGTGGTGGGGCATTTGTGGTTGTGTAGTTAATTGTGGTCCTGGTGATTGGGGTGGTGCTGCTGGGATAGGCGTTGTAGTGATGTTTATCACTATATAGTTAATGGTAGTTGCTATGGTGGTGTATTTGGTAGTTGTGTTACTGATTCTGGTGGTGGTGGTGGTGATCGTGGTGGTGGTGCTGAAGTAGGGTGTAGAAGTGGAGAGTTATTATGTGGTAAGTGTGATTTGTGGTGCTTTTTTATGTTTATCATTGTATAGTTTGAGGTGGTTGCTGTGGTGAGGCATTTGGGGGTTGTATTGTTAAGTGTGGCCACGGTGATTGTGTTGATAGTGCTGAGATAGGCTATGTAGTGGGAATTTTTGTTGGAGTTCGTGTTAATTGTAGTGATGGTTGTTTTATTGATATTTATCTTTGTAGTGTTTGTGTTGGTCATTGCTATGGCGGGGCACCTGGTGGTTGTGTTGCCATCTGTGGTGGTAGTGATTGTGGTGGTTGTAGGAAAGTGCCCTTTTTGGCAGGGTTATCCCTCCACCTTTTGCCTGATATTGATGCTGACTTGACTGAGAGTGTGCTCGGATCCCGTATGGCACATGAGCGTCGCCCCCCGTGAGCAGCAGCAGCTGCAAGCCTTTAATAACAAAATGATAATGAACTGTATTTATTATTGTTTCGTTGTTAAAGGGGCGGGGCCATGGTGGGTGAGGGAGACGAGAGGAGTGCACTGTGCACTCCCCTCAGTGCTCATGTATGTTTGGTCGGCTGTTTCGGGCGGCCAAACACACATGCGCACTGTACTCTCTACAGCCCGGCACTGTGGTTGCCGGGCTGGAGAGAGCAGACACAGGCTTTCAGTCTGCCTGGGAGTGCCCTGGCTGGGCACTCCCAGCCAATCCTAACACTGCTCTGAACAGCGTCTGCATTGGCTGCAGGGACGATGGAAAGAGGATCTGCGCAGCGGCGGAGCAGGTACGTTTTTTATTTTTTATTTTTACTAATGAACTGTTTTTGTCCACCTCCCCCCCCCCACGCGCCGCCCAGCACCTTTAGAGCCGTGACTGGAGAAGACTGTAGACACCAATGGACTTGGCCCCAGCCCTCCAGGCCTGTCTCCAGCTTCTGAAGCCCTGCTACAAAAAGGCAACACATCCTACATGACCAGTGACCTCTTAAAGCCTCAAGAGGACTGCCTTCACCCCAGAGGACTAAGATTTCCCATGTACAGTGGCCCTGTCGAGAAAGAAACTTCAGCAAAGGACTTCAGAGCCGCCTCGGACCCGCTAGTCCTACCCACTCTGCACCTGATGCCCACGGCCTGTGCACAGGTGGCCCAACCGACTAGAGCTGGTCCTCAGGTGATTCTGACCTAGTGTGCACCCTGCGTTGACCCCTTCTGTCCAACACGACGACGCCTGCAGCCTAAATCCGGAGGACCCCCCTGACCACGAGAGAATGGATGATTTCCGAAGCCCGAACGTACCCCTGCACCCGCAGCCCCCTGGCGTTGGGGAATCTGACCATTGGTCCAGTGACATCCAGCAGGCGGACCTCCTCCTTGTCTAACCCGTGGTTTTCCAGAAACCACCCCCAGGACCTAGCCTGCAGCACCTTTGTGACCCCAGGGGTCCCCTACTGAAAAGCATTGGGAGCCAGACGCTGTGTTTGCACCCTGCACCCAGCCGCCCTTGTGCTGCTGAGGGTGTGTGTTTGGTGCTGCTCTGTGGCCCCCCTGGTGCTCACCTAAACGCCCCAGGTCTGCCCTCCGAAGACGCGGGTACTTACCTGCAAGCAGGCCAGATTCTGAGTGCCCCCAGTCTCCATAGGACTCCATTTTAAATCCTGCATCATCTTTGACCTCTGCACCCGGCCGGCCCTGTGTTGCTGGTGGTGGGTGTTTGGGGTTAACTTGAACCCCAAACTGTGGATACCCTAACCCCCAGAGACTGGAACTGGATCTCTTGTACTTACCTCAAAAATGTACTAACTTTTCTTTCTCCTAGAACTGTCTTTGAAAATTGCAGTGTCAACTTCTAAAACAGATATTTGCTATTTTCTTGAAAACCGTTTAACTTACCAAATTGAAACAAAGTGGTGTTGATACATATGCTTGCTACTTACTTACAAATGCACTTACCGCAAACTGAATCTTGAGGTTCTAGAAAAAAAGTAACAAAATATATATTTTGCTGTGCATAAATAATTGGACTGTAGTTAGTCATTGAGTGTGTGCTTCTTTTATTGTCTGTGTGTGTACAACAAATGCTTTGCACTACCCTCAGATAAGCCTAACTGCTCGACCACACTATCACAAAAGAGAGCATTAGTATTATCTACTTTAGCCTCTGTTAACCCTCTGGAGAAGCCCTGGACTCTGTGCACACTATATTTCATTTTGATACAGTATATACAGCCAGCTTCCTACAGTGGTGCTGCTGAGATAGGAGTTGTAGTAGGGAGATCTGTTGGAGTTGTGGTTAATTGTGATGGTGGTTGTTTTATTGATGCTTATCGTAGTGTTTGTGGAGATGGTGGTTGCTGTGATGGGGTATTTGGTGGTGGTGTTACTGATTCTGGTGGAGGTGCTGCTGCGGTAAGTGTAGTAGGAAGTTTTGCTGGGGTTGGTATCAATTGTGGTGATGTTGGTTGTTGTATTGATATTTATCATTGCATAGGTGTGATGGTTGCTGTGGTGGGGCATTTGGTGGTTGTATTTTTAAGTGTGGCCGTGGTCATTATGGACACAGTGCTGAGGTAGCCTTTGTAGTGGGGATTTATTTGAAGTTTGTGTTAATTGTGGAGATGGTGGTTGTTTTATTGATGTTTATCTTTGCAGAGTTTGTGGTGGTTGCTATGTTGGGGCACTTGATGGTTGTGTTATTTGTGGTGGTAGTGATTTTGGTGTTGCTGCTTCGACAGGCTTTATATTATCAACACATGTTGGGGTTGGGGTTATTTGTGATGGTGGTTGCTTTATTGATGTTTATGTTTATCACTGTGGTGTTTGCAGAGACAGTGGTTGCTGTTATGGGGTATTTGGTGGTTGTGTTGCTAATTGTGGTGGTGTTTCTAGTGGTATCAGTGATGGCTGTTATGGAGGTTTCTGTGGTGTCTTTGGTAATATCTGTGGTGCTGGTGTTGCTTGTGGTGCTGGTGGTGTATTTGGTTGTGGCAGTTGCAAATATGTTTATGGCAATGGTGTTTGTAGTGACATTGGTGATGACTGTTATGGATGTTTCTGTAGTGTCTGTGGTAAATTGGTGCTGGTGGTGTTGCCTGTGGTGTTTTTGATGGTCATGCCTGCTGCAGTATTTATTGTGGCAGCTGCAGGAATGCTTATGGCAGTGGTGTTTGCAGGTGGCGTGATTTGGGCGCTATAGGTGTTAACTGCACTGATGATGGTGGTGGTGTTGTGTGGCTGGTGGTGGTGGCTGGTGCAGCTGTGGGTGTGGTGCTGATGGGTACTGGCAGAGGGAGGCAGCCTGGAAGGGCAGAGATGTGAATATGAGCTAATGTCAGTCCTAAATGAGCAGCTTTCTCTGGTTATGATGCATCCCAGCTGGTTCTAATCGGCAGAAACAAGATTATTTCATAAAAACAGACATATTTACGGCCTGGACCGCCCTGCCTGCGGAGGAATCTGGCAGCAGTCCGCTGTTTACGAGCATTTCAAAGAGGTCAGCTGGAGTAACAAGCAGAAACCATGTCAGCACTCAGCCTGGCAGGGACCCACACCAGCCTTGGCAAAGCCCCACACTGCACCCTGCGAGTGAACAGAGCAGGAGGGCCTGGCCCAGTCCAGAGGGCGTGGACTGGCTTCATCAGCCCCTGACCAGCCACCAAAAGTTAACAAAACAAGCGTCCCAATGGTGCAAAATACACACACAATTTCACACTTATTGCTGAAAAGGCAACCGAATGTAAAGAAAGTTCAAAAAGAGAGGTACAAAAATATCCAAATATTTTTGCAACCGCTTCAGGGAGGAATATCCATGTGCTGATATAGAAATTCTGTGCCTGGTGCAAAAAACTGAATGCAAAGTAGGCACACACCTGTGCCACGAATTGTGCATTGCAATTATGTTGATATAGCACTTGGTACTTCGGATGGGGGTTCAATGCGCTCTCGGTGGACAGGTAGCATGCTCCTCTGTTCTGATGCCCTGTCTCCCTGGTAGAGCGTGCTCGTACAGACCTCTGTGCCATGTGGACTATCTCATAGACCCATCGCTGCTTGGGTGCCAGTTGGGAGTCCATCAGATCATTTGTGCTGCTGAGAATATGATGCTGAGTAAGCTGGTCTACCTGGGGGGGGTGCTGCTGAAGTATACCCGAGTGGCACTCAAAATGTCACTGATGCTGAGAGAGACACCTGCTGCTCACTGGGCAGAAGACAGCTCAAGGTGCCCGCGCAGTGCCCATTGTGCCAGGGCTGCTGTCACGGTGCTGGGACTCCTGGAGGTTACTTATTATACCGCCTGGCACATTAGCTTAGAGCCACAGCCCTGGTGCCAGTGATTACACTACTCCGGTGCTTAATTTGTGAAACAAAAAGTGCCAGGACCATTGTCAAGAGGCCATGCAACTTGCACCACTCATTGCCCCTATCAGTGCCCCCAAGGACAATACCAACACAGCTACTAACCATCACATTCCTATAAGTGAGACAAGTCAGGCAATTCCAGGCCCCCAAAGCTATAGAAATTGCGAGGGTGGTAGGTATTAGTCATTTATAACATATATTTCGTTAAAAAACAACTATTGTGAGCTCATCTCTGAAGTATGCAAACAGCGCCACCATGTGGCAGACTGTCCTAAATGCCGGTGTTGCAAATGAAGTGCCGGTGCTGAGCACCAGAAACCACTGGCTCAAATTAAACACTGTGCTACACTAATCTGAAAAGCAAGGCGTTGCCAGAGGAGTATCTTCATCGCACATGTGGGTGTGAAATGACACTGCGCTGTCAGGACCGGCATTGTATTGGTATGCAAAGCTAGAATGTATATCACCCAATCTCTAGTGCACCACAGCTATTGCGGGAATCCATATTGCTTTGCACCAGGCACGCAAAGCATTGGTGTTATAGCAGAGTATACATTGCTCAGAATATATACAGCGCAATCTCATCCAAGACAGCCATCTGCTTGAGAAATGTAAAGCCTCATTGCAATGCAAGCACCACTGCCATCCTTCTACTAACCCCACCTCTGTGGTCCCTCCCCGTCCTGCTACAGGCAGGGGCCTGGGCTACTGCAGCTATTGAGAGGTCTGACTTCATGTCTGAGGATCTCCAGAGTCCTGAGTGGCAGCTGTCAGTATACCACTGAGGACCCAGAGATGGCAGCTCCTGTGTCGTTCATTCACTGTGGTGCGTCCTGCAGAAGGCTCCTGCTCGGATCATCTATGATCGAAACGTTCTAACGTCCCATGCACCCGTGCAAGCACATGCACGTGCACTGCTTTACAGATTGCCATGTTCTGGCCTGCAAGACAAGATGGGTGTGATGGATGCTGTCCTTAATCCAAAAAGCAATGGAGTACTGTCATGGAATGAGACCACTTATGGCTAGGATGTGAACCCAGGCACCCTCAGAGCTGGATCATGGCAACCAAAACAGTCCTATAGTAGCCTCATATCTTGCAGCGCACTGAAAAGAGCTAACATGTCCAAGAGGCCAGGGAGAGCTGCAGTGGCCAAGGGCTGAGCAGCACAGGGAGAGCAGCACACGGAGAGCTGCAGTGGCCAAAGGCTGAGCAGCACAGGGAGAGCTGCAGTGGCCAAGGGCAGAGCTGCACAGGGAGAGCTGCAGTGGCCAAGGGCAGAGCTGCCCAGGGAGAGCTGCACAGCGAGAGCAGCACAGGGAGAGCTGCAGTGGCCAAGGGCTGAGCAGCACAGGGAGAGCTGCACAGCGAGAGCAGCACAGGGAGAGCTGCAGTGGCCAAGGGCAGAGCTGCACAGGGAGAGCTGCACAGGGAGAGCTGCAGTGGCCAAGGGCAGAGCTGCCCAGGGAGAGCTGCACAGGGAGAGCAGCACAGGGAGAGCTGCACAGGGAGAGCAGCACAGGGAGAGCTGCACAGGGAGAGCAGCACAGGGAGAGCAGCACAGGGAGAGCTGCAGTGGCCAAGGGCAGAGCTGGCCAGGGAGAGCTGCCCAGGGAGAGCAGCACAGGGAGAGCTGCAGTGGCCAAGGGCAGAGCTGCCCAGGGAGAGCTGCACAGGGAGAGCAGCACAGCGAGAGCAGCACAGGGAGAGCTGCAGTGGCCAAGGGCTGAGCAACACAGGGAGAGCAGCACAGGGAGAGCAGCACAGGGAGAGCTGCACACGGAGAGCTGCAGTGGCCAAGGGCAGAGCTGGCCAGGGAGAGCTGCACAGGGAGAGCTGCACAGGGAGAGCAGCACAGGGAGAGCAGCACAGGGAGAGCTGCAGTGGCCAAGGGCAGAGCTGCCCAGGGAGAGCTGCACAGGGAGAGCAGCACAGCGAGAGCAGCACAGGGAGAGCTGCAGTGGCCAAGGGCTGAGCAACACAGGGAGAGCAGCACAGGGAGAGCAGCACAGGGAGAGCAGCACAGGGAGAGCTGCACACGGAGAGCTGTACACGGAGAGCTGCAGTGGCCAAGGGCAGAGCAGCACAGGGAGAGCTGCACAGGGAGAGCTGCAGTGGCCAAGGGCAGAGCTGCCCAGGGAGAGCTGCACAGGGAGAGCAGCACAGGGAGAGCAGCACAGGGAGAGCTGCAGTGGCCAAGGGCAGAGCTGCCCAGGGAGAGCTGCACAGGGAGAGCAGCACAGCGAGAGCAGGACAGGGAGAGCTGCAGTGGCCAAGGGCTGAGCAGCACAGGGAGAGCTGCACAGGGAGAGCTGCAGTGGCCAAGGGCAGAGCTGCCCAGGGAGAGCTGCACAGGGAGAGCAGCACAGGGAGAGCTGCACAAACCTGGGACAGCGGCACCTCGAGCTGCACTGCATAGGAAAGCTGCAAACCACACAAAGAAAGCAGTATTCAAAAAAGGTGAAGTCCCACTTTGAAAGTTATTGATTTTATTATTATGCAGACAATGTAGTCCCAGTTATACAATCAGTCACTGGTTAACAAAACAGGGTATACGGTCCAAGGTCCAAACATTATATAATATCCAAGGAAAAAAGGAGAATCAGCCAACACGTGTTTCGCCCCCTCTGGCTATGTATTTGCCGGGGCTTTCTCAAGGCTGAAAATAAACAGAAATAACAGATTGCAGTTCAAAACTATTTATTTTGAAAGGGTGAGATGTCATTAAGACACCATCAAGAAGGTGAGCTAGAAGAGGAAGTCCCATGCATAAGTCATTAAAAGTGTGCTCAGTCCAGATATGGAATAGTTAGAACCAAGTATTGAATAAAAAAGATGATACGTAGGTGCTGAATGGTGACTGTAGTCAGACCCTGATGTATTGCAAGTCCAAGAGAGTAAAAGAGCAATCAGTGGCATTACAAATGTGTTCTCAGCGTGAGATAGTGGTGGAAAAGAAAGAGCGGTGGGAAATAGAACAAACAGTCCGTAATTATCTTCTAAGATCCCAGGGAGAGCAGCACAGGGAGAGCTGCACAAACCTGGGACAGCGGCACCTCGAGCTGCACTGCATAGGAAAGCTGCAAACCACACAAAGAAAGCTGGCTGCACTAGGGACAGAGCTGCATGGCACAGGATAAGACTTGCACAACACAGGGCGAGAGTGGACAGCACAGGGAGCACTGCACACAATGCAACATCTAGATGACCGAGGGACACACCTGCCAATCACACAGAGGTGCAGAGCACAAGGAGACAGCTGCACTGGACAGAGAGAGGGTGGCCGTGTCCAGCAACAGCCGCGCAGCACAAGGCGAGAGCTGCATGGCTGATGGTGATACTGCCCACCACAAGAAGAGAGCTGGAGGGAGGTTGGACAAAACAAGCAAGAGCTGCACAGCACAGGGAAAGGTGCACAGCACTGAGAGAAACTGTCACAGGACAAAGAAAGGTGCACAACATTGAGAGAAAGTGTCACAGGACAAAGAAAGGTGCACAGCATTGAGAGAAAGTGTCACAGGACAAAGAAAGGTGGAAAACACTGAAAGAAAGTGTCACAGGACAAAGAAAGGTGCACAACACTGGGAGAATGTGTCACAGGACACAGAAAGGTGCACAACACTGAGAGAAAGTGCCACAGGACAAAGAAAGGTGCACATGTAGGAGGCTGGACTGGCTTGTAGTGAGTACCAAGGGGTACTTACACCTTGCACCAGGCCCAGTTATCCCTTATTAGTGTATAGGGTGTCTAGCAGCATAGGCTGATAGATAATGGTAGCTTAGCAGAGCAGCTTAGGCTGAACTAGGAGACGTGTGAAGCTACTACAGTACCACTTAGTGTCATATGCACAATATCATAAGAAAACACAATACACAGTTATACTAAAAATAAAGGTACTTTATTTTTATGACAATATGCCAAAGTATCTTAGAGTGTACCCTCAGTGAGAGGATAGGAAATATACACAAGATATATATACACAATAGCAAAAATATGCAGTATAGTCTTAGAAAACAGTGCAAACAATGTATAGTTACAATAGGATGCAATGGGGACACATAGGGATAGGGGCAACACAAACCATATACTCCAAAAGTGGAATGCGAACCACTAATGGACCCCAAACCTATGTGACCTTGTAGAGGGTCGCTGGGACTATTAGAAAATAGTGAGAGTTAGAAAAATAACCCTCCCCAAGACCCTGAAAAGTGAGTGCAAAGTGCACTAAAGTTTCCCCAAGGACATAGAAGTCGTGATAGAGGAATAATGCAGGAAAGACACAAACCAACAATGCAACAACGATGGATTTCCAATCTTGGGTACCTGTGGAACAAGGGGACCAAGTCCAAAAGTCACAAGCAAGTCGGAGATGGGTAGATGCCCAGGAAATGCCAGCTGTGGGTGCAAAGAAGATTCTACTGGATGGGAGAAGCTGAGGTTTCTGCAGGAACGAAAAGGGCTAGAGACTTCCCCTTTGATGGACAGATCCCTCTCGCCGTGAAGAGTCGTGCAGAAGTGTTTTCCCGACGAAAGAACGCCAACAAGCCTTGCTAGCTGCAAATCGTGCGGTTAGCATTTTTGGATGCTGCTGTGGCCCAAGAGGGACCAGGAGGTCGCAAATTGGACCAGGAGGTAGAGAGGACATCGAGCAAGACAAGGAGCCCTCTTAGCAGCAGGTAGCACCCAGAGAAGTGCCAGAAACAGTCACTACGAGGATGCGTGAAACGGTGCTCACCCGAAGTCGCACAAAGGAGTCCCACGTCGCCGGAGACCAACTTAGAAAGTCGTGCAATGCAGGTTAGAGTGCCGTGGACCCAGGCTTGGCTGTGCACAAAGGATTTCCACCAGAAGTGCACAGGGGCCGGAGTAGCTGCAAAAGTCGCGGTTCCCAGCAACGCTGTCTAGCTAGGTGAGGCAAGGACTTACCTCCACCAAACTTGGACTAATGAGTCACTGGACTGTGGGAGTCACTTGGACAGAGTTGCTGGATTCGAGGGACCTCGCTCGTCGTGCTGAGAGGAGACCCAAGGGACCGGTAATGCAGCTTTTTGGTGCCTGCGGTTGCAGGGGGAAGATTCCGTCGACCCACGGGAGATTTCTTCAGAGCTTCTAGTGCAGAGAGGAGGCAGACTACCCCCACAGCATGCACAACCAGGAAAACAGTCGAGAAGGCGGCAGGATCAGCGTTACAGAGTTGCAGTAGTCGTCTTTGCTACTATGTTGCAGTTTTGCAGGCTTCCAGCGCGGTCAGCAGTCGATTCCTTGGCAGAAGGTGAAGAGAGAGATGCAGAGGAACTCGGATGAGCTCTTGCATTCGTTATCTAAAGTTTCCCCAGAGACAGAGACCCTAAATAGCCAGAAAAGAGGGTTTGGCTACCTAGGAGAGAGGATAGGCTACTAACACCTGAAGGAGCCTATCAGAAGGAGTCTCTGACGTCACCTGGTGGAACTGGCCACTCAGAGCAGTCCAGTGTGCCAGCAGCACCTCTGTTTCCAAGATGGCAGAGGTCTGGAGCACACTGGAGGAGCTCTGGACACCTCCCAGGGGAGGTGCAGGTCAGGGGAGTGGTCACTCCCCTTTCCTTTGTCCAGTTTCGCGCCAGAGCAGGGCTAAGGGGTCCCCGGAACCGGTGTAGACTGTCTTATGCAGAATTGGGCACATCTGTGCCCAAGAAAGCATTTCCAGAGGCTGGGGGAGGCTACTACTCCCCTGCCTTCACACCATTTTCCAAAGGGAGAGGGTGTAACACCCTCTCTCAGAGGAAGTCCTTTGTTCTGCCATCCTGGGCCAGGCTTGGCTGGACCCCAGGAGGGCAGATGCCTGTCTGAGGGGTTGGCAGCAGCAGCAGCTGCAGTGAAACCCCAGGAAGGGCAGTTTGGCAGTACCAGGGTCTGTGCTACAGACCACTGGGATCATGGGATTGTGCCAACTATGCCAGGATGGCATAGAGAGGGCAATTCCATGATCATAGACATGTTACATGGCCATATTCGGAGTCACCATTGTGAAGCTACATATAGGTAGTGACCTATATGTAGTGCACGCGTGTAATGGTGTCCCCGCACTCACAAAGTCCGGGGAATTGGCCCTGAACAATGTGGGGGCACCTTGGCTAGTGCCAGGGTGCCCTCACACTAAGTAACTTTGCACCTAACCTTTACCAGGTAGAGGTTAGACATATAGGTGACTTATAAGTTACTTAAGTGCAGTGTAAAATGGCTGTGAAATAACGTGGACGTTATTTCACTCAGGCTGCAGTGGCAGGCCTGTGTAAGAATTGTCAGAGCTCCCTATGGGTGGCAAAAGAAATGCAGCAGCCCATAGGGATCTCCTGGAACCCCAATACCCTGGGTACCTCAGTACCATATACTAGGGAATTATAAGGGTGTTCCAGTAAGCCAATGTAAATTGGTAAAATTGGTCACTAGCCTGTCAGTGACAATCTGAAAGAAATGAGAGAGCATAACCACTGAGGTTCTGATTAGCAGAGCCTCAGTGAGACAGTTAGTCACTACACAGGTAACACATTCAGGCACACTTATGCGCACTGGGGCCCTGGAGAACAGGGTCCCAGTGACACATACAACTAAAACAACATATATACAGTGAAAAATGGGGGTAACATGCCAGGCAAGATGGTACTTTCCTACACAACCCCCCCCAAACGAAGGACAATAAGACTAGCCATGACCTGATGAGTCTTCATTGTCTAAGTGGAAATATCTGGAGAGTCCATCTGCATTGGAGTGGCTACTCCCAGGTCTATGTTCCACTGTATAGTCCATTCCCTGTAGGGATATGGACCACCTCAACAATTTAGGATTTTCACCTTTCATTTGTTTTAGCCAAAGTAGAGGTTTGTGGTCTGTCTGAACAATGAAGTGAGTGCCAAACAGGTATGGCCTCAACTTCTTCAGTGCCCAGACCACAGCAAAGGCCTCCCTCTCAATGGCAGACCAACGCTTTTCTCTAGGGGTCAACCTCCTACTAATAAAAGCAACAGGTTGATCCTGGCCCTCAGAATTAAGTTGTGATAGGACTGCCCCTACTC